>NW_003852515.1:2863069-2877807 GCF_000181295.1 Otolemur garnettii | reverse complement strand
ATCGAAGCTTTGTCACTTGGGCTGAGCAGTTTGGATTCACTCTGATAGCAAACGGGAGTCATTGTAAGGTTTTAAGCTGGAGAGTTGTAATATGATTTGTTTTTTTAAAAAGAACAAAAGAAAAGGCCTCCGAACTCTTCTAGCACCTCCTTTTTTTGTATGTATTGGGTCAGTTGCCATGTTTCATGACTTCTTGGATTCATGCAATGTTAAGATGCTTGTGAGGTCTTAGAGATGATCAAACCCTACCTCTTCAGTTTTTACAGACCAGAAAGCATAACAGTTTAATGGGCTACCAGGGCCGTCTCCTAGTGCCATGCTTTTTGAGTTACCCTCTCCTGCCAACAAAATTCTACAAAAACAAGGAGGAATTTTAGCCATTCTGCTGCATAATACATATTAGACAGAGTAAAAGTGTTTCATCTCTTTTATTTTTAAAATAAGAATAATATCAATATCATAGGAATGCTAGAAATCAGAGAACCTATTTTTTGGATTTGAGTGTAGATGTGTGTATACATGATTTTACATATTTATGGTATACATACATTTTTCTTTTAAATGTTAAAAAAATTCCTGTTGCTTTTAAACATTAAAAATATTCATTTTTACAAATGACTGATAAAGTACGTATAATCTTTCTGCTCATTTTCACAGGGCTACATACTCTTCCATTGCATATACAGACCACGGGCAATGATTTCCTATTTGGAGGATATAAAGATTTCTTGCTATTGTTCACTATGTGTGCATATGCATATGCAGTTGGAATTACTTGTTTTGGTAAGAGTTCAGAAGCTGCTATCTCTAGGTCAAAGTCTGTGAGATTCCCTTCACACTTGAACTGCGCAGCCAAATTACTTTCCAAAAGAGTTTTTGTCTGCTAAGAATGCTACCTGTGTAGGGGAATATCAACTTTCTCATGTCTTTAGACAGTCTCACTTTATTGCCCTTAGTAGAGTGCTGTGGCATCATGGCTCACAGCAACCTCAAACTCTTGAGCTCAAACAATTCTCTTGCCTCAGCCTCCGAGTAGCTGGGACTACAGGTGCCTGGCTATTTTTAGAGACAGGGTCTTGCTCTGGCTCAGGCTGGTTTTGAACTTGCGAGCTCAGGCAATCCAGCCACCTTGGCCTCCCAGAGTGCTAGGGGAATATCAACTTTCCCTACTGCCACCTGTAACCCTCATATGTGTCTGTATCTGTATCTGCATGTATGTGTATGCTATATATACATGAACTTGATGCGGTGTCCATGCACAGTAGGGACTGGGGGAGGTCTTAGTCTATCTGGGTGATAACATCAATTCTTCTCCTCTATTCCCAGTAAAAATGAATGTTTCAGCAACACAATTACCCCCACATACACACACATATATACATTCCAGCAAGATAGGAAACCCCTCACATCTAGAAAATTTGGAGTTGTCCCAGCTCGTGCATCTTAATTTAGTAGATTTTTTAAAATGTACTTCATGGGCGTTTATTTTGCATTTCAATGACTTCTATCAGATTGAGCCTTTTTCTGTGCCTAGGAAACAAACATTTTTGAAGGACAGTGCAGAGCAAGCAGAAAGCGGGCAGCAGGCAGTTAGGCCCAGGGCTTGTAGGAGACCAAGCCCAGGAAGCCCACCTTGTAGTTGGGGCGGTTCTCCCTTGTGGGCTAGGTGGCTGGGGGTACCCTCCAAGTTGGGAATGAGCAGTAGCAACCCTTCCTCATTCTCTGGCCTATTCTCTCCGGAAGACCATTCGTTTGAGAGATTGCTAGAAAATTCTTGACTCGTGTCTTGGCTTTAGGAGTAAATCCTTGGTTTTAGGATCATTTTAATACAAATAGCAATTTGTTAACATTTAGAAATCCTATTCTTATTTACAGATAATTAACTGATGCAATCGAGCTCGTAGGCCATCCATCATGAATGCAGAAAGAGTCAACACACAGTTTTGCTACAGATTGGGCAGCTTAGCTATTTGTCTCTTACACCATCAGTCATCTTTCCATCAGTTCCTACCTTGGGTCTCCAACTACATGTGAACTCTTTAAGGGCTAGAACCCTTTCATTCATCTTTGTATCCCCAGGATTTAACATAGGGAATTGCACCCAAAAGATTTTGTCAGTAAGTTCATTGGAGAGATGAGCATGTGATCTTTAACAAACAGTTTTTAGGCTGGGTGCCTGTGGCTCAAGTGGCTAAGGCGCCAGCCACATTCACCTAAGGTGGCGGGTTCGAATCCAGCCTGGGCCTGCCAAACGACAATGACAGCTGCAACCAAAAAATAGCCGGGTGTTGTGGCAGGCGCCTGTGGTTCCAGCTACTCGGGAGGCTGAGGCAGGAGACTCGCTTGAGCCCAGGAGTTGGAGGTTGCTGTGAGCTGTGATGCCACAGCACTCTACCCAGGGGGACAGTTTGAGGCTCTGTCTCAAAAAACAAACAAACAAACAAACAAACAGTTTTTAGTCTGTGATTCGGTAAAGTCAGGACTCTTCAGGCAGACAGCTGTGTTAGGTGTGCACTGAAATGATATCTAAGGCTTAGCTCAATTATCTTCCTGTGACTAGAGGACTACGCCAATGGAAACAAGCACAATTTTCATGTTACAATGGGAGACATATAACTTTGGAAGAAACAAGAGTTACATTTTTTTAAATTAAATCGTGCAATCATGGGGTACAATGTGCTGATTTTATATACAATTTGAAATGTTTTCATCAAGAGTTACATTTTTTAATGGTAAGATGTTTTTGACTTTTTGCAAATGTACAACAATGTGAGTTGGGCAGTCTAAGAGTTCATAGGACACTAGCAAAGTAATACATTGCATTTAGAAACAATACTTCCTTTTAAAAACACTGTTTTATTTCCAATTAATATGAAAGTATATACAAGAAGGGTACACTGTTTGCATTTGTAAGGTAAAGTCTGGGTCATAGTGTTGACCTTCACCCAGGAAGTGTGCTAGACACCTGCATTTTGTCTCCTATTAAGGTTCACCAGTGCCTTTTTTCTTTCCCTAACCCCACTTTGCCCACAAAGTCCTGGAGCTAGCAGGAATCTTAGAGACAATATCGTCACCATATTTTTTTCACAAATGAGGAAATAGAAACTTCTTGAGAAACAGCCTCACTTTCTTTGTAATTTTTAAGTGTACATGAGAATGAGTTTCCTCTAACATGTTCTAAGAAACAGAAAGACTAATGATTCCTAGTGGCCTTATGTAATTTTTGAATTATTGCATAATTTTATGTTAAATCATGATAAATATGCCAAATAAGTATAGAATTTATTATCAAATTGGTAATTGTATGACACAATCATTATTCCTGGTTTTCATTGTCATAGAAATCAGCCAACAATCATAAGGTTATTCAATGAAAAAAAATTTTTTAAGAGCGGTGCCTGTGGCTCAAAGGAGTAGGGCACCAGCCCCATATGCTGGAGGTGGCGGGTTCTAACCCAGCCCCGGCCAAAAAACCAAAAAAAAAAAAAATTTAATGCCCAAAGTAGTAAAATTCCATCAAAAAAATTTTTTTTAAATCCTGTGTAAGCATTGTATTCCCCTCAGCACAGCAGGTAAACTCTCCTTAACACTAATCTTGTGTCACGAACTATAAATTCTCCAATAACCTTTAGTATACCCCCTGCCATATAGTTTATTCAATCTAGTTTTTTGATTGATTGATTGATTGATCCATAATTATTCCACATGTTCAAAACTGTATTTTTCTGTGTGCACTAAGGGAGATGGTGGCGCTGCTTATCAATAGGGGTATTGTATATTAAATTAATATTTAACAGAGCAAAATAAAGAATCAAGGAGAAGTTTATTTAAAGCCTCGAGTTTGCTCTTGAAGGCTTCCACATTGGCAGGGTAGCCACTACTGCTGGAGAGTGCCGCAGTCAGAGCGTGACCTCTGTCATTGCTGATTCAAGTCTTGAGTTGGACTTTATTGAGCAACTGTCCACATGGTTGAATTTCATGACTGTGTTTCCCAAATTGATTAATCCAGGTAGGATGCACCTTCTCCAGAGTGCCCATTAGGGACTTCATGGAAGAGCTGGGAGCCTAATGCGCTTACAAGGGTAGCAACAACACAAAGAATGGATGACCCTGTTTTGCTGGGCATCTGGTCTAGCATGCCAGCCTTGATATCACATTAGCAGCTCATCTCTTTCAGAGGATTCAGACATGATTAATTTATCACAATGACAACCTTTGACTTAATGCCACAGATAAAAGAGAAGGCCTGAAATGAACTTAAATAGATGAGAAAGAGAGAGAAATAAAATACTTGTTAAGAGCAGGGGCCCTGGATTCAGATTCTGACTGTGTCATTTACTAGATGTGGAAGCTTGGTTAAGTTACTCAATATCTTCATCTATCAAAAAAAAAAAAAGGAACAATAAAATTAAAAGTACATACATTCAGAATATTACCTCCAAATACAAACTGAAATATACATACCTTCAGAATACTACATCCAAATACAAACTGAAAACTTAGAAATTAAACTCTTAGTAATAAGCTACTTTTATAATTATCATAATGAAAAGGGATATTACTAGTCGTTTGTGCTAGAAACACTACCAAACCAACTTCTCCTGAAGCCTGTTTTCAGTTATTCACTCTTGCTCCGCACGGATGTACTTATCCTGTCTGCCTTTTCTTATAGAGACCAATGGGATCACATTTACAGAAAGACTGGCCTCATGGCTAACAGAGTAAAGTAAATTGAGCCTGGAAATTTGAACCTCAAACTGTGATCTCACGGCCATTTCCTTCACAGAGAAAAGGGGTCAAGTAGGAAATCTCACAAATTTGCATCCCTCTCCTTACCTGCTAGTGTCCACTCTTCCTTTGACTTACCCTCCTACTTCGGGGGAGGCTCTATCCTCCCTCCTTCTCAGACCCAGTCCTCTACTGGCCCCCAGCTACCTGCTCTGTCTTTGAGCCTTGTTTGAGCAAACAATCCCCTGTTTCTTATGGCTTCTGTTGCTCCCTCTCCTATAGTTCTTTTACCTCTGGGGGCCATATATTGTCCAAACTAGGCCATATTAGAGGAAAGGAGACACTATTAACAATTCCAAGGGATAACAGGTAAGTGGGGCTATCCCAGGCAAACCAATCTACTTCTCCTTAGAATGGAAATATACTCAAATCTCACCTATTGAAACTAGGCTGTCTCATTTCTCAGTGTTGTTCTCTAACTCTGACACGTTCTTTCCCTTAATATCAAGTTTCTTCAAAGTACCTGGGAGTGCACTGCAAGTACTACACTTACCCCAACACGGGCTGTATACGATACAACTCCAGACAGAGGAATTCATGTTTTAGTGATGTGAGTGGCACTGCACATTTATCAAGGCCACACGTGGTGGCTCTACCCACTTTTACATGGTATTCCTCCTTCTCACCTTTTTTTACACCTCACCCAAATTCTCAAGCTAAGACTTTTAACTCCCAAATACCACTGATAGATTTCAGGCCTGGTCACCCTTGACCAATGCTCTGATTCCTTGACACTATAGGCCACTCCCTTGCTCTGGAATCAGCTCTGGACTCAGACTACACAGGACAGGATTCCAACTCTGCCACTCACTAGCATTGTGGGCACATTTACTTGAAAACACAAGCATCTCTGCTATAAAATATGGTTAATAACAGTATCTACTTCATAGGGTTGTTGTGAGGGCCAGAAAAAGAGTTTTTAAGGCACTTAGCATAGTTCCTGATAGACACAAGGCACCCTAGGAATGCTGTCATTATCTTTTCAAAAATGGCATGCAGTTTGATCCGATACCACCCTTTCTAGGTTTGCTTCTACCTCTTTGCTCCCTCCCTATCTCTTTCAGTAATTTCTCTACTACTATCATTAAATGTAGAGGGTGCCAGTTTGGACCTCTTTTCTCCCCCCTCCCCCCATCTACCCTCATCCCTCTGTCATTCTAAGCACCGTTCATGGCAGTGACTTTCCAGCCTTCCCTGAAGTCAGTGATGTCCAGTTGTGCATCTCAGGCACCAGCTGCTCCCCTAGGCCCCAGAGCATTAGACCCAACCCTCCCCACTGCCCATTAGCTCTCTCTACTAGGATGACCCACTGGGACTGCAAAGTTACACATTGCAAACTAAACCATGGCATACTTGCCCACCAAGACTCTTCCTCCTCCTGTATTCTACCAGCTTCTTCCCATTGTCCATCCTTGACTTTTGACTTTTTCCCCTCATTCACCCCAAGCATCCAAGTCCTACTGATTCTACCTTCTTAACATTTCTTAAGTTCTATCACCCAGATTTACATACCCATTTCCACAAACCCAGTCATTTCTTCATAAATTCTTCCTGAGACCAACTGCCATTCATGTTATCTCCCAGAGTCCAAGTTCATAACTCTAATAAAGTCCAAATATTGGAAGTTCCAAATACTAATCCAGGATAGAATTTTCATTAATCTGTAGGAAAATTTTGAAAATGCAGTGGGTTTGTCATAAAGCAAATTTTATTTTCAATTTAAACATTATCCTTTGGAAAAATTTTTTTTTGGTGTTAAAATAATTTCTTATGAAATGGTGATAATAGATTATCTTTATTATATATGTGTGTGTGTGTGTGTGTATATATATATATAGAGAGAGAGAGAGTTTGTAAGGCACTTAGCACAGTGCCTGATAGATATAAGTCACCCTAGGAATATATATACATTCACATACTTATACATACATACATACATATATATATGTAAGCATATATATATGTGTGTTTAAATTGTGCTGCCATAAACATTCGAGTGCAGGCGTCTTTTTGATAAAATGACTTCTTTTCCATTAGGTAGATACCCAGTAGTGGGATTGATGGATCAAATGGTAGATCACCCTTTAGTTTATGAAGAAATCTCCATACTTTTTTCTGTAGTGATCATTAATCTAATTTGCAGTCCTACCAACAGTGTGTAAGTGTTCCTTTCTGTATTCACACCAGCATCTATTTTTTTGCATTTCCCTGATGATTAGTGATATTGGGCATTTTTTCATGTTTCTTGGCCTTTTGTCTATCTTCTTTTGAAAAAAATTCTACTCATTTTTTTTCCTGCTTTTTCATTAGATTGTTTTTTCCTTGCTGATTTGTTTGAATTTTTCTGGATTTTGGATATTAACCCTTTATCAGATGTATAGATTATGAATATTTTCTCCCTTTCTGTAAGTTGTCTATTTGTTCTTTTGATTATCTTCTTAGCTGCTCAGAATCATTTTTAACTTAATCAAAAACTCGCTAATTTTTAAATGTAATTTTTGTAGAGATGAAGTCTCACTATGTTGTGCAGAAACACACATAACTTGAACTCCTGGCCTCTCACAATCCTCTGCCTTAGCCTTTCAAAATGCTGGAATTACCGGCATGAGCCACTACACTCAGACTATTATATACTTTTTAAAGTTAGGTTTCCTACATTAGTCTGCAAAAATTCTTAGAAACATTTTTTTCCAATTTTATACTTAAAAATGTATAGTTTATTGTGGATCAACTATACTTTGATGAAGCTTCTTTTGAACTCTGAATGTCTATTAATATCTTCTGTGCATCTGTGCTAGTGGGGATCTTTCTAAAACTTAAAATTATTATGCTATTCCAGTAATAATTATCAAAGCTAACAGCAATTGCTCACTTTTGTATGTCTATCACAGGGCCAAATAACGTTGCATATGTTAATCTTCACGCCGAATACATGAGGGGGGTTCTATTACTATTCCCATTTTATGGATGAAAAAAATCAAGACAGATAGTAGTTCACAAAGCTTGTAAGTAGTGGAACTGGACTTGGACCCAGGTTTGACTCACTTAAATCCACTGATTGATCTTTACCACTATATTTTCACTGCTATTTTGTTTAAAAATCTTTTAATCACATCCCAAATACTTTAGTATTTGGCTTCTTCTCTCTCTCTCTCTCTCCTCTCCCCCCCATCTCTCTTCCTGACTTAATTTTTATTTTTTTTAACTTCTCCTCATCCTTCAGTGCCTACTGCAGTTATACCAAACAACTTACAAATCTGGGAATGTGATAAGTTCTTCTAGGCAACCATATCTTTGCATGAGCTGTTTCCTTCTGTCTGACATGTCTTTCTCCTGCCAGCTTTAGCACCTGGCTAACTCCTACTCATCCTCTGAAACTCAGTGACCTCCAGAGAGTAATCCATAGCCTCCGCACCTCTGACTGATCACGGTTTTAGTACCCCAAGGGTTGAGAGGAAGACTGAGTTCAGCTGTGGCCTTGAGGCATCCCTTGAATGATACCACTTTGGCAGGTGTTCGCTCTGCTTTGGCATCCACCTGTCTACTGTGTGCCAGGCACCTCGCAGGAGCACAGAACAGGACAGGTGAAGCCTAGCTCTCATGCAGCCTATATTTTAGTGGGGAGACAGCTAATAAACCCAACAAATAAACAAATTAATATGCAAGATAATTTTAGGTGTCATCAAGCTATAAAGAAAATAAAATGGGGTAAGGAAATGTAGATTGACAAGTAGCGAGGGCAGCTCAAGGGTGGATGGTCAGAGATGGTATGGGGAAAAGGTGACACTTGAGCAGAGGCCTGAATGAAAAGAGGCAGCCAGCCAAGTGAAGAGTTAGGCGAAGACGTTTCCAGGTAGTCCTCATCTGAAGGAAGTATGCCTAAATGAAGATCCTACCCTTACCTTGTATACTGTCAGAGTGTAGAACACAGTAGTTACTCAATAAATAATCAATAAGTGGTTAGATTATAAAGCTGAAGAAACTAGAAAGGCTTAGTAGCTGAGCTCTTTATCTCTTAGGGCTGTCCTAACATTCCCCTGGTGGGAAAATATTAGTCTACAAGATTCATTAGATTGTCTTGGGTAATCAGGAAAAATAAAGTCAGAGAAGAATTGCTGTGTTTCTGACATATAGACAAAACTTACCTCTGACCCATGGGTTTTCCTAGTCTTGACACTTTCAAAGTTCTATGGGGATCTGGAGAGGAATTTACTATTTTGTTTTTGTGGGTAGGTTCTTCATGAAATATCCCTCCATACATTCTCTACTGTATTTCTCTGTTGTCACGTCTCCATCTCGAATCTTAACCCAAATGACATTAAAGAGGAACTAGAAGTAACTTCAGTGAGATCAGGATCTCATGGAAGAGACAGTGACACAGAGATGTTCACTCTTTTTAAAACCCCAGAAGCACATTTCACAATTTTACTTAGTAAAATGTGTGTCCTCCCATCTTTAAACAGAGCTGAGATAACAAACATTTTGATTTAGCTGGAAAATGAAAACACACTCAGGCTTTAAACTGGCTTCAACATTGAGACAAAGGTTATTTCCTACTCCGAGAAAATCTGCTATGGGGAATTTCCCTAACATACTTTATTTTGTAGTTACTTCGGTACGTGGCAGGAATTTGAACAAAGATGTCCTGGGCAATGCTCATGATGTTCATGATGCTAGTCTGAAGATTTGAATAGTTAACCTCAGTAATTTCCATTATTGATTGAAATCTCCATTATTAGTTATTTTTAATAAAGTTGACTTTTTCCTACATCCTAGGGAGCTCAGAGCATACTTCATTCCAAAATCTTCTGGGTGCAGGCTGAATGTTAACAGAAAGGAAATGCAAGAGAGAGAAGTGATACAGCCTCAAAGAAAGTGTGCAAAAGAGTAAGCTAACTGGAAAACAGCAGCAACACACACAGACGCCAAGCCCTGGGCAGGAGGCAGAGGAGGACGTCCACTCCCTTCAGTTCTGCTTCTTCTCCGCAGAGCCCAGGGCTGGTGTGGTTAAGCTTCCCCGGCTCTCAGAGCTTGCGTTTGTTTATCATGCCTGAGTAACCATGCCTGTTTAGTTACTGTGTCTAAGGGGAATCATACCAATTACAAAGGTCTGGAAATGAATGAATTGATCAAGCCTGACTCTCAGCAATTTTTCATGCTGCATAGGGCTTTAATTAGGCAGCAGAAGGGGAAAGAACATGGAATACTGCCCTCCCCCATCTTCCTGGACTCTATCGCACATCTGTCATTTTGAGGATGTGAGGACAAGGCAAGGAAAAGACAAGAAAGAAGACAATAGAAAGAAAAAGGAGATGGGTTGGATGGCGCTGACCATCCCCAGGTGACTTCCATGTGTCAGCGGCTTTATATACTTGATTTCACATAATCATTACAACTCTGTGAAGTCACACCAATTTGCCCAATTTTACAGATGAAGAAAAGAGATTCAGAAGTTAAATAACTTTCTCACAGTTACTGGGGTTCATATTTGGGTCTGGCTAACTCTGAGAAGGATTAAAAAGAAGAGGAGGGGACAATTAGAAAAGGTACCAGGTGGCCACGTACACTAACTTACTAATGCAGAGTTGAGTTAAGACCTCTGAAAAATGTTAAGTTGCACTCTCCTTAACTCAGGCTACCAAAAGACAGTTAAGTAGCTTCAGGGTCCCAGAAATAAATTATTTGCTTAATAAAATATTGGCCTTTGGGCTTACTTTCTTTTAAGGTACAACTTAACCACCAAATCCACTCTTGGGTTTGTCTCATTCCTGGAAGGGTGTTCCTACCATCCCTACAAACGTGATTAACAGAAATTCTGGATCATGAAGTAATTAAAAGAAAAAAAAAGAAATCACATTTTGCCATTTATTTAAAAACTAACCTCCCCAAGTCACATTTTTTTCGTATGTAACGATGGTGAGTTTAAGCACCTCTCCTGACACTCTAAAATGTTGGAGGCCTGAACAGATGTAGTGACTTTTTACCCTTCTATTTCTTGCCAGCTCCATCCCGTTAGGATGCAAGCAAGCATCCCAAAGCTCTTTTTTCTCTTTTTAAAGTGTTCTAAAGAAGCGCTTGGCAAATTTCAAACTCACATGTTCTTCCAGGCTGCCCATTGACGAAAATGAAGGATGATTCTGTTGGAAGCTTGAGTGTGCTTCAGCCCCCACTCCCCAACCTGGTGGCCCTTCTGGGCTTATATTTTACTGTACAGTAATTAAATTACCATGGTTTACTCTCAATAAGGCTGTTCCTTTGGAATATGCCAAATAACAGTTATAAAAATACTCCGGGGAGGATTTCATTGCTGTTGTTGAGGTGTTCTTCTTTTCAAAAATTTAAACTCCAATTACATTCAAGTGTGTGTATGTTATTCCCATGGGCATGTGGCATTTTGTTGCAGGACCTGGGGTAAATCAAACATGTGAAGGCTTAAGTTTACAAACAAATCATTGTAGTGATGTGTCTTATGAGGTTAAGTATGAAATTAAAATTCTTAATTATAAACTGTCGGTATGTCCCCTGTCGGGGTGTGTGTTAAGTCTCTGAACAGCTGCCCTGGGCAGCTCTGGTAGTGCTCTGGTAGCCTTGCTGTGCCTCTGAGCTGGCTCCATAGTCACCTTTTTAAAATTTATAGCACCAAGGGTGTGTTTATTTTCATTCTTGTAAAATTTTTTTGCTGACTGCAAGAGAAGACAAAGCTTTCATGTCAAAGATAGGGACCTGCCGTTTTGGGGACAGAGCATTTCTTAATGTGACAATTCACCACGAATTCTTCAGTTAAAGTGAATGGTCTCCTTTGTTTTTAGCTTTTCTTGTTTTAGGGGTTTTTTGAGGGGTGGGGTAAAGGGAGAATTGGTTTTTTTCTAGCCTTTCTTTTAATTCAACTAATTGGGCTGGCTGTGGCTCTTGAACTTACTTTACCCACATAGATAAGTGAAAAAAAGTATGGTCTTAGATGTGGGTGACACTTTTAGTTTGTGATCAGCCTTCATATTCGAGTCCCCATAGAATTAGAGGATCTGAGAGTGGCAAATCCTTTAAGGGTCAATCTACTGTACTTCCTACTTGGGTTTCTCAAGACCAGGGATCTGAAAAGATGGTGATAGAGAAGAGAGGAGGGAGGAATCCCTGAGATACTTTCCACACTTTAGAAAAGGTGAGGGCGGTGCCTGTAGCTCAGCTGGCAAGGGCGCCGGCCACATACACCTAGGGTGGTGGGTTCCAACTCGGCCCAGGTCTGCTAAGCAACAAGACAACTGCAACCAAAAAATAGCTGGGCATTGTGGTGGGTGCCTGTAATCCCAGCTACTTGGGAGACTGAGGCAGGAGAATCGTTTAAGCCCAAGAGTTGGAGGTTGCTGTGAGCTGTGATGCTAGGGCACTTTACACAGGGCAACAGCTTGAGACTCTGTCTAAAAAAAAAGGTAATAGAATTTGTATAGTTATAACTGACAAGGCTGCCCAGGGGACTTAAATGTTAGATTTCTTGGATTTGGGCTGGAATGTAGTGGCATTGATTATCTCAGAGGAAAATCTATTAGTAAAAACATAACAAACGCAGTTCAGGAATAAAAATACTTTGGAAAAATAGATTGTACATTGGGAAAAGTCATAAAAAAGTACACAAAGCCACTCACTGTGGTACAAACCCTTAGCAGCAATGATGGAAAGACTCAGGGTTGAGCAATCTGACATGCAACAGAGGATGACAGAGACAACAGCCCTGCTCTTATGAAGCTGGCATCTAGTATGGAGAGACAAAAAATTAACAGGTAAGCAAACAAGCAGATAAATTACTCAAATGGGCCACTTCAGATTCTACCAGTGCTATGAATAAAATGACACAGAAAGACCGAGAGACCAGACAGGATTAGATGTGGGGATTAGAAAGGTTTCTCTGAAGAGGGACATTTGTGCTGAGTCCTGGTGGCAAGAAGAAAAGGAGTAAGGGGGGCACTGAGGTCCAGAACCTGGATTTTGCTATGCATAGGAGAGAGCAGCATGGGATGATGTCAGAGAGGTCAGAGTTCATGGGTCTTCAGAGGCCTGGCACAGAGCTTGCAGCTGATGTCAGTGCACAGGGAAGGGGTGCAGGGCTTAAGCAGGGTGGTATAAACATTAGATTTACCTTTTATATAAATCACTCTGGCTGCTATGTGGAGAGTGGATTATAGAGGCATATAAAACAAAGCAGGGAGATCATCCAAAGATTTTTATCATCACCTAAGTAAGAAATGATAATGACTTGTATTGTCTGAATGCAAGGGAGCAGAGGAGGACAAGCAGTTGGATTTGGGACATGTTTAAGGTAGCCAGGACAGTCAAATTGCCCCCCTGCAACAGTCATGGCAGGTGGTCACATAAGGGAAAGGATTACAGAAGAGACAGTGATGATATAATGGAGACAAGCTTATATGTTGTACTGCAGTGGTGATAAGGAATATCAATTTAATTAGCATCGCTGCTTGTGGCAGGTGGATCCAGGCGCAGGCTGCAGCAGCACAGAGCTCCTGCCTTTGCTTTTATCTCCTGAAAAGCTTGAAATTCTTCCTGCTCCCCTTGGCCAAAAGTCTATCATCCTGCCTGTACTTTCCTCCCCGGGAGGCCATCATCGTGACAGCAGCATACACACAGGCCAGTCTTTGTGAGCGTGGTGATGAAAACAACTTTCCTCCTGATGGTAACTGATGAGGGTACAATCTGTCTGTGGCAGGTGGTTATAGGTAGTAAAATAGAGTCTAACTTGGTTCCAGTGACTTAGATCCCAAGGCGTGGATGGCTCCGTGCAGCCACACAAATCAGGTTTGTTTTTACTGGCTGATTTCTGCTGAAGTCCTGTGAAGTCTGCATTGTTGAGGCCCACTCTTCTTCCAATTCCAGGCCAAGCAATTCTTCCTGAATACCAGAGCAGTGTTTCTGTGGGGCCCTGATTCTAGTCCCAGCTCTGGCAAGGCTCCCAGTTCAATGTCTCTGACCCAAAAAAGAGGTCTCTTCTGATGCTCAGCTTCTATGGAAATATAAATTAAGTCTCTCTTTTGGAACTGTCCTCTATTTTCTGCCTGAATTCCCTGGTAAGCTGTTGTTCACTAGGCCATCTGGTTTTTCCTGGAAGAATAAAAAGAGTATCTTTTGTTTACTCATTAAAATGTAACCCTTAATAATCAGTGACAGTCATTTAACAGACACATACAATGTACGATGTACTGCATCTAGACAGAAGCCTGCCCAACCTAGTCACTTGACCCACGCTTTCTGTGAAACTGGATTACGACCACAATAGTCCTTGGGAATCTCTATTTATTAAAACACTACCTAAAGGTCTTCTTTAACGCTAACCTTTGCAAAACTAGAAAAAGGACTAAGATCGAGTCCAGAGAAAGCACAGATATGCATTTGTTTTTTAAAACTTGTTTAAAATCACAAGGACAGAGCCAAGCATGGTGGCTCACGCCTATAATCCCAGCACTCTGGGAGACCAGGTAGGTGGATTGCCTGAGCTCTGGAGTTTGAGACCAGCCAGAGCCAGAGCGAGGCCTCTAAAAAATAGCCTGGTATTGTGGTGGGCACCTGAAGTCCCAGCTACGCGGGAGGCTGAGGCAAGAGAATCATGTGAGCCTGAGAGTTTGAGGTTGCTGTGAGCTGTAACACCATGGCTACCGAGGGCTACAGAATGAAATTCATGTGAGCCTGAGAGTTTGAGGTTGCTGTGAGCTGTAACACCATGCTACCGAGGGCAACAGAATGAAATTCTCTCTCTCAAAAAAAAGAAAAAAATCACAAAGACAACAATAATACATCCTCATTAGAAAAATATTTAAGAACCTAAAGCCAGAGAAACAAATCCCACCCCAACCCTAACCCCTACCACCAACCTGACCTGTTAGTCTTGTTTTCCACATTGTTTTTAAATATCGGAATGCATACTGGATCTAAAATTTGGAGTCTTG
>NW_003852515.1:2862104-2862704 GCF_000181295.1 Otolemur garnettii | reverse complement strand
TACCTTTGATAATTAAAGCTCAATCTAACATCATTTAGACCCCAGGCCTTAAGACTTTGGACAGTTGGCAAAAATTTATATTTTGAGTATGTACATAGAACAAATATATTTATATAATTGGTAATTTATGCTTCTACCTCCAAAAATCCTTCATGTCATGTATCTTTTTTTTTTTTTTTAACCTGAAGTATATTAAATTTTTCTTAAGATGTTTTTTGTTTGTTTGTTTCAGGGATTTCACAGTATCTCTGAAGCAATTAGAGTTGCCCTGGACTATTACATGACTTGGATTTTGAAACTATATGCAAGTTGTGTTTATCTTATATCTTACATGTTAGGGAAAATATTCCTCTTCTGTTTTGATGGAGACAACAGTTTTGAGAAACCAATACGGGAGAAAATGCCATTGTTTGCCTATCTGACTTAGAAGTCCCATTTTCATAGAATGAAATTCATTTAAATGTCATTAGAAGACAGTTTTTAGTTATTAAAATTCTAGTGATGGAGGAGTTTGTAATGTATTCATAGAAATAATTAAATGTTCATAACAGTGCTCTTGTTTGCAATTTCTGAAAACAGCATTCTTTTAAACTACACAAG
>NW_003852515.1:2849815-2861781 GCF_000181295.1 Otolemur garnettii | reverse complement strand
AGCCTGAGCAAAGCAGGCTCTCTACTAAAAATAGAAAAAAAACTAGCTGGGTGTTGTGGCAGGAGCCTGTAGTCCCAGCTACTTGGGAGGCTGAGGCAGGAGAACTGCTTGAGCCCAGGAGTTTGAGGTTGCTGTGAGCTCAGCTGACACCAGGGCACTCTAGCTCTGGCAACAGAGTGAGACTCTGTCTCACAAAAATAAGTAAATAAATAAAAAAAAAAGCACATAGGTTTAGGCCACCATCTTAGCACAGTCCTTATCCACTGGGGGAGATAACTTTACGTTGATCCTGTTGTCTTGGTTGCAGGAAGGAAAATTCTTTTTCTTCAAAAGCTGCCCCCACTCCCACCATCAGATAGCCTCAATTTGTAGAAACTGTATCAGCATTTTGTGAAGGAGAAAGAGCCCTGAAACAAAGGGCTACATTTGCTTTGAAGGTCTGGCAGGGACAAAGCTAGATTCTTTTCCTCCCTGGAGGAAAAGGTGGCAGTGATATAAGACAGAAGCATGGGAGTGAGGGGCACCAAGAATAAATTTAAAGGATACAGTCTAGCCTTTCTTGAGAGGAAGGAGGTCTTATTTTTAGTTTTATGTTCTCCAGGTTAGAAAAACATGCTTCTCCTACTAATTTTGCAATTTTCCATCCTAGTGGTTTTGATTTACTACATCAACTTGGATGTCTCCTTGCTGTGCCTACCTACCTCTTTGCGCTTGGTTCATGTACACTCGTTGCTACCACTGTAAACAGAAGCAGTTGTAGGTTTATTCTTCCTTTTTCCGTGGTGTGGAATACTGGAGTTTTAATTACTCTCTCTGGTAAATTTAAAGAGAAAATCAAAGCTATTTAAACTATGGCTATGTTCTAACCTTGACCGTGTTGTTGTGAGGCACAGTCCTGCTCAGCCCACCTCCACCTTACATTCCCTCCCATGGACACCAAATTACTCTTCACACATTCATCATCCACTCTGCCAAAAACAAGAGTGCAAACGCAGCAATCTTGCCTTGATTCTTTTACTCTTCAAATTAAAATTAAGCCAAAAGACCAACCCTCAGGTTGGCAAATACAGGTCTACCTGCTTTAAGCAAACCTAATAGATTAAATTCCAGATTTGCAAAACCCACCCATTAGGAAGTAATTACTGGCTTTGTAAGAGGATTTTTCATTTCACAAAGTAGCAACTAGAGGATTTGTTTGAAAGCCTAATTGCATTTAAAACAATTTGGTGCACCTACCTGTAATTTATACCAAGAGTCCTCTTGGCAAAGCTAGCAGTGTCCTGCAAATGGCCAAAGATGCTAACCGACCACTTATCAAAGAAAGTCTGAAACTTTCTGAAAAGTTACTTTGTTGTAACTTTTGCAGAGGTCAACTGGGTCACTAGCAGTTCCTTTTAAAATGAAGGAAAAAGACGTCCACTGTATGCACACTAAAACGGCAGAATGATTTCTCCGTCAATGAAAACCTAGGGAGATGACTATAAATGGCAAATCTGCTATCTTGGCTGAGGCAATACGGTTACTAAAGTAATTAAAGTAGAATTAGTTGTAATTCAGAATCCTGAGATAAGTAAGAGTTGCAGGGAGAGTCCAGTAGAATTTAAAAATAGAACATTTAAAAATAGTTCCTGTTATGCATTTTAAATTCATTTAAATGGAAACACATGGAATGAGGGAATTAACGAAAAATTTGGAAAGCCCAATAAACCCATATCACTGAAGATTATAGCTTAATTACACAATCTCTTTAAAAAAATAATAAAGTAACATTTTTGAGCACCATGCACTATGGCCGACTAGTATGCTGGGCATTTTCTATCTTATCTAACACAAAGTCATAAATTAATGGACCCAACAGTTTAAACCACGTTTAAGGGCAACGTGTATTTAAATATAGAATTAGAAGCAAAATCTTAGGCCTTTTAGAATGGATTTTTCTTTGTAGTGGCAAGAATTTTACGTTTGCAAAGGGACAAATTATTCTCAACTCATGAGTATTAAATATTGACTTTAGTGAATCTGAAATATTGCTCATTTTACAAAAAGATTAGAATTAGACGTTATGTACGGATCATTTGGCTTGGGAGTAAGAGGAAAATCTCACTTCATTTTCACTTGTTTCCTTCAGATAGTTTTCTAGCGGAAGTGCCCCTCTTTCCTCCTATCCTTGCACCCCGAAGGATTTTGCTGAAGAAGGCTCTGGGCCTCTTTGCAGGTGAGGTTAAGGGTCACTCTTGGGCTGTATTTCCCACTCACAGAGAAGTAAGAAGGGGTGCACACACATACAGTCCTTTTCCTTTTAACCAGTGCTCAATACCTCAAAACTGAAAATTCACAAAAGACCTATAGTGGGATTAAGTTCTGACCCAAATATCTGTCTTTAGCTGTTTAAAAAACTCTCTGAAGCTAGCATGGCTCACATCTCCTCCACTGCACATTTCCTATTCTTATATCTCTCTGTCCATGTAGTGCCTTACTCACCTGAGTTCTATTTTTAGGCATGTAGGTCATTATTTCAAGAACTGATTCATAGCATGGCGTCATTGCTAGTTACCTGCAATTGACATTGTTCTCTAATTGTTTCATACCCTCTGTGTTGTCTCCCATAAGACTACCAGTTAACTGTGGCAGCCATGGCACAAAGGCCTTATCCTCCCCCACAATGCCTAGGAGCCCCACAATGCCTGGGAGAGGGCTGAGAGCCAGCAAGTGCGCTTACCATTCTACACTGTGTGTGTCCGGGATGTGGAGCTCAGGAAATAGTCATTCTAACTTGGTCAGCTTAAGAAGGGACATTTCTTAAGGTGAAAATAAGAAGGGGAGAAATTAGCTTAAGACATAGATAAACATATGTATGTATTAAACTCATATATGTGTGTGTGTGTACGACGTCTAACAGTTAAGTTCACAAACTCATCCTAGACAAAGTGCTGCATACCTCATTGCTGAATAGCACCGTGTTCACCTTTGAAGCACTCCCTTGGGAAGCTATGCACAGATGCCAGTGCCTCATCCACCCTTCAAAGCAATTTTGGAACTCCTTTTCCAGAATGACCATCAGAGCTGTCATGGAATCAGGTTTGACAATGAAGTTTGCGAACTTGCCACCGTGCGCTTACATTGGCAGCACTGTAAAACAACGTGCTAAAGTTTCATAACCTTGGGATATCAGCGTCTCACAGCTGTGTCTGTGTTGATGTGTGATGGTGCCTTGCTGCGCGGCGTTCATTATGGTTCTTGTGTATTTTTGTGTACTTTATAATGACAGCTTGGAGGTAATATAGTGATATTCAGCAATGAGGTATGTGGCACTTGCTCTGGGACAAGTTTATAAATTTAATTGTCAGAACTTTATATATGTGCAGGGTAACAACTTTTGTTTTTTAAAGGCATTTCTTGGTAGGAGTCCATCGTGGTCAATATTGGTGGCATGAAAGAAAGAGGGAAAAGGAAGGGGATGATAAGATGAGGGGTGCAGAAAGGAAAGATAAAAGGTTTATCATGACGTTACTTGCTTCCCTAATTTCCAAGACCAGCCCAGCATTTCAAGGCACTGGTATCTTTAAGGAAGTTGGTTTACAAGTACACATCTTCCATAAGCTGTTGTTTTGGGGTGCAGAACACAGACTCAAATTACTGTGTTTCTACTGGAAGCCAGGTCAGTGGAGGCTAAGAAAAAGCGGATGTTTATTCAGGCAGTAATCGATGACCCAGGCGGTCTCCTGAGCTCCCTTACATACAGAGCTCCCCTGCCTGTTAGTTAGCTATAAATGATAAGGTGTCGGAGAAAAGTCTATGAGGGCAAGCAACTACAAACCATTACCAGTTCACCAGTAATTATTGATTTGGCTTTGATGATGAACAAGTAAGAAATCTGATGTTGTATCAATCAGAGTTAGCCTCATGATTTCCAGATATAAGGCATGAGGTGTTAGTCACAATTTTCTTAGAAGGACCAGAAGTCAGGGGTGTGCTCATATACAGTGTACCATTTTTTACTGAGATGGCATGATTATTTAGAATGGTTGAGAGCTACCTACCAGAGATTATGGTGGGAGCCTAGGACTTCTCAACACTCACTGCTATGTTGGACATGAGGGTCTTTTTCAAATACTGTTTCTGATATCTAGGTAAGAAAATAAAAAATATATATCATTTCTAGAAACTTGGAAAGTTTGCAAACTGTCAACTTCCATCCCTCCTCTTACCACTGCATGCATTTTATTTTGAACAGCATTGGTGAGGTTTTGCACTAGTCAGCAATAGGAGGAGAAAGTTGAGATAAGTATCTGGGAATTCTAATTGAATCTGACATGCTGCGTATGTAAACTCGGGCTGCCTGACAGTCTGCAGAACTGTGTTTGTTATATCAAATGTCAAAAAGCCTGCCTGTTTGAAAATCCCTGGCGTAATTACCTGCCAGGGTACCCATGTTAGTCATTCCTTGGGTCTAGTCACCCAAGCCACTGTTATACAGCACTATATTGCAATAAGAACCCCATTGTTTCCCAGTTATAATGTATTATAAATTTTATTATCATATTACCTAGTCATCTGGCAGATCATAAAGGAGCAGGATATGGGGCATGTGAATCTGGACAGACTCAAGTGATTAGAGAATGGCAAAGCACGGGAGTACAGTGCAGGACATTCGAGGGCAAAGGGCTCTGGGAGGATTATAAAAGAAGGCCAACAAGATGAAAAACAAATCCATGCAGTCACTGTTTGGACTATGGCTAGTTCTGCTTTTAGCATATGTTAGTATTAAACTTGGCTGAAACTAAGATGCAACATCTCTTGCTCAAGCAAGAAAGAAAATTATTTCTCTTTTATGTTTTATCAATTCAGCAGCAGGTACTTCGAAACTAGATTATACCTTATAGCCTGAAAAAAATACAAACTCTGTCAACTCTTTTTGTTTCCCTCTCTGCCTCTTGCATAATTTCCATTCTCTAGGGCATCTCCTAGCTCAAAATAGCTGCTGGAGCTCGAGTCATTGCATTTAAATTCTCACCAAAAGAAAGATGGAAGTGGAAACAAGGGGCATACGCCTTCTCTTTCTTATATCTTATTGGCCAGAACTTAGACATATGCTCTTACATTTAACTGCAGGAGAAGCTGAAAATGTGACTTTTATTTTGGGTAGCCATGTGCACAGCTAAAGTTATGGATTCTATTACCAGGGAAAAGGAGGAGAAAGTCCTTTGGGAGATGTAAGTCTCCGCCGCATGATTGCGGCTTCCATACAAGCTGGTTTCACTGCTATGGTGCTGTCATGCTTCAGCATCTCTGCCAATTCCTTAGTGAGCGTTAGCCAGGAGGAGTCTATGACTTGTGTCAATGAGGCACGAGATTGGGGAGCCCGAGAGTTAACAGCAGGGTAGCACAAGGAGCCAGGGCACACGTGGACCTAGCAATCCAGGGCAGAGGAAAAATATGGGACCCCAATGAGCCTCAGAAAAGAAACAACACTGTAGCCATCTCCTGAACTTCGACTAGGCTTTTTCACGAGCACATGGAGGTCCAGTGGGAACTCAGAAACGTTTGGGACAGGAGGAGGGACTTCGCTTCGGATCTAGATCTGACGTTAGTCATCAGGGAGAAAGCAGGTGGAATACTGGCTATAAACAATGAACTTCAATAAGTCACAATTTAAAGAGAAGTTCTTTACGTGTGTTTGGGTATTATTTGGACAAAATACAGAGAAGTCGTTTTCTTCTCAGGAAAAACTGTGTCTGTTCTCTGCTTGGGAAACCTAATGATGGTTTAATTATCCCCGATTGAATATTAGCAGCAGGTGAGGTTTGAACTGGTCCTCTTTTAACTCTGCCAGGTATTAACTTCAAAGCCTCTTCGGACTTTGTTACTGTGTAACACATTCTGGCATTTCTACTCTGTGTGCTTTCTTCCTTTTATGCGTAAAAGTTAAAGACATGGAGTTATTTCAAAGTTATGGTCTACAAAATTAGTGTTCTCATGGTAACATTAATTTATTTCCCCATTCTCCATGCCCTAGTCTAAGATTTTACAATTAGTAGGATAATTGGAAATTTAAAATACCATGGTCAATATGACCAATTTAATGTTTTTTTAATATGTAAAACCTTAGATGTTCGAATTCCATAGCTTTAGTGCTTTATGGCTTTGTTATTGCCTTTGCAAGGTTTTGTCTTAATATACATGAAAGTTTGTAATAGTCATGCCTACTGACATCAATTTTACTCCTATTTTATGGTAACAAGCAAGCATTCAAAAATTGAGATTAGCTCTTTGCAATATATGTGATTGAAAGAATGTTGGTGATGTGAATAATATCATTTGAGCCTAATGGCTTTTGTTTCCATTATCCGAGGGCATGGATTATTACCTTTGCATCTGTAGGTGGTATGTTTAGAGTGGACAGTGTCTTAAGCACAGCATGTGGTAGGTGGCAGAGACGGCAAGACATCTCCCTTACTGTCCATGCCAGACTACTTTTGTATCCAAGCCTGAGGGAAAAAAAGGAGGAAATTTCTCAACTTCTTTTGTAGCTAGGTACAGCCATGGGACTAAGTTCTGCCCGTTAAGGTTAAGAGGAAGCTTTCTAAAATAGTAAGGGAATGCTATTATTTTCTGTTGTCTAGAACAGCAGTACCCCCAATCATTTAGCATCAGGGACTTTTTTCATGAAAGATAATTTTTCTACTGATGGGCATGTTGGGGTGTGGTAGGGCCTGAGAAGAAGCAGAGTTCAGGCAGTGATCCAAAGGCAGTGAGGACTGGGTGTAAACACAGATGAAGCTTCCTTCCCTTGCTTACTAGCTTGCCCACCTGCTCACCTCCTGCTGTGCAGCCAGTGAAGTATTCATCTCCATACCCTAACAAGGCCCTGACTGGTACCAGTCTGGGACCACAGATCTAGAATGCAAATCTTTGATTAGGAAGTGATACACCAAGGTTGGTGAAACAACAAAGCAGAAGCCTGGATTCTAAAGACTAGGAGCCACCATATTAGTCCTGGAGGACCATTATTTTTTTGTACCTGAGAGAGAAATGAAGTTCTATCTTATGAAGACCACTATTATTTAGGGTTTCCTCGATTAGGCATTCCAAGATGGATTCTAACAGGTAGACTTGGATTCAGGAACCTGGGATGGAGGATGGAAATCAGAGATATCAAGGACCAGGAATCTTTCATTCTAGAAGTTGCAGGTCCACATCGGAATTACACAGTGTTAAATTGAACTAAATTTGGGCCTTAGAAGCCTCCACATAAGTCCTACCTAAGAACTGTAACCTAACTTAATACATAAAAAAAACTGATAACCTAATTTAGGAGTTTACTTTTGTAACAAGTAGTTGAATCTCAGCCAATCACAGCAGCTAAACTTCAGTCTCCATAGTTGGAGGCAGCCAACTGTTCAAGCCAGGTTCCAATAAGGCAATGCCAAGCTGGAACCAATCATGTTTTCTCTGTAGCTCACTTCCATTGTCTGTACATCACTTCCCTTTTTCTGTCTATAAATGTTATCCAGTTACTTGGCAGTCCCAGAAGCTCACTAAAGCTAGCCAGGTTCTAGGGGCTGCCCAATTCTTGAATTGTCTCTCGCTCAATTAAACTTTGTTAAATTTAATTTGTCTAAAGTTTTTCTTTTAGCAATAGTTACCTTCCAAGCTTCTAGACTAAAGAGTATTATTCAACTTTGTATCCTCTGCAGAGGCTGCGCAATCCAGGAGTGGGTACACTAAAATTGTTATTGAATAAATAAACAATTGAGTGAATAAAATGAAGAAGTCTTGTTTGGGAGGGTATGTGTGGAAGGAATGATTTTTTGCTTAGTTAGCCAAAATTGTGTAAGAGAACTTGCTTTGGGTACTTAAAATTTTAACTTCGTAATGGATGAACACACTTCAGCATGATTCAAATGTATTAAATTCTTTTTTATTTTATTTTATTTTTTTTGAGACAGAGCCTCAAGCTGTCCCCCTGGGTAGAGTACTATGGCTTCACTGCTCTCAGCAACCTCCAACTCCTGGGTTCAAGCGAGTCTCCTGCCTCAGCCTCCCAAGTAGCTGGGACCACAGGCGCCCGCCACACATCCGGCTATTTTTTGGTTGCAGCCATTGTTCTTGTTTGGCAGGTCCGGGCTGGATTCGAACCCGCCACCTTAGGTGTATGTGGCTGGCGCCTTAGCTGCTTGAGCCACTTGCACTGAGCCAAAATGTATTAAATTCTAATTCTATCTAGCATATTAAAATATTCTTAAAACTATCTCTGAAACTACTTATAGTTTGCTCATCAGGTATGTAATGAGCAGCTATGGGCCCAGCATCATTGGGTATCTGTTGGATAACATTTAAAAACTAGCTTCTCATGATATGATATATGATACAGGACAATAGACTGTAGAACCTTATTCTTGCTCTCTCACTCATGGGATTATTCTTTGATGGAGGGAGGAAGAAAGTCAAGCGACAGCATTGACAATGTGCTTCTCCATACCCTACATCTCTCTCTCTCTGCCCTAACTAGCATAGTCCATCTACTCTGTACGTGGAAAACAAAGAAAATACCTGTAAAACCGAAAGGAATAAATCTCTAATGGTGAAATGTTAGGCAACTTGACCAACAAAGAGGCACATAAGCAGCAAACTAATATAGTCTGTCTCTGCCCAAATGTGCTGTAACGAATGTAGTATTTTACTGTTCCTAGAATCTCTTTTCCATGCTGCTGTGAGTTCTGAAGCCTAAATGTTCTTCACTAATGATACAAACTGCCAGGTGATTTTGGAGATCCAGATAGCCAGAGTGGTGGTAAAGGCATTCTAGAGTCATCTGAAGGAACACTGACCCACTTTTGGAAGTATCCAAAGAGAATGTTAGCAAGAGTATTTCAGACTTCAGGATTTTCAGTTTCATATGTAGCATCACCTGGATTGGGGGAATTTCTTGGGGAAAGAGCTAGGAGCACCTGTAAGTCAGCACGATTCACTAGAATTTTCTCCAGTGAAGGGGCTGTTCTGTATGCTATCCATTGCATGTGGGCGTCGAGCGCTTGATAAGTGGCTAGCACAACTGAGGAACTGGATATTTGCATTTTATTTCATTTTAAATTATATAAACAGCCACATATGGCTAGTGACTACCAAATTGGATAGCACAGCTCCAGAATTTTTTATTCCTACTTATCATAATTGTGTCTGGAGAGAAAGCACTTAAAATCATATTCAGAGGAGGACACAGAGGTCAGCCAGGAAAAATGCTGCCAAACTGAGTGGTCATGCACAAGAACTGATGGCAAGGAATCTGAGCTGAGGGCAGAGGGCCACTTGGGGTGGACAGTGACAAGGCAGGCTGAGAAGCTGAGGGCAGAGTCCCCAGGGGCCAGGGGCCAGGGGCCAGGGGGAGGCACAGGACGTACTGGCTGTTTCCCCTGGACAGAGCTGGGAGGGCCTTTATTTACAGTCGTATTTTCAAGCATTCCTAACTTATACTTGATTGCCTTGGGCTTTTTAGAAGTTCCAGATCTAATGTCCAGAGCAAAGTGAATTAGTCTGGGGATAGAAAGAGATTTTAAGACCGCATGGCATGATGCTCAGCAGATTATACTATGTTGCTAATTGATGGGCTGATTTTTAAATACTAAAACAGATATTTAAATAAAATTCAGTTTTTTCAGCTAATCTGCTGCTTTTGGGTTTTCCATGGGGTCTTTTATCTCCTGCTATGAGAAATTTTATTTTGCTATAGGAATAGGCAAAAACCAAAATGGAAAACTTGCAATTAAAGCAAATATATTTTCGGTTCAGAGTGCTTTTTAATTGTACCCAAATACTTATGAGTTAACTTTCCCATCTTTAAAATAACCAAGTATGTGCAACTCTATTTTTAAAAAAATTCATCAGAGAATCCACCTGACTGTGACTGGCATGTTCTGTTGCCCTGGAGACAGGCTCAGGACTTTGCTCCATTGTTTCAACTTAATGGGACAATACAATAGTCTAGTGTCTTCGGGATCCCGCTGTTTCCTGTGTCTTTAAATTTATCACTATAGATACTGGGTACAATTAACAAAGACTTTGGAAGGAGGAATCCTGAGAGCATTTGACATCATTGAATCATGCCTTTCTAGTTTTTCTCAATGTGGGGCTTTCTTTGGAATTGTAGAAAAAATTCAGGGGGAAAAAAACGTAACCACATAGGGAGCTGGTCTTTGAAAATCCTTAAAGTGAAAGGAATCCTCTGGAAGAATTCCTATTTCTCAGCCAAGGCTCAGAACGGCTAGACTGCTGGGGCTGAGGATTTAGGGAAAAGAAAAAACATCTGTGCTACTTCAGTCTTATACTTGTTAGATCAGAAGTGGTTTTGATCCTTCCCAGAAAGGTTGATATTTACGCATACTGGCGACATCTACGCTAGAAGGAAGGAAGCCTAGGATTAAGAAATTGTGTTACTGGGGGTGGGGTGGAAGCAAGAGAGCCAATCCTGTGCACTCACGGTGTGATTGGCAGAGAAGACGACCTATCCGAGGTAAGTATTCACCATTTAGGAGAACTCTGATTTTGCTGGCCCATTTTCTGGGTCTCGTTAGTCAGATTACCTGGGTAATTAAATTAAAAGTGAATGAAAAAGGATGGCTTGATTTGTACCGGAAAGGTTCAGGACTCACACTGTGCTATTCCCAGCCCCACTCCCAGTACTGTAAACTGAATCAGAATTTCCACAATTGCAACAACGTTGTTTTGTGTTGAAAGAGCTCCCCCAAAGATTATTACATTAATTCCTGATAAAAGCCTATCGTCCTAATGGATGCAACCACGGGAGAGGTATGTTTAAGAGTTGGGAGGATACCGTTGTGCATAGTGGTGGGGCGCAAGGGATTTTGGCAGTCGGAGATATCTATAATTTAGAACGTCATTACAGTGACATCTGGGAGCTTGTTTAAAAACGCAGACCCTTAGGCCAGTATCTAAGACCAAGGGGCCAGAATCTGTGTTACAACAGTGTGAACTGAAATAAAATCTTAAGGCTCCCCGCTGAACCACTGACTGGACCCCCTCTTCGCCAAGAGGATCCCTAAAACTGCTAGCCATGAGAAAGGAGATCAGACCTGCCTCATCATGCCTCCTCCCTTTCTTAGAGTTCTTAGAGACGTCCTTTGTGACTTCCTAAGCGGCCTAAGGCTATTCAAGACCTACCTGCTGGTCCTCAATATACATAACAAACCAGCACTTTGTCTCTGATTAACAGACCCTTTATTGTAAGCATTCCTGTTCACCTACTCCTGGTCTTTTAGGCAAAGCCTAACTCTTTCAGCCAATTGTCAGTTAAAGAATCTTTAATCCCACCTCTAACCCATAAGCTTCCGGCTTTCAGATGTCCCACCTTTTGGGGCCAAACCAATGTATGTTTTCCAAGCATTGATTTATGACCTCCCCTGTAATTTCTGTCTCCCTAAAATGTATAAAACCAAACTGTAACCCCACCACCTAGAGCCCACTTGCTCAGGCTTCTTTCGTGTGATTCTGGGGCATGGTTCTGAAATTTAGGTCAGAATTATTTGACTCCTTATTTTATGGAGCATGGCTTCTCCTTTCCCTCAACAACCAGATCCTCAAAGATAAATGTGCAATGTGCATATTCAAATTTGAGAAGCACCAGCCTAGTGAAAAAGGTAGTCTGGGACCTTCAACTTCTACCTTTACTAGTTCCTAGTTGTGGCAGAGAGGGCTGTGAAGGATCCCCTTCTCCACACACTACTGGCCTGCCGCACAGGCTGACGCATGGGCAAGATGCATGCATGCCCTCAGCTTCCTCTTCTGTACCCTGTGGACAAGAATACGCCTACAGCACTGGGTTGCTATGAGGATGAAATAATGAATCCAAATAGAGCACTTGTCTGGAAGGTAGTAAGTGCTCAGTAAATGCTAGATACTAGTGAAGTTCAGACAAGTCTCTTAACCTTTCTCTGGACCTCAGTTCCCAC
>NW_003852515.1:2847462-2849596 GCF_000181295.1 Otolemur garnettii | reverse complement strand
AGAATCAGACCACCCTTAAATATGTGACAAGGTGAAAGGTCAGAGGGCTCATGTCACCCTGTTCTTTGTCTTATTCTCTCCACTTCCATCCACCTAGGGACTGGACTAGACCACCCATGAAGGGATATTTGCTTAGTGGCCTGTGAGTAAATAATTGTTAGGATTCTGGCTGGTGTGAGGCAAGGAGCAGAAGCAGGGCGTTGCCACCCTGGAGCTTGTCTCAGAACCCCCACGACCTTCCTTTTTGTCTCCTCTCTTCTGCTGACACCTTCAGTCCCTTTGTAATCTTGACTTTCCCCTGACTGTACGGCCTGGGATATATTTCATTACTTGGGGACCGCAAAGTGCTCCCTTCCCATGGCATGCTTAGTGCCTAAGGGGCAGAAAATCTGACCTTGGATTTACTGCCACAGACTTTGTAGTTTCTGCAGCAAACCTCACAATTTTTGTCTGCCACAGATTTGCTGGACAGAAGCACAGTAAGTCTCAGCTTAAAGCGCCGTGTCAGGGCCAAAGTGTTGATGCAGCCAGTGTCGTGAGAGCTCATGTGGTGAAAATAAGATGGAGTCAGTCAGGCTAAGGCCAACAAGACATAGCTGGTCTGGTCAGTGTAGGTCCTAAGTGGCCTTTACCTCCTGTCTCCCATTCTTATTGGTTTGTAAATGTAGCTCCCACCCCTAAAGATGCCTATTTTGAGTAGTTTAGGAGGATTAATTTAGGAGATTAACTTTTGAATTGGAATGTTGTTTGGGGTTATGCTGATTATTGTTGTTTAAGATAAAGATTAACATGGTTTTTACATTGAACTTTCATGTATAAAACTGTGATTTTGGAAATGGAAGAACAGAACAGTCTTGGAGAGGCTACTCTCACTGTTCTGCAGAATCCTGGCATTCTCACCAAGTTTGGTGGACCTATCCCGGTCTCTGCATATTGGCTGACAGTGACAGGCGGCCAGACTCTCTTTGTCCAGTAACAGTTGCAGGCCCCTAGTGACCTTCAAAAAAGCCTGTTTGAGCATATGCCCCAGTTAGGAAGGAAAATGATCCGTGCTGGTTCTCGCCCCTCTACCTGCTGCCTTCCTGTGCTCTGCCCCACCTTCCCGGTGCTCCCCTGCCTGCAGCTGTGAGGACTGAGGGCCCAGCACCTCTTTCTTTGTCTTCCCCCTCCCCCCAAACAGCTTTGGTATGTGTTCCACATCCTCTGAAATTACAGTTGCAAAATCTAAAACGCAGGTCAACACTTGAGATGTGCAAGTTCTGCCAAGTAATTCCTTTCCTTTTCCCTTTAATAATCTGTTACCATGTCTGGAACCACCTGTAAAACCTTTATAACAAATTGCCCACCTTATAGAGACGGATGTAAAATTCGAGTTTTAGCCAGAGCAGAGATGCCAGCCCTGCCCCCAAACTCTTATCAGAGCCCTCCCATCTCCTGAAGGAGATTCTGACCCTGCCCCACCAGAGCAGTTGTATTGTCTTTTGAGTTGGGTGACGAACTCTTTCTGTCTCAGGAACAATATTAGTTACTGTTCAGAATAATTGCACATTTGTGGTGCTCCAAGATATTAAATAATAATGCCCTGTTTCTCCTGATGCTCTCTGGGAAGACAGAGTTCTGAAACTGACTTCATGAGGCAAGGACTAGATTGTCTGGTGGTGAGAAGCAGTGCCCACTGGTCTCAGGACCAAGTGCCAGTCCTTTGCTCCCTGCTGGGCGACTGCGGGTACTCTTACTTTGCAGGAAGCAGACTGATAATGGGACATTGGGAGAGCTGGTTCTGCAGCAGGACACCCATAGGAAGGCACTTGTGACTTTGCCCCCCAGTTGATGACCCCGAGCCCCTGATTGGCGAGACTGGCTTCTAGATCATTCCTGAGGTGTTGATGGCACGGGCCCTGGTCGGTCTCATGAGCTCTGCTCAGGGGGGAGGAGGCGGCGCAGGCTCCATCCCTGTGGGGCAGCTCAGGCTGCTCTGAGATAGTTTTGTCCTTCAGAACAAAAGTGTCCCTTGATTTAAAAGAAAATGCTGGTCCTAACTTCTTAGTTTACTCTTTGTGGGTAACAAGTCTCCCATTCACTGTCCAGAGGGTCTCTTTCTCTGGGGCCTCAGAGAAGGCCTCATTGTTAGAAG
>NW_003852515.1:2846268-2847208 GCF_000181295.1 Otolemur garnettii | reverse complement strand
AGTTAAGTCTTAAACCCTTAAGACAGTTACATAAAGAATAGGGAAATCATTTGATGACAGGTGATAAAGTTCTCAAAACAGAAAAGAATGTGTTATTTGGATAAGAGTAGAACTTCACCTGGCCCATTGTTCTGGGGGAAAATAAGGCTTTGGGTTAAGATCTTCTTAAATCATTATAGCAGATGACTGGGAACAAGACACAAAAAGAAACTAACTCTGAAGAGAAGTGAAAATGCCATCTTTGAATTATACCCTTGTGGTTCTGTTCTTGTAACTGTCATTTCTCTGTAGGTGCCTCTAAAGTCTGTGTCTCCAGATTCTTCTCTCTGGAGATCCAGGTTTTCTTCCTGGTGGTGTGCTGGATTTGTTCATCTGTGTGTCCTGCTGCCCCCCAAATTGAGTGTGGTCCAGACTGGACTCAGCCGTCCCTCCACAGAAGAGATCCTTCTTCTGATCGCCTTGTTTCTGCTAATGGTATCAACTACCATTACAAAATGTTGCCAATTCTCTCTCTTTAGTAATTCCAGCATCTCCTCCCTCCCTTGTATTCCCAGCACACTTCCCACTAAGAAGTGAGAGCGAGACCTTATTCCTAAGATGAGACCTTATTACTGCTTTCTTTGACCATTGTGAAAGGCCCCTAACCTGTCTTCTCACATCCGGGCTTGTTTACGCCAATCGTTTCTACACAAATTTGGGCAAATTACTTTTCCTGAAGCTCAGCTACAGTCATATTCACATAGTGAACATATGCCATTTGTGACTGCCCAAGATCTTTGGGCATCCTCCCATATTTCAGGTCATGCCTTTCTAAAGCATAAGCCTCATATTTCCAAACTCCCTTGTAGCTAAGTCTCAGGCATATCATTTCAGTTCTATAAATCACAGTTATCTCAGGTTCCTGCAGGAGATGTGGAACCAATAGTGAGTAACATGAGGA
>NW_003852515.1:2844809-2845670 GCF_000181295.1 Otolemur garnettii | reverse complement strand
CCCACAGAACTGTGAACCAAATAAACCTCTTTTCCTTATAAATTGCCCCCAGTTTCAGATATTCCTTAGGGCAACACGAAAAATACACTAAGGCAGTCTCAAACCTACAGACCTTTGGAGGCTATCGTATTTGCTTTTCTGTCTTTCAAGTAAGTGCTTTTGGCAGTTGCATTTTCTCTGGCTTCAAGATTCCTCCCCGCTCCTCAATCTCAGTTTTTTTGCATTAGTTTATATTTTTGTTTAACTACTTATTTCCTAAAACAACCACCAGGAACAAGCTTTTTATGATGAGGACATTTGAAACTTCAGTCTGCATTTTTCTCCTCTTTGATTTTTAAACATTGAGATCAGCAGCTTCTAAAGGTCAAAAACATGCTAATGTATGTCCTATATAAATATGAAACCCATCAAATCTTGCTTGGGAGAACAGTCTAAAATATTAAAGGGGAACTTTATTATCATCAGAAAGCATTTTTTGATGATGTATTTTTGCACACCTTTCATTTTCTTCTAATCTCTTATCTGTGACTTTGTCTATAACATCAAACATGTGAGTGAAAAGTGAAAAATTCAATCAAAGAAGTTTTTCATGTTATGCAGATAAAACATCTGGAAGACAATTTCTTCTTTTCCGCCATATGGTTGGTCTTGCACAGATATAGTCTGTGTCATTTGCCAAGACGATAAGAACTTCCTTATCTCAGTTCATCCTTCACCTTCACATGAATCTTTAAAACCCTTTAATTTTTGAGAAGCTCACCCTCGAAAGACAGAGGCTTCACAGAACCTTTTAGAATACCTGTGGAAAGAAATGCAAGATTAATTGCAAACTCATCTTTTCCTAGTGTTGCTTTAATAATA
>NW_003852515.1:2838213-2844661 GCF_000181295.1 Otolemur garnettii | reverse complement strand
TGCTGAATGTGGTTTATGCAAGGCTGTGATAGGCACCATAGTCCATTACCTGTCTATATGGCCCAGTGCTGCCTGTGACTGTGGTCTTGGCCTTGGCTGAGGGCGTATTGCTCACCCTAACTCTGAACTGCACTGTTCTCATTAGTAGCAACAGGAGTGCCTCCCAACTGCCACAGTTTCCCAAGTGATTGTAGCAGTACCACCCCATTTCATGTTGATTTCCAACACTCTGTATGAGATCTATTCACAGCTTAATAGCTTCCTTTCTCTTGGCAAAGAAAACATTTTTCTAAGGTTTGAAGTTATCATTGATGCCAAGTTCATTTCAACTCATTGGCCTCATTCTTCCCCTGTTCTTAATCTCCACATATACCACAAATATCACTATGAATGGCAATAAATACAATGCAATTAAAAACCCAAGTATACCAATGATGAAAACCAAGAACTTTTACACTACCAGGTGATGGCTTTTTGGATGACATTTAAAAAAATTTTTAACCATACCAGCCTTGTTATATAAATGGCAAATACCATGAAAATCTATGTCTTTATTGATTGAATTTTAGAGAGAAAATACAAAGCTGTCTTTTGTTTGTTTTAAATTAAGTTTTCTTTGTTCTGCATAGATTAATTGCCATTGCCATGTATAGACCACACTGGTTTGGCTTTGGTGAACCTAATGGAGGTTCCCATAATAAATCACTGTGTACATTAAAAGGCTGGCATTTTATATACTACACACACACACACACACATATAATGTGTAACATATGGTAAAAAGCATTTATATATTTAAATATTTATACATATATTTATAAATTAAATATAAATTAAAGTAATATATTCAGTTATAAATTAAATATATAAAATACATATAAACAGAAAAGCCACTAAAGTTTCCCCCTCTAGTGTGATGAATGAGATGTTCATCATTGAGCTTTATGGAACAATTATTTGTTGATTAGGAGAGGCTAACATTCACATTTACTCCAATATTTGTTAACTGTTCTGTCTCTCGATCACCAATGAGCAAGATGTGATGACTCAGGGCATCAGTGAGATTGTACAAAAGAGGCATTCACCATCTTCCAACTTGTTTCAGGAATGGTCAAGCTTGGTCACACAACCTAGACAACAGTGTTGCCAGGGCAGATTGAATTTAACTGGTTAATAATCTACCACATACACACTTGAACAAAAGTGGAAAATCTTGTCATGTGGTTGCCCAATGCTCTCTAGAGAAAACTGAGATCAAAACACTGAAGTTCAGTTAATACTTTAATAATTCAGGTTTTATCATTTTACAAAACTTTGTAGGGATAAAGGATACACGGACACACACATGCATGTATATATACTGTCTGACACCCTATTTAAAATTTATCAAAATGTACCTTCATTCAATTTAAGAGACCAGAATATTACTCAAGATGCTATTTCTTGAAGTTCTATGACGATTGTCAGGAATGAAGTGATTATAAACATAACCCTTTAATACTATAGATTTTGTTGGGCTGATCTTGAAAGTATCATAAATATCAAAAGATAGAGAAGTAACTTGGGGTGAAATTTATGTATAACTGTTGTATCTTTACCATAAAGCTGAACTATATTAGAGATTTGATGTTTGGGCTGAGGCCATGTACAGAATGGGAGCTCATTGATTACATGCTGGTGGCACTTCTAAGCCATATTTATGCTTTAACTCTGTGTGAAATAAGTGTATCTTATCAGGCTATCATAAGCTTTTTAGTGCTGTAAGATTAGGGCCATGATGAGTGCCATGAAGTCCCCTCAATCAATCACCACTCACACGGAGCTGAGCAATATGATGGAATGAGCTCAGAACATACAGCCAGATGCCCTGGACTCGAATGTCAGTTCTGCCACTTATGAATGATTTGACACTGAACAGTTATCTTGGCTTTTCTTATTTCTCATGCAAAATGAGGACTATCACATGCTTTTTCAGGTTTATTGGAAAGACGAAATGAAATAATATATATGAATACATAAGGCACCTAGTACGTCTTAAAAAGCATTAGATGAATCTGAATCTGGACCCCAAATTACCAAATGCTAGACCAATGTTATTGCTGCCAATACTGGACCAAAAGAGTGTGCCTGGGGAATCCAAGAAAATGCAAAGGTCCCCTTGATTCCTGGTTTACGTTGGAAACTTCAGTGAAAGGGATGAGGCCTCAAGGCACCAAGTAATAGAAAGACATGGTTTTGTTTGAAAGCCTCTGGCAAATCATGGAAGAGGAACTTACTGTGCTTTTTGGGATACCCTTCAGAATGGACCAGGAACTCACAAATTCACCTTTCCAGATTTAATAGGACCCTCAGGAGTTGTGAGCCAGAATCCTTTGGGATGTCCTGGTACTAAAAGGTATTTCCAGGGGTCAAGAATCCTCTTTGGCCTGAAATTGCTAAAGTAATGTGCATTTGATCATCTTGACCCACATGAGATCAGCTCGTTTGCCCAAATATCAGGAAACTGGCTCCTTATTCTTTAGTGAGTCACCATTTTCTTAGTCCAGAGGAAGATCTATCAGTAAAAAGTGGAGCTGTAAGTAGAGTTGGGGGTGGAGATTGTTACTTTTTTGGAGGAGAGAGTCACTCACCTAATAGAGTGGAAGGAGCATGGACTTCATAATTAGACAGGAACATAATTTGGGCCAAGGTCTTCCACATGAATGTCGCAGTCAGTTCAGGTGGCTGTAACAAAGTACCACAGACTAGATGGCTTATAAACAATAGGAATCTATTCCTCACAGTTCTGGAGGCTGGGACTCCAAGATCAAGTCACGGCAGATTCAGGGTCTGTCTTGTAGCTGTGTCTTTACCTGGTGGAAGAGGTGTGGGAGCTGTCTGGGGCCTCCTCGGTGAGGCCATTAATCCCATTCATGGGTGCTTTGCCCTTATGACCTAATCACCTCCCAAAGGTTCCATCTCCTGAAACACTACCTTGGGGGTTAGGATTTCAACATATGAATTCTGTGGGGGGCACATGGAGTACATTCTAAAGTACCTCCTCTTCCTCATTGGTAAAGTGGGTAGAATGCCGCCCATCTCACAGGGTTATTGTGAGGATTAAAGGAGATCAAGAGTGTTAAAGAATCTACATATGCAATAATTCCTCCTTATCTGCGGTTTCACTTTCCATGATTTCAGTTACCCAGGAGCAATCTCAGAATGTATTAAGTGGAAAATTCCAGAAGGACACAATTCATAAGTTTTAAAGTAACTTTTATTGCAGTATATTTTTATACTTATTCTATTTTGTTGTTAGTTTGGGGGAGTTTTTTTGGTTTTTGTTTTTCAGAGATAAGGTCTTGCTGTCACCACAGCCTCGAATTCCCGAACTCAAGCCATCCTCCTGCCCCAGCCTCCTGAGTAGCTGGGGTTACAGGCATGTGGCACCATGTCCAGCATTGTTATTAGTTATTGTTGTTAGTTTCTTACTGTGCCTAATTTATAAATTAAGCTTTATCATAGGTTTGTATGTATAGAAAAAACATAGCATATATAGGGTTCAGACCATTCACAGGTACAGGCATCCATGGAATGTGTTGGAAAACATCTCCTTCAGAGAGGGAGCATTAGTGAAATAGCCATTCATTGAATCTCAGCTCTCCTCACTGACCCCTAAGCGGGTGGTGTCTCCCTGTGTGCATATGGCCACACCCCTACCCATTCCCGTTCCCTTCCATTTTCCTTGGGCCCCCGCCACCATGTCTTGCCTTTCCCATCTAGTTTCCCCATCCCTGCTTCTTTTCCCTTTGGTCTTTGAGGTGCTTCTCTGCTGGTTACATTTTCTCCCCTGGCATTTTCCATCCCAATGCTTTCATGGGCAAATGTTTTGTGACCTCTCTACCCTGGCTTCCTTCAGAAGGCCTGTGTGCTCCTTGTTTTGCTAGGATATCTGGCCTTGTTGGTCCTCACTGAGCAAAGACACGATGCCAGGCAGTGTCAGCTGTCAGGTGAGTGAGGGGCAGACCCACTGCCTTTCAGACCAGGCTGGAGGATAGCACTTCCTGGCACTAGGCTGCTCTGTGCACACAGGGAGTGTGGTTCAGTGCAGCCTCTTTCTGCATGTAAGTGGTCTTCTTACACAGAAGTGGCATCCAAGTCCAGGGCCTCTGACTGTGTGTTCAAGAAAAGGTAAAATAAAGTGCCAGCTCCTGACTACAGGGTGCCTTTCTGCTTGCTGCATTTACTCGTTCATTCTAACATGTCAAATGGGACCAGGCTAAGCAGGTAAAGGCGGGGAAACCTGAACACAGAGACCCATAATAAAATAAAGACGAGACCTGGGGGTAATGGGTCCACTGATCTGATTTCATATACATTTATATCAGCTCTTCTACCCAAAGGCAGAACAAAATCAGAATGCGGGAGCAATGACAGACAGGGAGCAAATTTAAAGAAATCCAGACTGGAATAAGAGAACACCTTTTAATACTCCCTGGCCTTGCTTTCCACAAGAGAATCATGCCCTTGGGTGAAATGTCTTTTTTAGCACTGTTCTTCAAATTGAGTCCCCACCCATTAGAGAGGATTTTGTAATCACCTTAGGGACCGATAACCAACTTCTTTAAAATATTTTTAATGGAAGTATAATTGTGATATTGTGATTTATAATAAGAAATATATATTTGGTTTTCATTCTGTTTCCTGGCCCAAAGCTTCTAAAACCCTTGGAATCTCTGCAGTAATAAGCGTCTTGTTGAATGTCAATAAATGACTGATGGCCGGGGGCTCCCAGATAGCTCAGCATGGGAGCTGGTTGCAGGGGAGCTAACTTTGTGGTTTAGGGGTTAGAACTTTCAGCCTAATCTCCTGACCTCTGGGGAAGGAAGAGGGGCTGAAGGTTGAGTTGATCACCGATGGCCAATGATTTAACCAATCATGCCCACATAATAAAACCACCATAAATACCAAAAGGACAGGGTTTGGGGAGTTTCCAGGTTGCTGAGCTCGCGGAGGTGCCACTTTGGGACCAAATGGAAGCTCTGTGCCCTTTCCCATGTGCCTTGTCCTATGTGTCTCTTCCATCTGGTTGTTCATCTGTCCTTTGTAATATCCTTTACAAAGGATAAATGGGTCAACATAAGTAAAGTGTTTCACTGAGTTCTCTGAGATGTCCTGGAACATTATGGAACCCAAGGAAGAGGTTATGGAAATCCTGGATTATAGCTGATCCATCAGAAGCACAGGACACAGCCTGAGGCTTGTGATTAGCCTCCTAAGTGGGAACAGTTTTGTGGAACTGAGCCCTGAGCCTGGGAGAGCCGACTCTATCTCCAGGTAAATAGTATCAGAATTGGATTGAATTATAAGACACTCAATTGGAGTCCACTGGAAAATTTCTTGTCATAAGGGAAAAATTCCCACACATCTGGTATCAGAAGTGAAGTGTTCTGTGTTATGTTAAGAGTGTATTAGGAGAAAACAGTTTGTTTTTTCCTATAATACAATAATATGTACAATCAAGTACATAAATCTCAAACGTATAGCTCAATGTTTTTAAAAATATATGTATATACCAATGTAATCAACATCAAATGACGACACAGAATATTTCCAACACCACAGAAATGTCCCTAATATGACTGCTTACTTAATATTCACCTACCTCTAGAGACAACTTCTATTGCCATAGATTAGTCTTGCCTTTCCCAATCATCATATAAGTGAGATCATTCAGTATATGTTCTTTTGTCTGTCTCCTTCTGCCCAAACGTTATGTCCATATGGTAGTAGTTTATTATTTTCTGAAATATAGTTGTGTAGTATTTTATTGTATGACTATACCATAATTAAAAAAATTAATTCTGCTATTGATTACCATTGGGTTATTTTTGGTTTTGTGCTATTATTTTGCATACCCTTCAGTGGACACATTCATTCATTTTCCTTGAGTATTGTTGAAGTCAAAACAATAATGTAGAGATAAATCTTTAAATTTAACTTTTTAGGGGAAAGACAGAATTGTAAGACTAGGTGTGGTAGCTCATGCCTATAATCCCAGGAACTTCGGGAGGCTAAGGCAGGAGGATCACTTGAGGCCAGGAGTTTAAAACAAGCCTGGACAACATAGCAAGATCATGTCTTTACAAAAATTAAAAAGGAATTAGCTGAATGTGGTGAACTCAGGAGGCTGAGACAGGAGGATTCGTTGAGCCCAGTGGCTTGAGGCTGCTATGAGCTATGATTGTGCCACTACACTCCAGCCTGGACAACAGAGGGAGACCCTGTCTCCAAAATATAATCCTTAAAATATATCCTTACACCAAGTAAGGATAACTACCATTTCACAAGTCTTCTGTTTCAGTAACATATACGTGGATGTGTACACTTGGTTGTAGCGTAAACTATATTGCTCTTCATGTGGCATAGTAAAGCCACAGTTCCAGGGACAGACTCTTGTTATCTTTGG
>NW_003852515.1:2835206-2838142 GCF_000181295.1 Otolemur garnettii | reverse complement strand
GATGCTTCTTAATATTTTGTGCAGGACTTCACAGAGTATGAGTTAGTTTCTGTAAGTATATATAGCCTCCTGTAAGCTTATTCTTCCAAATGAGTAGGGGAGCCTGGTGCCGTACAGCTATAGAAGTGGTTGGTTTTCCACACCCATTCCAGCCTATCACCTCCACTTCCTCTATGAGAGTTTCCTGCCTTGCTTCAGTGACCACTGGGTACAGCCAGGATGTTGTAAACTACCACATTACCCCAAAGAGAACTGCCTCTGAAGTCAATATCAAAGATAAGTGAAATGTCAAATTCATTCTGCATGCTTTAAAACTCTGTGAGCCATATGGTCACCTCTTCTTCTGGTAATAAAGTACATTGCGGATGTACTTTGAAAGCTCATTAAATATAAACAGTACCCCAAATTATTTTCAACTTACAAGATGTTCTCAAGATGAAATTATTGCTTTACCCAATGAACAGTGATTCTTGCCTAGTTTTAACAGCTGAAAATATTCAATAACCAGAAACACATAGAAAATTAAGCAATTTTTCACATTACGCTGAGCAAAGTTACACAAAGCTCTCATTAATTTCCTCACGCTTGTATAGTTAGCATTAAATTCCAAATTTAGTCTCGAGAGTCAGTCTTAGGTAATGGCCCCAGATGGGTCATGGATGTCACAGTGACCTTGGGAAACCTTCTGTCCTTGGTCACCCATGGCCTGAAGACCTTAGGATGATGATTTGATTCCAGTAGCAGGTTTGCTCCAAAGTGTGCTAACCTTGCTGGAGATGTCAGACTACACAAAGGATGCAGGATCATCCAGGTCCAAGGGCATGTTGCAAAAATCAGCCCAATTGAATGGATTTGTAAGACTTGATATAAAGATCTTTCCTCATCAACTGACATTTTCTTTCTCTTCCAGCATATCAGAAGCTAAGCCTTCTTTTGATAGATGTATTCTTTAAAGGTCATGAACCTTAAATTTATTATTATTTTCTTAGAGGTACAATCTATGTTGCCTGGGCTGGAGTGCAGTGGGCTATGCACAGGCATAATCATAAGACACTGCAGCCTCGAACTCCTGAACTCAAGTCATCATCCTGCCTTCACCTCCTGAGTAGCTAGGACTGCAAGTGGGTGCCACTGTGCCAGCTCTGATGCGTTGAATCTGGGTTCCTCTTGTCTAAACTCCAGCATCAGTTTTATAAATGCTCATTTCTGATTGCTCCTCAGCAAGCAAATATCTCTCAAGAACTTAGCTTATTTATTTATTTATAAGTTGACATATAAAAATTGTATGTATTTATCTTGTACAAAATGTTCTTTTGAAATACATATACATTTATTTGTGGAAGAGATAAATTGAGCTAATTTACATATCCATTATTTCACATACTTTTCATTTCTTTGTGGTAAGAGCACATAAAATACACTCTTTGAGCAATTTTCAGCAATTTTCAAGAATATAATACATTGTTATTAACTAGAAGCAGCATGTTGTACAATACGTCCCCTGAACTTATTCTTCCTAAGTGAAATTTTTATTCTCTGACCAACATTTCTTCAACAGCCCTTACTCCTGCCCCCCACCCCAGCCTTGGTAACCACCATTCCACTCTCTACTTCTTATTCTTGTTCAACTTTTTAAAGTTCCACTTATAAGTGAGATCTTGTGATATTTGTCTTCTTGTGCCTAGCTTATATCACTAATGTCCTCCAGGTCCATCAATGTGCCACAAATGATTCCCTCCTTTTTGATGGCTGAATAGTATTCTACTGTGTATACAAGCCACATGGTCTTTGTCCCTTTTTCCATAAACGGACATGCAGGTTGATTTCCTATCTTGGCTGTTGCAAATAATGCTGCAAGGAGCATGGGAGATGGGTATCTTCAAAATACTGATTTCACTTTGGGGGGAACATATAGGGTGCTCATAAAGTTCATGTGCGATTTAAAGAGTTACAACTATATTTAAATTGCACTTGAACTTTATGGCCACCCTGTATATGTAGTAGTGGGATCACTGGGTCATATGGTAGTTCTAGTTTGAACATTTTTAGGAACCTCCATGCTGTTTTTCATGACCCTACTGATTTACATCCCCATCAATAGTGTACAAATGTTTCTTTACCCCACATTCTTGCTGACTTGTTATCTTTCCTCCTTTTGATAAGGGTCATTCTGACAGGTGTGAGGTGAGCTCTCATTTGTGGTTTTAATTTGCATTTCTCTATGGATTGGTGATTTGACCATTATTCATATACTTGTTTGTTTTCTGTATATCTTCTTTCGCAAAATAGCTTTCAGATCCTTTGCCCATTTTTTACTCTGGTCATTTCCTTACTATCGAGTTCTTTGAGTTCCTTATGTATTTTGGATACTAACTCCTTATTGGATGTATAGTAAGCAAACATTTTCTCCTGTTCCATAGGTTGTCTCTTCATTCTGTTGATTAATTTCTTCCCTGTGTGAAGAAGCTTTTTCATTTGATGCAATCCCATTTGGCTATTTTTTTCTTTTATTGCCTGTGCTTTTGGTGTCGTATTCAAAAATCATTGCCCCAGATCAGTGTCGTGGAACTTTTCTTCTACATTTTCTTCTCACAGATCCTACATTGAAGTCTTTAGTCCATTTTGAGTGGATTTTTATATATGATGTGAGATAAAAATTTCATTCTTCTTCCTTTTTCTCAACACCATTTATTGAAGAGATTATCTTTTCCTCATTGTGTGATCTTGGCATTTTTGTTGAAAATTAATTGATTGTAAATGCATAGATTTATTTATGAACTTTCTATCCTGTTCCATTGGTCTATGTGTTTGTTTTTATGCCAGTACTATGTTGTTTTGATTCTCTAGCTTTGTATTGTATTTTGAAATAAGGTAGTGTGTTGCCTTCACCTTCTTTCCTTCCCTCCTCCCCTCCCCTCCCCTCCCCTCCCCTCCCC
>NW_003852515.1:2828380-2835046 GCF_000181295.1 Otolemur garnettii | reverse complement strand
ATCACTTTCAATAGTGTTTTAACAATGTGCCTACAGTTTAGCTTCTTATTCTGCCTCTTTCTTCCATCTTGAGGGGATCATGAAAGACTTTTTGCATGTATTGGATGTGTTTGGGGTAGTGCAGAAGTGATGTTTCTATTTAAAAGCATCCCAGAAACTCCCCCCACTTTTTTTTGAGACAGAGTCTCACTATGTCACCCTAGGGAGAGTGCCATGGCATCATAGCTCACAGCAACCTCAAACTCTTGGGCTTAAATGATTCTCTTGCCTCGGTTTCCCAACTACAGGTGCCTGCCACAATGCCAGGCTGTTGTTTGGTTGCAGTTGTCATTGTTATTTAGCAGGCCCAGGCCAGGCTTGAACCTGTCAGCCTCAGGGTATGTGGCCAGTGCCCTACACTGAGCTACAAGTGCCAAGCCAGCAGCAACCCTTTTGTAAGGTTGTGAATCTCACTCATAATTTATAATTTTATCAATTTAGGTTGCCTTAGAATGAGGCATGCCTGTGCTACAGTTTGTTTTGTTTGACCCCTCTGAATCTTATATCAAAATTTGATCTCCAGTGTAGGAAGAAGAGCCTAATGGGAGGTGTTTGGGTCATGGGGTGACTTCCTCATGCCCTGCTTCCATCCTGGTGGCAACAAGCGAGTTTTCTCTCTGTTAGTTCCCAGGAGAGCTCCCCTGGAGCTGGTTGTTAAAAAGAGTCTGGCACCACCTCCTCCAACTCTTGCTTCCTCTCTTACCATGTGATCTCTGCATAGTCCAGGTCCCCTTTGCCTTATGCCATAAGTAGAAGATTCCTGAGGCTGTCATCAGAAGTGAATGCTGGTTTCATGTATAACCTGCAGAACTATGAGCCAAATACGCTTTTTTTCTATATAAACTACCTTGTCTCGTGTATTCCTTTATTGCAACACAAAAGGACTAAGACAGCCTGTATCAATTACTGTGGTGTTCCATCATCCCCCACGTCACATAGGCCCAATGCAGTAAAATCACTTTTTATTAAGCCCATCTTCATGATACTTAACTTTCTATGGTAATTATTATATGTCTGAATTCAAAGGCTGAGTCTAAATTTTTAAGGTTCTTGGTACCCAACATGATACATCAAAATAGAAAATATTTGGCATAATCATTGTACTTCCCTCTCCTAAGGCCAGGCCAGATGTCTACCATCCATTAGGGTACTCCTTGCCTTTGGGCTCACACATGGCCTTGGAATCTTTCTCAACACAATGCCCCAGGGACCCACTAACAGATAATTAGGATGAGCATGATGAAACTTACTGACAGCTCTGGAATCTAGCATTTATTGGTAAGTTCTCCTTCAAAAAATTTTTATCAGCTTTAGGCTGGTAAGAAATCTGTCACTGGTCTAGAATGCTTTGTCTGAGCCTGGCCAGAGCACATTTATAAATGGCAGAATTGTGTTCTTTAGCTAAATGGATTGTCATCATTTTATCCCTTCACTCCAGGCATTTCAGAGAGGTACCATAACACGGGGAAGTCAGACAGACCTGAATTCAAACTCCAGTCTTGCGGCTTACTTGCTATATAGCCATGCACAAATTCCTTAACCTCTCTGACCTTCAGTTTCCACAGCTGTGAAAGGGAAACTGCAAAACCTCAGAGAGTTGATATGATTATGGCAAGAACTAGTAACATAATGTCTAGCACATTTTTTCCACACAGACCATCTTTACCTGATAAATGGGAGTATATGGTTGTATTATTTTCAGTTGCTGTGACTAGCCATTATTAGGTTCTTCCGTGATGGAATTTAAATAAGGACATACACTAATAATGAGAAACATAACCTTTGTCCTATAGTTGGAACCTATGAGTTGCATATCCGCTGTATAGGCAATTAAAGCAAACTCAACTGGACTGTCTTCACACTTTCTATTCAAAACATGGTTATTTGGACTGGATCCAAAACTAAGTCCTCATGAAACAATGAAGTAAGTAGCCAGCTGTTGTCTGCATAACTGTGGTTAACCTCTCTGCCACACCCTTTTGGACATTCCTCTCTAGAGAAGCAGAAAAACACATGAGACATAATAGATTCTGCTACAGAACAAGGCCGTTTGACCCAGGAGACCCTGGAGGTGGCTCACATCACAGGCAGCCTGGCTTCCCACACAGCTGTGTCCAGGCCTAGTAAATTTGATAGGAGGGCTAATTTGCAGAATTACTACTTTCTCAGCTAAAGATGGTGCCGTGAGGGAAAAAAAGAAGGGAAAAGGAAAAGAAAATAAGTGGATGTCATTAAAAGTAGAAAAAATTTTTTTTTTAGACAAGTCTCAAGCTGTTGCCCTGGGTAGGTGCTGTGGCATCACAGTTCATGGCAACCACCAATTCTTGGGCTTAAGTGATTCTCTTGCCTCAGCCTCCCAAGTAGCTGGGACTACAGGTGCCCACCACAATGCCTGGCTATTTTTTGGCTGTAGTTGTCCTTGTTGTTTGGCAGGCTTGGGCTAGATTCGAACGTGCCAGTTCTGGTGTATGTGGCTGGCGCCCGAGCTGCTGAGCTGCAGGCGCTGAGCTGGATTTTTTTTTTTCCTAAGCACATCAGTCTGGCTACCTCTCCAATGATGTTTTTGATAACTACTTAGGGTTCCCAGAGAATCTTCTGCCAAACTTATACTGGGCTACAAGGACTGGGCTGCAGCCATTTTATAAAAGCATAAATAAAGACATTCTGATCAGAGAACATCAGGAAGAAAGAGTGGGGATATTTAATTTGGGTCTTTTTACTTCTTTCTGGAAGTCAATTGAAAAGGGAAAACTTCAAATCAATACAATATTGGATCAAGAAGAACCACACGCTATGTGACATCCTAATAAATCCTGCAGCTGCACGGAGTTCAGGGCAAAGTAATAGCATCTGGAGAGCCCTCCCCATGGGAAAGGGGTCACCTTGCTCTCTGTACTCCCCCATAACAATGCGCTTCTCCTATACACCATTATCTTTCTTAGTTGAAGTGCTCATTAGTAATTCCTCCCCACCCTCACTACAACACACCCAAGCACAAGACCGGTGGTTCTCAAACTCTAGTGGCGTGGTAAGCATCTGAAGAGCTCATTAAAACACAGATTGCTGAGCCTCACTCCTGGAGACTTCAGTGCAATGTGCTGGGGTTGAATCTGAAAGTTCGCTTTTCTAAGAAGTTCTCAGGTGTTGCCTGTGCTTCTAGTCTGGACCCACACTTTGAGAACCACCGTGTCAGGAACTGGCACACATACTGGAACCCAGCTGATATTAATTGATTAGTTGCATGCATGAATGAATGAGTGAGTGATGAAGGAACAAATGAATGAATGGGTGATAGTCTTCCTTAGCAGTCTTTTTGATATCCTCAGGTTAACGTTTTTGTCCTATAAACATATCCTTTGCAAAAACATAGTTTTTACAGTAAGGGAAGCTTATTTTTTTCAATGTAAAGATAATCTGTGATTATCCTGTGATATCAAATATCCTGTGATAAGTAGTTTAGTCTCCCTTGCTGATTTCAGGGCACACAAAGTTCTCAACTGTGAAGGTGCCAGAAGTTCTCTGGATTTAAAGTGTGTCTATCCAGATGGACAGATTGGGGAGCCAGACTCTTCATTGCTTTCTCTGCTCTAAAAATTCTCAGCATTTCATTTGAACACATCAAAGCAGGCTCAGATTAAAGACAAAATGAGCTTGATAAAACAGAAATGGTGCCAGCTTGGACTCCATGACACTTAAGCCTTGAGAAGGCTGGTCTTGGGCCATGGGTCAGCTGGGACTTCACCTGGAGAGCCTGCTGCTAGCCTGTCTTTTGGCCTTGGTGTGAGAATTTTTCACACAAATTGGGCCACTCTTCATCCTTGATAACAGAGTAACAGCAGGTTCTGTCAACCGTGGTTGTTCCCCAGCTGTCTGCAGACATGTTTCATAGGATCAGGTTTGCTCTTAGATCATTTTAACAATTAATTATGTTTTCCCACTATAATAGAGCTACAAATTGCTATCGAAAATACAGACGAGTAGAAAAAAGGGAGAAATCATTCAACCCTAACGATAATCCTGTGGACATTGACATTCTGTATATTTCTTTTCGGTTTGGATTCTACGCTCAGGGTTATTTGTTTAGAGCATATATGTGATGAATATATACACCTATATCTTCTGCAAAACACTTTCTACAGAAAAGAATGAATAATTATATTTCAATTTAAAGATTATCTTCTTCATTCTACCCAGCCAACTGACCAGCAATGAGTAGTTTAGTTTCCCTTGTTAATTTGAGGACGCATAAAATTCCCAAATGCAAAGGTGCCAGAAATTCTAGTTTAAAAAAAATGATTTTATAAGATATATTTGACATTTTCCCATTTAAAAAAAGCTGATTTTAGGAAATGTGATTACTTAGAATCATAGGCTGATTTAGTATTTCACTTTTCTAATTTAGAGAAATAGTATATACCTTCCCCAGTAATAATGTGGACTCTTTTAGAATTATTTTAAAAGCTCCCCTTGACTCTTCTTATGTAGAGCAGTTGTGTTTTGGAAAACAAAAACAAAACGATGGTATGACCTCAAGTCCGGAAGGTCAGCACTGAATGGTGTGTGGTTTACGACTCCAAGACTGTTCAGATGAGCTGATGAGAAAACAAGGCTGTGAAAATCAGACTGATCAGTTTTTAAAAAATCTTAACACAGATTATTTTGTAAGTCTAAAATAAAACCAATTCTGAGGTTCAACTTATCAAGTTTGGTGAGTCTTCATTTTTGCCAATCACCAAATAGTTGTCAGATATCTACTTCTTTTTGTGAAGCATAAATCAGGTTGGATGTGTCCCTTAGTTGGTGCAGAGATGTGTTATTTCCAGTGGATCTGAATATGTCTTAACTGGGCCTTTCCCACATAGGAAGCGATCTCTATTCCTCAAATTGCCTTTAAATAGAGCAGCGCCTCATCAGCAGTGCCAGAAGGCAATTTACTTCTCCATCAAGAGCTGGCAAGCAGACCTTTCAAAAGCACAGGGTACTGGCTTGGAGTGGTAGCACCTATAGAATTCAGTAGCACTGCACCATCACTGTTAAATATGATGCTAAAATGTATACAACAGCAGTTGTCTTTTTGTAGAAAATATTTGAAGTATGTAATTCATTTCTTTCTTTTCTTTTCTTTCTTTTTTTTTTTGAGACAGAATTTCACTACGTTGCCCTTGGTAGAGTGCCATAGAGTCACAGCTCACAGCAACATCAAACTCTTAGACCTAAGCAATTCTCTTGCCTCAGCCTCCCATGTAGCTGGGGCTATAGGCTCCTGCTACAAGGCCTGGTTATTTTTTGTTATTGCTGTTGCAGTTGTCATTGTTGTTTAGCTGGCCCGGGCCGGGTTCAAACCTGCCAGCCTTGTTGTATGTGGCTGGCACTGTAACCACTGTACTACTAGCGCTGAGCCTAATTCATTTCTTAATACTACAAAAACATATCTTTAAAAAAATTTGAAATGCAACTTGGTAACTGAATCTATATGGCATGTGTGTATGCACACAGGCAACTTAATCTTTTGACAAGTGTGAAATGGATATGCATTCAAAAAACTCTGGGTGGCATCTATGGCTCAAAGGAGTAGGGCGCCGACCCCATATACCAGTGGCCTTTGTGCTGGCTCACTGCCTATAATCCCAGAACTCTGGGAGGCCAAGGTGGTAGATTGCCTGAGCTCACAGGTTCAAGACCAGCCTGAGCCCGAGAGAGAGATCTCATCTCTAAAAATAGATGGGCGTTTTGGCAGGTGCCTGTAGTCCCAGCTACTTGGGAGGCTGAGGCAAGAGAATTGGTTGAGGCTAAGAGTCTGAGGTTACTGTGAGCTATGACACCACAGCACTCTAGCGGGGAAGACAAAGTGAGACTCTGTCTCAAAAAAAGAAAAAAGAATTGCAAGAGCAATAGTTGTATCAAAATAAAGTTGCTATCATTGAGACCAAAAAATATTTCCCATGTATGTAAAGGATCTAATAAATCTTGTTCTAGTTACGCCCATTTGTGTGCCAGGTGACTGCTTGTTCCGTCACTCTTTCCTAAGGGCTGCCGTAACAAAGTACAGCAACCTGAGTGGCTTAAAACAACAGAAATTTATTGTCTCACAGTTCTGGAGATCAGAAGTCCAGAGTCAAGGACTTCTGGGACAATAGTGTTCCCTTTAACAAGGATGGTGGCGTTGGTTTTTCCTGGGGGCTCTCCCTCTTAGCTTCTGGCAGTTGCCTGACAAGTGTGGTGATCCTTAGCTTATAGACACGTCATTCTCATTTCCACCTCTCTGCCTCCTTTGTCAGGCAACGTTCTTTCTGTTTCTGTGTCCTAGTTTCCCTCTTCTTTGTAAAGACACCAGTTACTGAATTAGAGTTCACCCTGATCCAGAATGATCTCATCTTAACTCGATGATATCTGCAAAGATCCTGTTTCCACCAAAGGTCAAATTTGTAGGTACTCATATCTTGATAGGGGACACACCTCAACCCACAACAACTACAGACGGTTCCTGAGTTATGATTGTTCAACTTAATGATGATGAGACAGTGATGAGCATTCGGTAGAGACCATGTTTCAAGTATCTCTTCAACCAGTCTGTTCCTCACTTTCGGTAGTCAGTAAATCATGTGAGATATCAGCACTCTGTTCTAA
>NW_003852515.1:2820840-2828107 GCF_000181295.1 Otolemur garnettii | reverse complement strand
GTAACTATGTACATTAATGCACTTCTGGGGTACAGTGTGGTGTTTTCACATACAATTTGAAAATATTTCATCAAACTGGTTAACATAGCTTTCATGTCATTTACCTAGTTATTGTGCCAAAACGTTCATATTCTACTCTTAGAAAGGTTCACTTGTACCCTTGTAAGATAAACCACAGACGTGATCCCTCCAATCCTCCTCCCTCCACCCATTCCCCCCTCCCTTCTCCCTCCCCTCTCCCCGTATTCTTTAATGTAAGTGTTCTAACACAACTAAGGTAGACCAGGCTGTGCTCTGATGTTCAGCAGGTGAGGCGTATTAAATGCAGTTTTGACTTCTGTCAGGGCATGACCCCATTGTAAGCCAAGGAGCACCTGCACTCACTAAAACCTGCCAACAGACAGTTGGAGAGGGCTAATCTGCAAAGGTGAATCTTAAACATGTGATGATTACTTAGAATCATAAACCAGCAGACCCTTGCAGAGGAGCCGGAGGCATTAGTGCCTTCTTTATAGCCGCCCAGCTTGGGCAGCAGATGGGGACAACCACCTGTATTTGACCCCTGAGCTGGAACTTCCCCTTGGCCCGCTGTTCCCTCTCCCTTCCTTTACACTACACTGAAGCTGTGCTGTGAGCACGCGAGAGGGAAGAAGAAGGCCCAAAGCACCTCTGTTGGAGACCGTTCCCACCCCACCATCCTCATTTGGATTTCTCTCTGCCTCCCAGAGCTGCCTCCCCGGGTAGCTCCCTCAAACCCAGACTATAAGCCCCCATTGGACTGATTTTTGCTCCTAAACAAATTTCACACATATTCCTCCTTTCCTGGGCTGTGGCACCACCCAAATCAGACTTCGTGAGGAACAGGAGGGGAGAGTCCCAGAGCAGCCCATGTGAAACATATTAACATTAATCCCTCAGTCTGCCTTTTTTTTTTTTTTGGAGACACAGTCTCACTTCATTGCCCTTGGTAGAGTGTCATGGTGTCACAGCTCACAGCAACCTCAAAATCTTGGGCTTAAGTGATTCTCTTGCCTTAGCCTCCCAAGTAGCTGGGACTAAAAGCATCCACCACAACATCTGGCTATTTATAGAGATGAGGGTCTCACTTTAGTACAGACTGATCTCAAAGCTGTGAGGTTGGGCGATCCACCTGCCTTGGCCTCCTAAGTGCTGAGATTATAGGCGTGAGCCACCATGCCCGGACCGCTCAGTATGACTGCTCCGGCCAATAGCTAACAGGTACTAGAGGCTAGTGTTGATCTCGTGTACTTTTACAAGTGGATTTCTTAATATTTTTTAGTATTTAAGGATACTCACTGATTTACTGTAGATGTGTAGAATGGAGACTATCTCTGCCTGCTCTCATCTCTCTAGCTACACGCTGTCTAAATGTAAGGACGCCTTGGGCATGACAGTGAGTAGTTAGTAATTAGCTTCTGACTGTGATTTATCTGGAGAATAATCATTATCCCTTAAAATGCCCCTGAAAAGAAAAGCCCTTCTGTGGGCAGTGCTAAGTGAGACCAAATTTTCTCAATTTCATACTAACCCATGAAAATATCTTCTCACATCTGGGCCGGGATCTCTGCGAGCTGCTGTCTTTCTCTTCCAGAGGCAGGTCAGAGGCAGCTGGGATGTCACAGCCTGTCTTACACCAAATGACTGAGGACATAGAGTATAGAAAGTGGAAGGAAATTTTCTCAAGCTGATGCAATAAACACTATGAACTGTAGGTAAAACAAAACAAAACAAAACAAAATGACTTCAGGTGAAAGAAATAAATTTTCAGAATCTGCATATGCCTGAAGGCTTCAAACTCAATATGCATGATCCGAAGAACATCTTCCCCAGGGAAATGAATCTCTTATTGGTATTACCTCTGAGCCAGTTGGGGTTGGTGAATAAGGAAGAACTGGCAGCCTGCTGCCAGGACGTGTGTGATTGAATTACATAGAGAGACTATCAATCATGTACTTATTTGGCTTAATCATGGTCAAGTCTTGAGTCTGGGGTAAATCAAAGTGACATCATGCCTCCCAGGGTTCTTTGATTGAAGTGATAGAGTCACCCCAATCCTTGGAGGTTTTCTGAGTGTCAGCACGAGACAGAGTCTCCTATTTTACATTCAGTACAACAAATGCTCCCATGAGCAGTGCTGGGAATATATACAGGTCTAAAGGGGTGTGGCCTGGTATGCAAAAGTTACAAAGCACAAAGCGAAGAATTAGCAGGAGTGCAGTAAAGGGGTTCACTCCGCCTGGCCTTGAGAAACGAGGCCCCATGTGCAGAGAAGGGGCCATAGTGATTGCAAGCACAAAGTCATTCCCTCACCATGGTGTCTTTCAGAGTCCCTCTCCCCGACCCCTCCCGCCAGGCCGGCAGATGGCTGGCTTCTCTCATCCAGTGAGGAGAGGTGCCCATGAAGGTGATTCCTTGCTTCAGTGCAGAATCCCGACGGAAGACAGAGGCAGATGGCTTTTCACGTTTGGTTCCAAGACCTGATGAATGACTACCTCGACAGACTTCCATTCCTGTGTCCTTACAACCCCTTCTTTCTGCCTGCCACACATTTGACGCTGGGGACGTCCAGCGGGGGGCATTTGAGGGATGACGGTCTCAAAGGGGAGCAAGGAGAGAAGTCAAAGCCCTGTGTCTGGCTGGTGCAGGACTTAAGCATGGCTAACATCAGGGGCAGATGTCAGACTGTAAGTGTAGGGCCAGCTGTAGGTCAAGGGTAATGTGAGACTGGGGTTGTGTTGAATGCCTCCCTTTCTTTTTGGGTCCCTCCTCCTCTGTCTTAGTGAGCCCCATAAATACACTTGTCATCCGTGGGCCACCCTGTGTTTATCTCTAAACTGCAGCATAAATCCCTGCAGTAGTCCACACTCCAGACCTCTCCTGGTCTGGCCCTAATAGAATGTGCTTGCTCTGCCGCCTGACTGTGGCATTCTGCGCCGCCCTCCCTGATCACATGGGTGTGCTTGGCAGGGCTTCTCATTCTGTGGAGGCAGGCAGGGGAAAGGGATTGTGTGTTCTATGCACTGTGCAACATCTTTCTCTATAATATCTCATCAATGCTTTCAGACATCCTAGGAGGCAGCACACATATTCCATATTCCAGACAAGCAAAGGCTGAGAGAAGCCAAGTAATTTGATGGGCATCTCACAGCCGGTCCAGAGAGACCCTATGATTCCAGCTCCCTTTGCTCAGAAGCTTGTGTTCTTTTCACAGCTTTCAGTGTACGGGTGGTGGGGGCCTCAGGCTAGTGGGTCGTGGTTGGCCTAGAAGGTCCTCTGCACCCAGCTGTGTCTCACCATGGAGTGTGTGCTGATTGGTGTGATGGTCTCAGGTCTCTGGAGTCTGGGAGCTCACACCTGATCCTTCAGTTTGAGTCACTGCTGTAGGTTCCTTTTCTCCTGCTAAGAAGCCTTCAGTATCATGACTGGGATTGATGTCCTTGGTGTTAGGCACATGGCTGTAGAATCAATGAATTAAATCTGATGAGTACATATAATGCATTGCTGTGAAATGCACCTAAAGCAGTGTGGTTCTGAGATGGGGACCTGAATCAGTAGCTCGTCACCAGAAGAAGATTGGATTCCCTGAGCTGCTTATTGTGAGAGGACCTGTCTGAACAGCAGACCCAGAATGATGCCCAAAGGACTCTGGGGGCAATTCTTTTCCTTTATTGCTGTGGATTAAACAGTGTTGAGAGTTAAAAGAGAAAGTAAAATCACATCTGTTAGGTTGATAAGGCGAGGGATACAAATTTAAAAAGAAATGTCACTTTAAACATGAAAAGTATTCTTGGTCTTCTGACCCAGGATAGGCATTTTTTTTAAAAAAAATTTCACTTCCACCGAAAAACAAATTAATCAAATTATTCTCAAATCCAATTCTCAATTGCAGTAATAAGAAATAGGATTAGCATCCATGCCCTATTCTCCAAAAGTCAGCCTTTTTTTATTTTTAAGCTTTCATTTTATTTATTTATTTTTCCCAATGATGCGGTCTCGCTCTGCAGTCCAGGCTGGTCAAGAAGTCCTGGCCTCAAGCAATCTTGCCACTTCAGCCTCAGGAATAATTTGCTGAAATTTCAGGTACACATTACTGTGTCTGGCAATGTACTCAAATTGTTGTAAAAACAATGGAGGTTTCTACCCTTTTGTTGGTTAATTACTGAACTAAAGTTACTACTGCCATGAGGAATGAATGGTTTCATCTTGCTTCTGCCCCAGAATCTAATCTGGAGTTATGATGATTCCCAACTAACGGCTGAGAAAGATGTAGTAGGTAGCGTTCATAATCTACATTTGTTTGCCCATAAATAATTGAATCAGCTTATTTAACAGATCTTTACTACATGACCCTTATTCTGTTAGGGTTTCTCTTTAATAATAATAAGTGACACTTACACAACAATCGGAGGACATGCTGATGACCCTGGCCTTCAAGGAGCTCCCATCGTGGGACTAATAAAAGATTTAATAAAGCACAGAAGGGAAGGGAACTAAGAACGCAGGACTATGGCTGCTATTAAGATCATAACTATGAGATGGGAACGTGGGGATGAGGACCTCCCCAGGGTTCCCTGAGAAGGCAAAAACAGAAAACTGTAGCGGAAAATAGCAGCTCAGATGGCTCCACGGCGTGGCTAATTTCCTTGAATTCAGGTTGGTATTAAAGCAAGCAAAAGGTGCTCTGAATATGCATGACTGTGTGTGTGTGGGAGGGTATGGGACAGGCTAGGTGATTCTGAGGCCCCTACTCCTCCCCAAATCCTGGTGCTCTCTGCCCCCACTAGGCTATGTTCATTGCTGCCCATGGTGGAGCTTGGGGGGAACCTCTGCACTGCCCCTGAGCTGGCTGGCTAGGGGTCCCAGAGATGTCCTACAACAGGAAGGGAGACCTCTAGGGTCCCTGTGGAGACCAGATTGCCCAGTTGAGAGGCAGTGCCAATGGGTGTGGCCTTGTGGGGCTGGCCCAGGGTGACCACTGCTGGCACGGAGGAGGGCTCCAGCTCCAGGCAGCCAGGTGCCTGCCTGTCAGTCACCTGGAAGGAGGGCCGGGGACACTGCCCTGCTGTCTGCTATGCCTGGCCCTGACAGCCTTGCTGCCTACTTGCTGCCTCTGCTCCCGCCTGGAACCTCTCACTGAACCTCACACCAAGGACACCATGCTGGGATTGTTTCTATCAGAAACAGGTTCTACCAGCAAGCTCACTCCATCATTCCACCGACAGGCACAGAGCACTAGGTTGGGGCACACAGCAGTCCTAGTGCTGGGAAGGATGAATAAGGCGATCTCCGATATTCAGAGCTCAAGTCTAGAAGGAGAGACTGCTGTACAAATCAAACCTACTGACAGTAGGCTCTGATGTATACTGCATGATCTCATTGACGTGACACTCTGGAAAAGGCCAAACTACAGAGACCAAAAACAGATCAGCGGTTGTCTGGGGCTGGGGGAGGAATTGACGACAGAGAGGTGTGAGGAATTTGGGGGGTTGGGGATGAAACTATGATGTTGGTAGTGGTTAAACTACTAAGTGTATTTATCAAAACTTGTAGAAATGTATGCTAAAAAGAGCGAATTTTACTGTACGTATTCTAAGTTAATATTTATAAAGGGAAATAAAGCACATTGAACATAAGTGCTGTAATGGCCCGATGCTCAGAAACACACAGAGGACAAAGAGACCAGCTCTTCTTGAAAGATTACAGGGAAGGGGTCAGGAAGACTCGCAGAGAAGGGAACATTTGATTTGTGGTTCTCAAGAGGACAGGAGTTTTCCAGAGAAAGGAGAAGAGGCAGCACGTGCAAACGTTCAAGGCCAGGTGGCAGGCACTGTGTGTGCTGGGACACCTGGCACATCGGAGTCGGAGTGTGGATAGTCCTATGACGCCAAAGAGGGAGGGAGACCATTTGTTTTTTTTTACTTCTAAGATTTTTAAAAATTGTGCTAAAATATATGTAACATAAAATGTGTCACTTAATCACTTTTAAGCGTACAGTTCAGTGGCACTTACTGCACTCACATTGTTGTACTCCCATCCTCACTATGTATTATTATTATTTTTAAGACAGTCTCACTCAGTTTCCCTGTGTAGAGTGCTATGATGTCATAGCTCAAACTCTTTGGGCTTCAGCAATCTTCTTGCCTCAACCTCCTGAGTAGCTGGGACTACAGGTGCCTGCCATGATGCCTAGCTAGTTTTTCTATTTTTTGGTAGACTCTTGCTCAGGCTGGTCTTGAATTCTTGAGTTCAAGGGATCCATCCACCTTGGCTTCCAAGTGCTGGGATTACAGGCGTGAGCCACTGTGCCTAGCCACCCCTATGTATTTCTAAAACCCTTTCATCATATCACCCCAGATGGCAACTCTGTACCCATTAAGCAATAGCTCCCCCTTCTTCCCTCCCCTTAGCCTCTAGTAATCCACTTGCTGTCTCCATGAATTTGCCTATTCTAGATAGTTCACATAAATGGAATCATATACATTTTCTGTGTGACTGGCTTATTTTATTTAGCATATTTTTGTTTTGTTTCTAATGAGGGTTTTGGATACAAAAAAAAGTAACCCCTGAGAAAATTCCCAACATTGGAGATAGGAGGGGAGAAAAAAGAAAGCCTCTTCTAAAGTGGAGGAACTCAGAATTCAGTACTGGCTGGTGGACTTTCTTCTGCACAAGCTGTAGCTCCCCTCTGCATTTCAAGACCAGGCTGTGGGCAGGGACATCCCTGAACACCTGCACCTCTGTAGGGCTCCGTGGTCCAGCTGAGGCATCCCTTCTCCACTGCGTACAGCCTTCTCACTTCTACAAAACTGCAAAATGAATTTTCAAAAAGACTTAAGAAAATAAGTGACCAAGAATTGCAAATGAGGCACCCAAGAAGCATGGTTTGGAGTTAATTAGCCCTTGAACTGTCAAGCCCAATGGCATCCAGTGAGTTCTGACATTTCTAAGAATAATTAGGGACTTGGCTGTCACATTTCTCAAAGGCCCAAGGACTACGTGAACAAGTTCTACCTGCTTTTCCCGCAGGAAGTCTGGAAACACACTCGTAAAGAATAATTATCCTCAGTGCTAATTGCAGATCCTTGGGAGGAAGTGTCATGTTTTTGAAGAACTTTTCATATTTTTACAGTGAAATGTAATGACTCCCATTTAAGGAGTAGAAGTGAGTGGTAAAGGGGTGGTGCACTTAGCAATCCTGGGAAATCACTGGTGAGAATAATGGTCAATGTGTGCTGTGTGCTCACAG
>NW_003852515.1:2788464-2820814 GCF_000181295.1 Otolemur garnettii | reverse complement strand
AAGGAGTAGAAGTGAGTGGTAAAGGGGTGGTGCACTTAGCAATCCTGGGAAATCACTGGTGAGAATAATGGTCAATGTGTGCTGTGTGCTCACAGCGTCAGGCACTGTGCTCTGTGCCACAAGAGACTACAATGCAGATATAGTGTCTCAATTAACAGGTGAGAAAATTGAGACCCAGAAAGGTTATATAAGCTTTTCAGGGTCATGCAGTATCTTCGTCTATTTTGTGCGGCTGCAACAGAATACCAGAGAGTGGGTAATCTATAAAGAAAAGAGGTTTGGTTAGCTCGCTGTTCTGAAGGCGGAGAAGTCCAACACGGGGTGGCCACGTCCGGCAGCTTCTGGTGAAGTCTTCATGCTGTATCAAAACCTGCTGGAGAAATGGAATGGGAATTGTGCACATAAAAAGGACGAAACATGAGAGACAGCCTCTCTTAATAACAGCCGGCTCTCCTGGAAGCTAAGTGTTTCCAAAGAGAACTAAGCCAGTCTTTCCAGGAAGATATTCATTTAGACCCACTCCTAAAACTGCTAAATTGGCAATACATTTTTAACATGAGCTTTGGTGGAAGCAGACTACATCCATACCATAGCGCACCATCAAGGTCAGATGACCAACCAGTCCAGTTCCAGAGCTGGGACTGTCAACACTGGTGCTTGCATCTCTCATCTTATAGCCACACCGCTGGGTTTATGCTGTATGGGACCAGCTAGCTTTTCTGGTACATGTCATTAGTCTTGTCAGAAAGCATTAACCACAAACTTACCCACGATTCTCGTTCCTTGCCCTCTAAAAACTGTTTTTTAAGCAAGAAATAAATGTATCTATACTATATTTAACTCACCTCATACTCAAGCGACTACTTCACAGTTACCGTCCACCGTCTTCATTAATTCATCAGATACTTAGTGAGATCTACCGTGTTCCAGGCACTGTGTTAAGCTACGTGAGAGAGACAGAGATTAGAGACAGAGTCTGCCCAGGAGGAGCTTCCTTTCTAGTTGTGGAAGTAACACATATAATACACAGAAATATAGATTCTAAGACAAGGAACACGATACAAGGTAAAGAATAATATAAGATCATATGATGCAAGGTAAAAAGTGCTAAGTATCACAAGAGAAATACTTAGTGCCACAGTTACTCAGAAGACAGAAATAACTTGTAGGATATGTAGGAATGTGTGCATTTGTGGCACAAAATGGCAAAGTAAAAAAATGGCAGAGAGAAAATAGGAAGGAGAAAAATGAGAAAAGAGGAAGAATTAGAGAAGATTTTAGAAAGAAAGTAGTGAGATGGGCCTTTGTTATGAGCCGAAATGTCTTCTCACAAAATCAATACCTTGGAGCACTCATTCCCAGTACTTGGAATGTGGCTATATTTGAAAATAGGGTTTTCAAAGATGTAATTAAGTGAAAATGGGGTCATGGGGTGGGCCCTAATCCAATGTGAGTGATATTCTTAGTAGAAGAGAATTTGGACACAGACCATCTGGCTGCCATCGGGAGAGGCCTCAGAAGGAACCAACCTCGCTGGTACCTTGATTTCCAGCTCTCAGTTTCCAGACAATAAATATCTTTTAATCCACCCAGTGGGTACCTCATCATGGCAGCTCAGGTGGACCATAATATAGTCTTGAAAAAGAAAGCATTTGATCTGGGAAGATTTAAGCTACTGGAAATGAATGAGGGGTTCAGATTTGAATAACTGGACTTTATGTGGTGGGAAGTGGGGCTCCATGGCAGGTTCCCGAGCAGGGGTGACATGAGCAGTGGCCATTCAATTCATTCCATTCACTCAGCAAACACTTACTGAGCAGCTGCCCTGTGCCAGGCATTGCCATTTCCATGTGTGGAGTTACTACGAACGAGACACTCCTGCAAAGGGCTTTTCAAAGGAGCTTATGCCTGAGTGGGAAAAAAATGAAAGATGGGTTAGAGTGGGGAGAGGGTGGAGGAGGGAAGACTAGTTAAAAGCCTTTTATCCTGGCCCAACTTGGTGCTTTTCCATCTTCTTTTGAAAGAGTCTGATATAACCCCCAGGGAGGCGTCCTCCTTAACCCCCGCCCCGCCCCTTGGCCCTGCTCCTGATTCTAGATAACAGAAGCACTGCATTTCCTCTGCTTGGCTCTGCTGGCCAAGAACATTGGGTGGGGCTTTGCCTTCTGTAGTTTGCATTATGCAACATGACTTTGTTATTCCTTTCGAATATGAATATGAAATTGAGTTGTCTTCCCCAAACTCCACAGTCCACCAGGAGATTTTGAAATAACTGTCTTCCTCCCCCAGCTCTGCCCAGTGTATCCCAGCACCCAGCACCATAGACAATGGTCTTTGGATATCAAACAGCATCTCCCAGGGGTAATGATTGGGAAAACAAAAACAAAAGAGCAAGAGAAATATGTATGCTATCTATTATGACAAGTCTTTCTTTGGTGGGGCAGTTAGAATAATGATCCCCAGAGATGTCCACATCCTAATCCCTAGAACTGGTGACTGTATTTTTGTACTTGTAGGGGTGATTAAAGTCAGAGCCCTGAGATGGTGAGATTAGCTTGGATTATCTCAGTGGGCTCAATCTTATCAAATGGGTTCTTAAACTGAGTTAATCTTTGTAGCTAAAGAGAGGCATGACGGGGAAGAACGGTCAGAGGGGTGCAACTCTGCTGGCTTTGAAGATGGAGGAAGGGGCTGTGAGCCAGTGAATATAGGCAGCCTGGAGAAGCTGGAATGGGTAATGAATGGGAGTGCTCCCTTCTGCCCCTAAAAAGGAACACAACTCTGCGGGTACCTTGATTTTAGTCCATTGAGACCCATGCCGGAATTCTAACCTGGAGAGCTGTAGGATAATGAATATGTGCTGTTTTGAGCCACTAATGTTGTGATAATTTACTATAAGAGCAACAGGAAACTAATGCATTCTGTTTGCTACAACTCAAACCAGCCAGACCTGCCTATCTGAAGAGGGTGTCCTTTCGGGGTTAGGCCTTGCAGTGTCTTCTGTTCTCGATGCCCTTACCCTGGGTGGTAGACTTGGTCTAATTTTTCCTTCAGAATCTAAGCTCCTTAAGGGCAGAGACTGGGTTATTCATTTCAGTATCTCTGGTGCCAGCATGTTGTCTGCCATGTAGTAGATTTCAGTAACTACGAATTAAATGGATGTGTGGAAACCCCAAACTGCACAGGACTTTGTAAAGCCCTAACAGGACCTCCAAAGAGAGGCAATAGTGTTTCTATTCACACATAAAAAGGTCAAATCTGATGTCACCATTGATGTATATATATATGTCATTATGTTGAACTGAATTTCTGTTAAACTGTAACCATGACAACAAGAAATCCCATTCACTTGTGAGAATGGTGAGTAGTTTGGACCCGGCTGCCCACGAAAAAATCTTTGTACAAAGCAACTCCAGGCCCCTTTTCATGTAGTGTGTTCATCAACAGGGCTGGTGCTAAATGGCTCTCCCTATGTAATACATTTAAATGGCCCACCTGGCCAAGGCACAGAACCCCAAAACAAAGGTAGGTTGGTTTGGATACACTCTTCATGAAATTACATTTATTTCTGGAAAGAAATGAGTGCTCACAATTTTTCATTGTTGGGTAGAAAGCGTTAAAGTTGCTTTCTAGAAAAGCTGATGGTGGGCAGTTGGACTATAAATAATGCAGCCTCCTCCCCAGTGTAGCTTTGGTAATTATTTGTGATTAAGAGCAGAAATTCTGGGAACCAGGGAGAATTCAGTGAAGAGAAAGCCCTTCCAGCCAGGATAGGGCTTGACCTGGCAGCTTGGGCGGGGCTGAGATCTTGCCCTGGAGTGGTTTCATCTCTCTACAAGGGACTGAAGGGCTTCACCGGGTTATATGGCCAGGTTAGGGCAGCTCAAGGTAGTCGTTGAAATACCTTGAGAGAGCAAAAGCAAGTAAAGTTTTAACAAGAAATGAACAGTTTATTTTAAGGACTTGGATAGCCAACCAGCCCCGTCCTAGTGACTAAAGACACTTTGGAGAATGTAGTCCTTGGACTTTACACAGAACTTTTGAGAGGTATCAATTGCATCTTAGAAGTTTCCCAAGGCCCTAATTGGTCTGTTCTGGAAACAACCCAAGTCTGTGTGATGTGTGACGACATCTGTCTGTTCCTGTCAGAAAGTCCCTGGGACATTGATTGGCCTCTGTCTCAAGGTGACCCACTTGTAAAGTCTCAATTAGCCCCATTGCCATGACAACTCAGCATGAAACTCAGGCCAGTTTCACTCAAGCCAGTCCAAAAAAACCAAAATAGCCTAACTACATTAGCCACCCTCCCCTGCTCAAGTCTAACTAACTGTCTGACCTGACAGTCAGACCTCAAGCCAACCAACACTTGGGCCTTGGGGTAGTTGTTCTCCTTTGATTAGACCCAGAGAATTTATTTTTTCCTTTTCTTCTTGTATCCTGAGTCCCTCATGAACAGTCTTTCCCCTTCTGCTTCCAAGCCCTCTCCCCAAACATTTACCTATATCCAACACTGACTTCAGGTAACAGATTCACCTACAGCTCCGATGATGGCCAACAAGGTCCCTGAAAGTGTCTTTTTCAGGATAATTCATTATGTCCAGGCAATCTCAGTGGAGACAGTCTCTTCAGTAATATTCCTATGAACTTGCCAGTGTTGAAAGACTGTGGGCGTGTATTATTTCCAAGACTGCCTGAGTGTACTTTCCTTTTCAGCTTCCTCTCAGCTATTTCAAGTCCTTGGTGCAGGACATAACCATGGCAAGTGATGGTCTTGAATTTTTCTCCAAAGAGCTGGAGCAGCAATTCTTTCCCCTCCATATCAAAATAGTCACCCATCAGGGATTTTCGTGACTCTGACGTGCCCTGGGCAGTGGCAGACACAGGTTCATCAGGTCTTAGGCATAAACAGGAAGTGGATGGTAGGAGAGTCGAGCTGGGCAGTTACCACTTGATTTTTTTTTCTTGGCTCACGTGTATGTTTCTGTGACTACAGGTCTCTGATAGAGTCATATCCAAATGAAGAAATATTTAATGAGTGACTAAAATATTTTATCTGCTGTAACTTAGCTTGATCAGGGAAGAAAATGGATGAGTTAGCATTTGGAACATTCAGGTAGCTTGTCATTGGGAGAGCTGTATTGAGGCCACAGCAGGAGCCCCAGAGCAGGTTTCAGGGCAGGGAGAGTTGGGGAGGCTCCCTCCCAGGCAGGAGGGCTCTGTGGGGAGGAGACTCATTATTCCCCAGGTGAGGGCAAGCTCCCCCATACACAGCACAGCCTTGCCCTGGGGAAACAAGCCAGATGCCAAGAACCAGGGAGGCAAAGAAAAGAGAGGCAGGGTTTTGAGGAACCTGCGTACTATGTGAAAGAGGCAGCATCTTCAGAGAAAATGGAGAGTGGTAGACGGAGTAGGGAGATACTCTTAGCTCCTCCATCAAGATGGAATGAAAGAAGAAAATAACAGAGAAGCTGAGCTGTAATGAATGTGTTCGGGGTCAGAAGCTGAGGATATGAGAGGAAGCCAGGGCCTTGAGAAGGGGAGAAGGAACTGAAGGTGTACTCGGGAGGTCACAGAGCTCTGGAACAAGGCGTGTTACTGTATGTGAGGAGGAGCTATGAAGAGGGCACCAGTTTTACATAAAGATTATCCATCAAGGATAATTTCCTGCTGCCAACCCCCCCAATTCCAAAACTCCTCTTCCCACTTCACCCTCCCCTGCCATGTAGGTTTCACACTATGGAGACGTCACTTGGATGTTAAACAGCAATCTATCTCTATGGACCAAGGAATCTTTTATTGAAGAGTCTTTTCCCATCAAGTGGTCATGAAAACATAAATGCTGACACCTACCAATTGTTAACTTATACAGTAAAAAACAACCAAGTAAGGGTCACTGCATTTCTTTGATCAGAGTGAAATAGAGAGCTTAAATGTATCTTTAAGTGACTTATATCCAGATCAATAATCCTGTCCTGGACAGAAATTATTAGGATGGTCTCTTGTCGAAGATAGGTCCATGGTGATGAGCCAGAGGTCACCACCAAAGCCACAAGATAAACTTAGTATATTATGACAGGAAGGGTTGGATATATTGTGAGAATACAGAATTGACATGAAATTTTAAGATAAAACCCCAAATTGCAAAGAAATGTACACTCTTATCTGGCCATAATTGGCCACCCCCCAGAATCCCAATAGAGGTTCTCCAGTGGAAGGTTTGAAATGCTCTGCCTATGGAAACATAAGGAAGTCACACCTACCTCAGCATCCGGAATTCTCATTTTCTTCACTTTCTCCCTGATGAAAAATCAAATATCATGTGTCATCATAAACACAGAGAAAAAGTACAATGTCTAAATTAATACATGAGCAATAGGAGTCCAGACCACGTAGAGAAGATAGTGGTACATCCTCTTGCACATTAGAAAAGTGTTAACAGCAGCCACAGCTAACAAAGGCACACTGGGGTAGTTCAGTGGTCAGGCTGGGCCAGGGATATGGTTGCTGACACTAAGGTAGGTTTTGTGGGAGGGTGTAGAGAAGCTTAATGCTGGCAAGATCAAACCTTAGGGCTGTATGTTAAACGCATCTGACTTTCTTCCCTTGTTCTGGGGACCACTGAGAGCCCATTGGGCTGGGCCTGCTTCACTCCCCTGGAGAAGGCCTCCAAGGACTCCCGGGTTGGCACACTCCTCCAGAAACACTGTGCCATTGCACACCCTGTTCAGATGCCTGTGGGGATGCCCTGCTGCCTTTTAGATCCCATTTAAGATCCCATAGTTCAAGACAACTGCCCTTCCTATCCTCACCCTGCCTTTTTAATAAACCTAATCTGATCAGGCCAAGGGTGTTTCTCAGCTGCTCTCTTGGAATTCTGCCCGCTGCACTTTCTCCCTGGGATCTCCTCCTCCTGCCATAAACCAGGGGCCATAGCTGCCTAACAGAATCTGAGCTCATTTTTGTAACCCTCCCTCTCGTGCGGCACCCTCAAATCTATAGCTTGTAACAGTTGTCTGTTCTGTTTTGGACTTTAATCATTTGCTCTTTGACTTGAAGGCAGGGAGTTGAGGGTCAGCCTACATGTAGTATTTTACGTACCTTGGTATTTCTCATGCTACATAGGTGGGTGTGCTTGTCATATGCTAGATCTCAATTTGATGGTCCTAGACAAGAACTGGATCTAAGCCTTGACACCTCTAAGTAATGATATGTCCTTCATAGGACTTGTTATTAGAATTAAGTGAATTCATGCAAGTAAATCGTTTAGTGTACAACTTGATGCACAATGAGAGTTAGTTGCTACTAGTATCACAGTTATATGAGAATAGTATCTTATTATGTAATACTTTCTCTTTTCAGTTTTGGGAGTATTTCCCAACTGACTTCTTTACTGAAGAAAACAGTGCTTACTGTTTTTTAGTGTTCCTAGCCCTTAGTGCATTAAGATCATCTGGACAGCCTTCAAAAGTATCATTGCCTGAACCCCACCCTCCAGAGACCCTACTTCACTGGGGTGGAACACGTCGTGACTAATTTTTATTCCCCAAGATTTTCTCATGTGGAGCCAGGGTGAGAACCTCTGCATATCCTTAGAGAGTTTACTGTTTCTATCACATTCCCTTTCAGTCCTTTATTTCTCAAGCAAAGAGCTATATTTTGGGGGTAACTAATCTCCAGAATACTCTACTTTTATTTATTTATTTGTTTGTTTTTTGAGACAGTTTCACTATGTCACCCTTGGTAGAGTGCTATGGTGTCACAGCTCAAAGCAACCTCAAACACTTGGGCTTAAGCAATTCTCTTGCCTCAGTCTCCCAAGTAGCTGGGAGTACAGGCACCTGCCACAACACCTGGCTACTTTTTGGTTGCAGTTGTCATTGTTGTTTAGCAGGCCCGGCCCGAGCTCCAACCCGCAAGCTTCAGTGTATGTGGCTGGTGCCTTACTCACTGAGCTACGGGTGCCAAGCTAGAATATCCTACTTTTAATACCCAGAGATGTACATTTTACCTTGTTCTCCAAAGCCACCACTAGTCATTACCTCTAAGCTCCCATGAATACTCAGTATTTTTAATACTCACTGATTTCCCTTTTTATTCTCATAACAGCAAAGTACTTGTTTGGCATAACTTATAGTATAAATGCTAAGTAATAAAAACACAAGGTAGTAGTGAGTAGTAGGGGATGAAGAACACACAAAATCCTTTCAAGTCTCCTTTCTCCTCCTCAGCCAATTATGGAGGTATCTTGATCCCATCAGCTGGGCGCAGGCAGGGCCTCACAGAGGGTGCTTGCAGGATAAAAAGCTACCTCCTGTGTCCACACGAACAAATGCACACACAGTTGGCTTACTACAATAATAAGCATAGGGTAATTGCTGATAGGAAGATACAGATCCTTATTTCTTGTCCTCTAGCCTTTTAAAAACCTTTGCTCATAATTATATGTATAAAGCTTGCTGTTCTTACTGGGTATTGGATTTCAGTGGGAATTAGGCCAAAATAATGTCCAGATATTTGGCCCCACTATGACCAACCTGGGAATGCTTAGTCAGTGCTGTCCTGCTGACTCAATTCTCTCTTTGAACTGCAAGACTTATGTAACTTTAGTCTAATAAGAATCGAGCCCTGTGGTTCTACTGCCAAGATGGAGGGGGGAAAAAGGCTGATTAAATTCGAGACATGGCAGATAATGCCAAAAGGCAGAGGCAATGTGATCTCTGAAAAGAGAGAGAGAGGGAGGGACAATGCATTTTGGAAGATATTGGCATTGGAAATAAGAAAGTCTGGTAGCAAGATGACTGGCACGAAGCAATTGCTCTGAGCAATTCACCCTTTCCCTCTGTCCCCTTAGATTCCCTCTTTCCTTGTTCCCTTAGACTTTTCTGGTTCTGGGTGGTGTCTGGTGGTTGCTGTTGTTTTTCTAACAGACCAGAGAATGTGACTTTAAAACCCACAAAAAAAGGTCCATGAAATGTCAAGGTGATTCTGAGGATTGGCTCCATTCTTCCAGAGTCCAAGCTCTAGTTTAGGTAGAGGACATGGCACACCCACCCTAAGAAGACTCATCAAACCCCAAATCAGACTTTAAACTGTTCTCATCAGTCCCCAAATGTCCTGAGCCTATTCCAGACAAGTTTGAGCTTGAAAGTTTTATTGGAATAGGACATTGAACATAATTTTCACAGGTTAGGAAACTGATACCTACAGAGGTTAAGTCAGTCACTCAGATCACATATCCTGCCTGTGATCAAGGTGGGATGGGCACCTATACTTTCCAAACAGCCTTGTGTTTGCTGGCCTCTTTCTCTGACAGTGTCAGGCTGGCAGAGAAGAGACTATTCCTGGGCCATACGCCCCTTGGCCATTTGGTTCTGGGGGGCCACTTTTGCAAATTCTTTGTAGACACCAATTACACAACAGAAACAGAAGAGCAAGTGGAGACCTAGGAGCCAGCCAGCCAGGACATTCTTAACATATGAAGTCACTGGCTTTCAGTGCAAACTACCCACAGAAACAAGGTTCTTGCCTTGACTGCCACAAACAAGGCACTCCACAGCCTCCAGATGCAGCAGAGAAAATGAGAAAAATCTGCACAATACTTTGCAGCTTTACTCAGCTCTGCAATCTCAAATATTTGTTTTGGCTCAGGAAATGGCTCAGGGCACAGGCACAATCTCACTAAGTACGTGCTTCTTCTGCCACATGGCCACAGCGTGATGCAGGATTTCTCTTGCTTTGGCCACTCCTCTAATCAACACCTTCCAACAACAGCATCTGAGTCAGACAACCCCTGTCCTTCCTGTGGCTCAGAACCCAACTTCCTAGTTACACCCTTCGTGCCTGGAGTCAAGAGAGGCCAAGCGCCCCCTGCCGGGCACCCGAGCCTGCTCCTCCCTGGCCGGGTTTACCAGCCAGGACTGACGACTCAAGTCACTGGGAGTCTTATCACCAGAGGCTCTGCTAGCTGAAAATGCTCAGTGCCTACTGATGCCATACTTTCCTGTCCCCCCTCGCCCACCCCTTCCCCCAGAAAGGGAGAAGGAAATCCACTGGAGAGGGGTTGGTTGGGCGGGGATGAGGACATCCTGGCTGCCACCACCGGGGCAGGTGGAATTCCTGGCTGGAGGCAGGTGACGCTCCAGTGAGCTACCGCCACCCTCTCTGAGCACATCAGAGCCTGTAGCCACAGTCAGCTCAGGGTGGAGAGGGTTTGCCAGCTGCCTAATCAAATGGAATGCAAACAAACAGAGAGAGCAGGAGAGCCCAGCCGGCTGTGATGCCCTCAGCTACCAGCACCGGCTCAGGGCGGGGGCAGGAGCACTCTGCCACGCAGGGCTCTCGGGAGCGCCTCTCTACGGAGGGAGGAATCCTCGGAAGAACTCTGGCTGCCTGGCCTGAGAGGACCAGGTGAGACCCCACCCCTGCGGCTGCACACCCACTGCTCCTGCCTGCGACTCCTGCCACAACTCTTTCCACAGTGGAAAATAAGACTTAAATGCCTATACTCCTTTGATTAAAAAAAGAAAGAAAAAAAAATTCATCGACCCTCAAACCCATCTGAACTGCAAGTCACTGATTTTAAATCCTTTCCTGAGACGGACCAGAAAGCAGGATTATGCACCTGAAGCCTGCCTACGACACAGTTTGGCCTAGAGTTTATGCTACCTTCATTTAAAACCCAATTTATTCCACCGCAGAAGGTAGACCGCCCCATTCTCTGGATTCTCCATTATTTTCCTTATTGTTGCCACAGGCTTTCTCAGGCCCAGGCCTGCAAGTTGTGTAGTAAGCCAGCGTTCCATCGGGAACTTCCGAACACTGACCCAGTACTGATGACTTTTATAAAGTCGTATAATCTGTGCGTTGGCAGAGAGCCAACACCCTATTTCACAGGCAAGAAAGCCGGAGCTGAGGATGTTGGTCCCAGTTTCACAAGTCTTTCTTTGTCGGGTGCTGGCAACAAAACTGCACCTCCCATGCCGGGTCAGGGTCCGGCTCCGCCTCCTGGTGCAGGTGCGCCAAGAGCCAAAATCCTTCCTCGCGGGCCTCTCGGTTATGGAAGCCCTGCTTGACTAATCAGGACCCACCTCTCTGGAATTCCCGAATCACAGGTGTTCATTAAACATGGAAAAGCATTTTCTTCTCCTAATGAAGGAGAAGCCGAGTAATACGCTGCAGTCTGCGGCCGGTTGTCAGTGAAGCCTCCTTCTCTCACTCGCAGGTGGAGACCCGAGAACCGAGCCCCGAATCTGCACCTCATTCCTCTGCCGGGGCTCTCTGACTGTGGGAGGGGATTTGTTTTTGCTTCGGTTCCTTGTAGTGGGGTGAAGTTGTGTGTTCTGTTTTAGGAAGTGTGGATTGTGTGGGCTGATGGTTCTGGAGGAGACCAGAGGGAAAGTAACACATAGACAGACACAGACACACACAGGCAAACACACAGATCACACCCAGAGAACAGAAACACACATCGCGTGCACACACACACACCACACCCACACACACTCACTTATACCATACAGAAACGCACACCACACACACACATTACATGCAAACACAGACACACAACACACTACATTACACACACACGTATGACACACACAACACACAATGCATTACACACACAGACACATACATCACACAGAAGCACAGATACACATACCACACACAAACACACATCACACACAAACACACATATCACACCCACAGAACACAACCACCCCACACTCAAGCATACACACAAACACACACTCATTTATACTACACACAAACACATATGCCACACACACAGTCTCAGATTACATACAAACATTCACACACACTCATACCACATATACATTACATACAAACACAGACCCATACCACACATGTGGAGACACACAAAATGCACACCACACACACAAACACACAGATACTACCCACTTATACCACACACGCTGCACATATCCTACACAAATACACACATACAATTTGTATACCACACAAACATGATTACACCACACACACACAACACACAAACACACCTAGCAACACGTATGCAAATGCACTCTCACACCACACACACAGACACATATGCGGATCGTTGCCGTGGACCCTGGTGTTTATTCCCACTGGCTGACTCAGCAGAAAATCTGGCTGAGTTGTGAGACTGGAAAGTGGGGGTCGGAAAGAGCAATCACATTTCTCAGGTTTAGGAAAGCACCGGCAAAGGGAAGCCAGGGGAGAGAGAGAGAAGACATTTTTCCCCTCTAAGAACAACTTTTAAGCTGGAGCTAAATTTCACCTGTTAACCTTGACAATGTTGCTTTACCTTGCTCTCTCTGAACACCCAGTGCCTCAGATGAACCTGGTGCCAGGCCTGCGAGGCACACCCTCGGCTGGCAGCTGTGATGTAACTTTTTGTTGACAACACATTCTGCATACACCATGGCTGGCTGAGTATGACCGGGTAGACAGCGCAGACCTGAAGCCTGAAAGTCATCATATCGAGAATGTTTAGAAAAGCCGTGACTGAAGGGTGGCTCATAACTTCTTAGAATAATTATGCTTCCTTCAAATGATATGTAATCAGTAGATGGCAGCTCTCATCGATGGGAATAATTCAGGAGTAAGCAGGGACCTTTAGATCTGAAAGAAGGAGGAAGTAAAGTTAACACTTTCTTCAAAGGTTTCAATATTTCCTTTGATTTCAGTACAGCTTAAATTCGAAAGGACTAACCAAGGATGTCTTTGCTATGGAAAACAGCTTGCTAAATTAATGCTATGTTGGCAAATTTAAACAGAATGACATAGAATGACGTTTAACCAAATGTCCAGCAGAACCACAGATGGGAATTGGATTGGGTTATTTTGTCTTGAGGAAAACAAATTTTGAGAGAAAAATAATTCAGTTTTATTGTAAAATGAGAGTTGTATATATCAGATAGGTAATGAACCATTTAGAGAAAGATGGTGCTTTTAAATTAAAAAGTTCTGCAATCTCTTATCCAGATTTTATAATCCCGCAGGGTTGTTTCAATTTTGTCAGTGGATTAAAGAGTTTATCCAAAAATTCTTAAAACAATATTAAATCCTTTTGACTTTTTGTAAGATGTTATGGTGCCTTTATAGAAAAGAGAGCAGAGGCTATCACAACATCCAGCCCCTCGTGGGATGTGGCAAAATCCAGAAATATAGTCATTTCTGAATCAGATTTCAAACTTTTGACTCTAAACAGCTCTGGACTTGCTGCATGAATTGAGCATCCTTTATCAGATTTATGATTTTTCTGGGATTTCGGAATATGTGCATATACGTAATGAGATATCCAGGGATGGAACCAAATGCATTTATTTTTCATGGACACCTTATATGCATTGACGGAAGGTAAATTTTTACAATACTTTAGATAACTTTGTGCATTAAACAAAGTTTGGACTGTGTTTTAACTGCTACCCCTTCCCTGAGGGCAGGTGTGGAATTTCCACTTTTGGCAACATGCCAGCGCTCAAAAAATTTCAGATTTCAGAGCATTTTTGGCTTTTGGGTTAGGGATGCTTTAAGCCTGTATTACTTCAGCTGCTCCAGTGTGGTCTCTTCTGAGGGAGTCATAGAGATCACAGACACCTGGTCCTTCAAATCCCATTAAGTTGGGCTACTCTTTCAGAAATAAATGGTATCATTAGGATAATATCCATAAAGTGGCATATTTTGGTTAGTCAGTTTGTTTTCTTTTAACCAAGCATCCTACAAATGCTTTAAAACATAAATAGGTTGATGAAGGAGAAGGTAGGGAAGGAGCTAGCACCTAATATTTCTACATTTTTTTGTGGACTTTTCTCTCGCAAGAACGTATTGTCTACCTTCTTGGGAACTAGAGTTGCATTGAGAATCAGCTCACAATGAAAAGTGCTAAGAATTGGGCTAAGGGCCCAAATGAGGCTGAGCAAATGATAGACACCCCTTCCCCCCAAATTGTGTGGCAGGGAGATTAGAATGAAGTTTCTGGGAAAACTGTTGGGATTTTACCTCTATGTTTCTTCATGTATTCAATTCAGTCTACTACGAAGGAGCTCTGCAAATGAATTTTCTTCATAAAGAAGCTGATTATTAAAAGCCATTTTTTAAATATTCCAAGCTATTTATTTTTCTTAATCTGAGATAATTAGAAACCTTGTTAAATTTGGGAGGCTAATTTTGTCTGGGATAAAAAGGTTAGATCAAGTTAAGACTTCACTGGAGACGGCCTGAAACCAGGCTTCAGTTCTGTAACGGGTTCTTACACATTCCTTAACCAGAGCACCTAGGCCCAGCTGGCCACCAGGAAACGGGAAAGGGAGGAGGGAGAAGTCTTGTCTTAGCCTGACTTCCCCAGAAAGCAGAGCCTGGGGAAAAAGCATGCAGGCTACCTCTATATCAGGGGAGCCTTCCCAAGATAGAAGAGTGAGGGAGAAGGGGAAAAATGTGGGGATGGAGAGAGAGCCCACAAGGCTGTGTCTGTGGTTAAGCTCAGCTGAGGATGCAGTCTTACAGAGCCATCTTTTGATGTGCCACATAAATGACTGTCACAGGGCAGCCCTTCTGCAGGGAAGAGAAGGGCAGAGATTATACATTTTCTATCATCTTCCGTTAGCTGAAGGTTTGTGCAGCAGGCAGTAACTCCTTCTCAATTCTGGTTGAACACATGTAGGTGCTATGTGGTCCCTTGGTGCCTCATGGCAGAGCTCAACCTCAAAGCCTACGCTGGAGGTGAGGCACTCAGCTGTTGCTCATGTGTGTCTGGGGTGGGAGGCATCCTCACACTCTTGAGAAGTTGATCGTAGCCTACACAGAACTGTTTGTTGGTCAGGACAGCAGTGCCTGCAATGGTAGATGTGGCCAAAGACCACGGTGGTAGAGGTGTTAAGACCAAGAGAATCTGAGCAATAGTACAGACATACATTTCTGTTGGAAACACTACCTTTTTAGTTATTAAGTATGAAAGATATGGGGGATGTGGTATCTGTGGTAGACTGTGTGTCCTTTCCCCAACGCCATTTTCCCCCACTTAGTAACAGAGCTCTTAATTTTTAATTGTGTACCTGGCTGAACAGGATAAAGACTACATCTCCTAGCATCTCTTGAAGATTGATGTGACCATGTGAATTAGTTCTGACCAATGGAATGCAAGTAGAATGGGTGTGTGCAAGATCCAGTGAGTGTCCCTAAATGGAAGGGGTATACTCTTCTTTGTCCCTTCCTCCTTATACATGTAAACATCTGGGATTTAGATGTAATGGCTGGCACTCCAGCAGCCATTTTGTACCATGAGATGACTATGGGAATGAGAGTTGCATGTGGCAAAGCAAAAATCATAAGAAGCTGGGGTTACAGCCACCATATGTCACAAAACCAATCTGAATTGCTTACTTTCAAAGTTTTTACAATAGAAAAACCTTCTTAAGTAAAACAAGCCTTATTTAAACAACTGTTAACTTCAGTTTTCTAATCCTTTGCCTGAACTTAATTATATCACTATACAGCATCCAAGACAGGGGAGGATCTAAGTGGAAGAGAAGCGTATGTACCTACTTTTAAAAATGGCTTTCCCTTGACTGTGTTTCTCTACCCTTGCCCTCTCATAGCACCTTTGACTAACCTGCCTTATGATAAAGGTAATAATACAGGCACACTTCAGAGATATTGTGGGTTTGGTTCCAGACCACCACACTTAAGTAAATAGCTCAATAAAGCAAGTCATGTGAATTTTTGTCTCCTGGTGCACATAAAAGTTATGTTTGCACTATACTGTAGTCTAAGTGTACAATAGCATTATGTCTAAAAAACATACTAAAAATTGCTAACAATTGTCTCAGCTCTCAGCAGGTTGTAATCTTTTTGCAGCTGGAGAGTCTTGCTTCAATGTTGATAGATGCTGACTGATCAGGGAGTGGTTGCTGTGTAAATTTCTTAAAATAAGACAACAGTGAAGTTTGCCACTTCGATTTACTCTTCCTTTCATGAAAGACTTCTCTGTAGCATATGCTGCTATTTGATAGGATTTTACCTACAGTAGAACTTTTTTCAAAATCAGAGGCACTCTTCCCACACCCTGCCCCTGCTTTATCAACTAAGTTTATGTAATACTCTAAATCCTTTGTTGTCATTTCAACAATATTCAAGCATCGTCACCAAAAGGAGATTCCATCTCAAGAAACCACTTTCTTGGCTCATCCGTAAGAAGCAACTTCTCATCCCTTCAAGTTTGATCATGAGATTGCAGCAATTCAGTCATTTAATTCCGTCTATGGACTTCATTTTTAACTCTAGTTCTCTTGCTAATTCCACCACATCTGCAGTCACTTCCTCCAGTGAAGTCTTAAAGCCCTCAAAGTTCTCCATGAATGCTGGAATCAGCTTCTTCCAAACTCCTGTTAATGTTGATATTTTGACTTCCTCCCATGAATTATGGATATTCTTAACAATATCTAGAATGGTGAATCTTTTTCCAGAAGTCTTTCAATTTATTTTGCCCAGAACCATCAGAGGAATCATTCTCTATGGGAGCTACAGCCTTATAAAATGCACTTAAATAATAAGAGTTAAAAATTACTCCTTGGTTGAGGGGTGCCTGTGGCTCAAAGGAGTAGGGTACCAACCCCATATGCTAGAGGTGGTGAGTTCAAATCCAGCCCCAGTCAAAAAAAAAAAAAATTACTCCTTGGCCCATGGACTGCAGGATAAACATTGTCATAGCAGGCATAGAAATAACCTTAATCCCATGCACATCTCCATCAGAGCTCTTGGGTGACTAGGTGCATTATCAATAAGCACTAATATTTGGAAGGAAATCTTTTCTTCTGAGCAATAGGTCTCAATAGTGGTTTAAACTATTTAGTAGTTTAAATGTGCTATAAAAGATGTGCTATCATCCAGGCTTTGTTGTCCCATCTATAGAGCATGGGAAGAGTAGATTTGGCCTCTAACAATTTCACATTGAAGTCAACTTTAAGCTGATTAGCTTGTAAGAGAGTCCACCTGTCCTTTGAAGCTTTGAGGCCAGGCAGTGGCTTCTCCTCTCTAGTTATGAAAGTCCTAAATGGCTTCTTCTTTCAACAGAATGCTGTTTCATCTACACTGAAGATATGTTGTTTGGTGTAGGCCCTCCATCAGTTCTCTTGGTTAGATCTTTCGGACAACTTGTTGCAGCTTCTCCACCAGCACTTGCTGCCTCACCTTGCACTTTCTGTGATGGAGCTGGCTTCTTTCCTTAAACCTCATGAACCAGTCTCTGCTAGCTTAAGACTTTTCTTCTGCAGCTTTCCTGCCTCTATCAGCTTTCATGCAATCAAAGAGTTAGGGCCTTTCTCTGTATTAGGCTTTGGCTCTAGGGCACTGATTTTATCTTTTTTCCTTTTCTTTCTTCTGTTTTTTTTAGTAGAGACAGGGTCTTGCTGTTGCTCAGGCTGGTCTTGAAGTCTTGAGCTCAAGCAATCTGCCTGCCTCAGCCTCCCGGAGAGCTAGGATTATAGGCATGAGCCACCATGCCTGCCCTAGGGCAGTGATTTTCAACCTGTGTGCCCGTGGGGCACTGGTGTGCAGTGAGAGGATCTTAGGTGTGCCACAAAAATTATTAAAGGTTATTAATGAAATTTATTATTATTATTATTATTTTTGCAGTTTTTGGCCAGGGCTGGGTTTGAACCCGCCACCTCTGGCATATGGGGCCAGCGCCCTACTCCTTTGAGCCACAGGCGCTGCCCAATGAAATTATTTTTGAAAGAAGTTCAAAGCACAGTAAGTATACTTTTTTTTTTTGATCAACATAATTTAAGTGTACCATAGAAGTTAACTGTAGGTTCAAATGCCATGAGATAAAAAAGGTTGAAAAGGCTGCTCTAGGGAATGCTGTGGCTGGTTAGATCTTCTATCCAGACTACTCAAACTTTCTCCATATCAGCTTCTCTTGTTATTGGATATTTGTGTTTTATTTATTTATTTATTTATTTTTGTGCCTTGCAATGGAGTTTATATTCTTTTTTCTACTTAAGTCATATGTACATAGATCATGAATATATTTATGCCTCTGTGGGATTCAATGCATTGATTATTTGTACAAATGGAGTGCTTACATCCTTAGTGAAGTATCTCAGAAATGGAAAGGGAGGGGGGTGGTTCGATAGAGGGAGGGAGTAGTAGAGGGAGTCTACTAATTAACATAGCTTTCGCCTCATTTACTTAATCACAGTGTTAAGACGTTTGTGTTCTATACTTGATAGATTTGACTTGTACCCTTGCAATATGCCCCATAGGTGTGATCCCACCATTAACCCTCCCTCTATCAAACCACCCCCCTCTCCTGCCCTCCCCCTTCCCTTCCCTTATTCATCTTGGGCTATAGTTGTGATTCATCTTTCATATGAAAGCGTGAGTGATTATAAATTGGTTTCATAGTAGTACTGAGTACATTGGATATTTTTTTTCCATTTCTGAGATACTTTAGTAAGAAGAGTATTTTCCAGCTCCATCCATGTAAACATAAAAGAGGTGAAGTCTCCATCTTTTATTAATACTGCATAGTATTCTATGTTATACATATACCATAATTTATTAATCCATTCATGGGTTGATGGGCACTTGGGCTTCTTCCAGGACTTGGCAATTATGAATTGAGCTGCAATGAATAATCTGGTGCAAATATCTTTGTTGCCAAGTGATTTTTGGTCTTTTGGATATACACCTACTAGAGGAATTGCAGGATCAAATGGCAGGTCTACATTTAGATCCTTTTTTTTTTTTGCAGTTTTTGGCTGGGGCTGGGTTTGAACCCACCACCTCTGGTATATGGGGCCAGTGCCCTACTCCTTTGAGCCACAGGTGCCACCCTGTTCTCCAAACTTCTTTCCAAAAGGAACGTACTAGCTTGCATTCCCACCAGTAGTGCAGAAGTGTTCCCTTTTCTCCACATCCATGCCAACATCTGTAGTTTTGGGCTTTTGTGATGTGGGCTAATCTTACTGGAGTTAGATGGTATCTCAGAGTGTTTTTGGTTTGCATTTCTCTGATGATTAAAAATGAGGAGCATTTTTTCATGTGTCTGTAGACCATGTGCCTGTCTTCTTCAGAGGGGCTTCTGTTCATGTCTCTTGCCCACAATGAAATGGGATCACTTGTTCTTTTCTTATTAATAAGTTTAAGTTCTTTATAGATTCTGGTTATTAGACCTTTGTCAGAAATATAACCTGCAAAAATTCTTTCCCATTCTGAAGGCTATCTACTTGCTTTACTTACTGTGTTCTTGGCAGTGCAGAAGCTTTTTAGTTTGATCAGATCCCAGATCCCAGTAATGTATTTTTGATGTTGCTTCAGTTACCTGTGGGGTCCTCCTGATAAAGTATTCTCCCAGGCCAATTTTTTCAAGTGTTTCCCCTGCACTCTCTCCAAGAATTTCGATAGTTTCATGTCTTGAGTTTAAGTCCTGTAACCAGTGAGAGTCAATTTTTGTTAGAGGAGAAAGGTGTGGGTCCAGTTTCAGTCTTCTACAAGTTGCCAGCCAATTTACCCAGCACCATTTGTTAAATAGGGAATCTTTCCCCCAATTTATACTTTTGATAGGCTTATCAAAGATCAAATGATGATAAGTGTCTGGGTTCATTTCTTAGTTTTCAATTCTGTTCCATACATCTACCTCTCTATTTTTGTGCCAGTACCATGCTGTTTTGATCACTATAGATTTAGAGCATAGCCTGAAGTCTGGTAGTATGATTCCTCTTGATTTGTTTTTATTTCTGAGTAATGTCTTGGCTATTCGAGGTTTTTTCTGTTTCCATATAAAACGAAGCACTAATTTTCCCAGATCTTTAAAGTGTGACAGAGGTGCTTTAAAAGAGATTGTATTAAATCTGTAGATTGCTTTGGGTAGTATAGACCTTTTAACAATGTTGATTCTTCCCAGCCATGAGCATGGTATATTTTTCCATTTGATAACGTCTTCAGCTATTTCTTTTCTCAGAGTTTCATAGTTCTTGTTATAGAGATCTTTCATGTCCTTTGAAATATCCCAGATATTTCATCTTCTTTGGCACTATTGTAAAGGAGATAGAGTCCTTCATTGATTTTTCACCTTGACTATTGTTGGTATATATAAAGGTTACAGATTTATGAGTATTGATTTTGTATCCTGAGACACTGCTGTATTCCTTGATCACTTCTAGGAGTTTTTTAGTTGAGTCCCTGGTGTTTTCTAGATATATAATCATGTCATCTGCAAAAAGTGACAGTTTGAACTCCTCTGATCCTATTTGGATACACTTGATTGCCTTCTCTTGACTGATTGCAATGGCTAAGACTTCTATTACAAAGTTAAAAAGCAGTGGGGATGATGGGCAACCTTGCCTGGTTCCTGATGTGAGTGGAAATGATTTCAGTTTTACTCTGTTCAATGTGATATTGGCTGTGGGTTTGCTGTAGGTGGCCTCTATCAGTTTAAGAAATGTTCCTTCCATACCTATTTTCTTAAGCATTCTGATCAAGAAAGGACGCTGGATATTATCAAAAGCTTTTTCTGCATCAGTTGAGAGAATCATATGGTCTTTGTTTTTTATTTTATTTATGTGATGTATTATGTTTATAGATTTATGTATATTGAACCATCCTTGGGACTCTGGGATGAAACCCACCTGGTCATGATGTATAATTTGATGTGTTGCTGGATTCTGTTTGCTAGGATCTTATTGAATATTTTGCATTAGTATTCATTAGCAATATTGGTCTATAATTTTCTTTTCTTGTTGAGTCTTTTCCTGGTTTGGGGATCAGGGTGATATTTGCTTCATAGAATGTGTTGGGAAATGTTCCTTCTTTTTTTATGTTTTGGAAAAGGTTAAGTAATATAGGTAGTAGTTCCTCTTTAAAGGTTTGGTAGAATTCTGTTGTGAAGCCATCTGGTCCCAGGCTTTTCTTTTCGGGGAGATTTCTTATAGTTGATGCTATTTCAGAACTTGATAAAGGCTTATTCAACATTTCCACTTCTTTCTAGCTAAGTCTAGGAAGTTGGTGTGTTTCCAAGTATTGGTCTATTTCCTTCAGATTTTCATACTTCTAAGAATAGAGGTTTTTGTAATATTCATTAAGGATTTATTGAATTTCTGAGGTGTCTGTTATTAGTTGGCCTTTATCATTTCTGATTGATGAAATTAGGGATTTTACTCTTTTATTTCTGGTTAGGTTAGCCAAAGGTTTATCTATTTTATTGACCTTTTCAAAAAAACAACCTTTTGAGTGATTGATCTGTTGTATAATTCTTTTGTTTTTAATTTCATTTAATTCTGCTCTAATTTTAGTTATTTCTTTTCTTCTGCTGGATTTGGGATTGGAATGTTCTTTCTTTTCCAGTTGCTTGAGATGTCCCATTAAGTTATTGACTTCCTCTCTGTTCTTTTGAGGAAGGCTTGCTACGCTATAAATTTCCCTCTTAGGACTGCCTTTGCGGTATCCCAGAGGTTCTGGTAATTCATGCCTTAATTATTGTTTTGTTCCAAAAATTTGGTTATTTCCTTCTTAAGCTCATCTATGACCTAATTATCATTCAGCATGAGGTTATTTAGTTTCCACAATTTTGTCTGAGTATGCAGATTCCTGTTGTTACTGAGTTCAACTTTTATTCCATCATGGTCTGAGAAATTACAAGGGATAATTTCTATTCTTTTAAATTTGCTGAAATTAGACTTGTGACCTAAGATGTGATCAATTTGGGAGGATGTTCCATGGGCTAATGAGAAGAATGTATAATCAGTTTTGTTAGGATGAAATGTTCTGTAGATGTCTGTTAAATCCAATTGTTGCATGGTTAAGCTTCTGCAGGGGTTAGGCTTCTGGACCATCAGGCGAGGGGGGAAGGTGGACTGGAAGTTCAAAATGGCAAGGAAAATGTTAGTTCAACTTTCATGCCTGGCAGAGAGTGCTCAGGGTCATAGCAGGATCCCTCTGGAGAAGTAGTCCCCACTTCCTGCAACTCTCTCCTGTGGGGTGAGACAAGAGGTCCTCAGTTCACTGCTTGCCTGTAGAAAACTTACAGTGAGCAAAACAAAAGAAAACAAAACAAAAATACTCTTTTGGGGGAGGGGATGAGTTTTGTACCTGAAATTTGCTTTCTTGGAGTCACAGCTGGCCTCAGCAGAGGTGAGCAGTTATCACTCTTCTCTCTCAGCTCGGCTCCCAGTTTTCAGCTTTATTGGGTACTTTCTGGTCATCATCCTTCCCTCTGGACGGGAGCTTCTGTTGAAAGCTGGCTCCAGTCAACCATATTGCCCCCCTATGTCAGATTTAAGCCTGTTTATTTTATTTATTTATTTATTTATTTATTTATTGCAGTTTTTGGCCGAGGCTGGGTTTGAATCTGCCACCTCCAGTATATGGGGCCAGCGCCCTACTCCTTGAGCCACAGGTGATACACAGCCTGTTTCATTTTTTTGTTATCATTTGTGTGTTCACCAGAGTAACACTTTTAACTTCCCTTAAGAACCTTTCCTTTGCATTCACAACTTGGCTAACTGTTTGGTACCAGAGGCCTAGCTTCCAGCCTGTGTTGGCTTTTGGCATGCCTCTCTCACTACACTTAATTATTTCTAGCTTTTGATTTAAAGAGGCCTTCAACCCCTCCTTTCACTTGAACAGTTAGAGGCCTTGGTGGGGTTATTAATTGGCCTAATTTCAATATTGTGTGTCTCAGGAAATAGAGAAGCCCAGCGAGAGGGAAAGATATGGGGGAGCAGCCAGTTGGGGGAATAGTCAGAACACACACAATAGTTACCAACTGAACTCACTGTTTTTCACATGTGAAGTTTGTGATGCTCCAAACCAACAAGGGTGATCACAACAAAGATCATTGTCCTATGATTCCCATAACAGACATAAAAAAAATTAAAAAGTTGGAAATGCTGTGAGATTTACCAAAATGTGACATGGAGACAGTAAGTGAATACGTCCTGTTGGAAAAATGGTGCTGATAGACTTGCTTGATGCAGGGTTGCCATAGGCCTTCAGTTAAAAAAAAAAAAAGGAGAGAGAAAGACATCCGCAAAGAGCAATAAAGCGGGGTGCAGTGATGCAGGCACGCCTGCAATTGCTGCTCACAGCACCTCTACTTTGAGGCAGGCACTGTTAGATGCTTTACCTCTGGAATTCCCTGGAATACTAATGTTCCTATGACGCAGGTGTAATTATGGCCATTGTGGCCACTTTCCATAACTGGTCATCCTGCCCCAGTCGGGCTGTACTCCTGTCCATTCTTTACACAGTGGCTAGATTGATTGTCCCACGAAAATGTTCTCACACCCCCTTCTGCTTAGAATCTTTCCATGCCATTTTACTTATGTAACACCACCGCCCTCAAACATAGTGGCTTACAAAAAGAATAAGAATTTCTGAGTCTTGTTGATGAGGAATTCATGAAGGACTGAACCTGGCAGTTCTCCCTGGGAGGTCCCTCCTGGATTGCAGCTGTAACTTGGCTAGGGCTGCCGTCATCTGAAGTCTTGTGAGGGCTGGACAGCCTGCTCCTGAGAGGGCCCCAAGCACACGCCTGGGGAGGCCAGCTGGAGGCCAGAAGCCTGGGTCTTTCTCTGTAAGGGCTGCTGCACAGAGCTGCTGAGTATGGAGCGTGGAGGTGGATTCCCCCAGAGGGAGGTATCCAGGGCACCAGGATGAAGTAGTATTGCTTCTTACATGCTGGTCTGGGAAGCCACATCCATGTTCTATAATAGAGGAATTTGCAAATATCTGCCCAGGTTTGAGGGGAGAGAACAGAGACCCTATCTCTGCATGAACAGTGTCCATTAACAGTTGTGGAGTGAGGTACACATTGGAGTCTATATTGGAAAACACAAAACTATTGACTGTCCTACCCCCTCACGGAACACTCCATGCCCAAAGCCGGTTCTGGTTAGTATTACTTTCGGCCATTTCTGCCTTCATACCGGAACTGTTGCCACATCCATTGCACTTGCTACAAAGGAGTGTTAATTATCTGTGGCAATAGAAGGAAAGGAAAGCAATTGGTTTTTAGCTTCCAACAGATGGTATGGTTGGCTCTTTCTGAGTAGATCCTGCCGGTGACCAAGAAATCCATGAAGATCCCTACCTAGGAACCCTTAGCCCAGGACTGCCTGTATTCAGCCACTTCTGTAAAGAGGAGAGCATCTAATTAGCTACTCAGTTTTAGAGTTAAAGAGCTCTAAAGAATCTGAACTAACTTTCTTAAGCAAAGTCCCCCGGTATTGCCCTTGGTGTCCCACCCTCATAGATCCATTCAGTCAAAGTGCGGATTCTAGGGGCAACATCTGCCCTAAGCATTGAAGTACCATGGTGATGCAGGTGCCAGCCCTAGCACAGGCAGCATTTCTGTTTCTGTTGAGTCAGCACGAGGGTTTTAAGGCCAAGTTGCAGGTGTGTTTAGGCACAGAGGGTGACTATGTCTTTGTGAGAGAAGGAGGCAGAGAGAGGACTCAGAGGGGCACATCTGATGAAAACCTTCCAGGAGCAGCTCCTGATTCCATTCTGGCTCCTGAGTCGTTAGGAGACCTTGGTGACACTCTGCTTCTCTGGGCTTCAGTCTCTCACTGTAGCCTGAGACGGTAGCACTTGGCACAGTCCTTGCTCCCCAAGGGTGCTGTGCTGGCAAGATTTGCAGAGTGCAAACACCTGATAGTGGGTGCACTGTGAGTACAAAGGATCATTGTCAGTATCCTTCACAGTGTGGCTAAATATAGGAGTGTGCCAGTCTGCAGGAGAGCAGCCCCAGCATTTGCCTGGGAGCACAAGTGGCCCAGTGGCTGCAGAGGACATGGCAGAAAAGAACTGTGTGCAGCAGCAGTGAGCCTGAGACCAGGGCATGGGGACAGGGCAAGAAAGGCCTTGAATGCCCTCCTGGTGGGCAGCCCCAGCCTGCTGGCGGACAGTGAGGCCACAATAGCAACACCCTGCCAGGAACCAAGCAAGATCAGAGCCAGCAGAGCAGCCCATTCAGAGGCACCAGGGGAGGCACAAGGGGAGGAGTCTTCCTTAGGGGGTTCCGTACAACCCCAGAACTCACCTGGGCTGAGGTGTCTGGTATACTCCTTGTGTTCGAGGTGTTCGAGGTTTTCTTCATCGTGTCCAAGTGGGGGCGGGTGTGGGTCAAAGGTGAGCATCTTTCCTACCCCCTGTTCTGCAGGTCCCCAAGCCACTCTCCCTGGCATCCTGTCCTTCCTCCTTACCTGAACACACGGAGCCTATGTCCTGAGCTCCCGTTGCCCCCTCTTCTGCCTGGCAGCCGGTTGTGTAGGTGTTCAGGGGTGTCAGCTCTGAAGTGTTCAAAATAAAAGCAGACTTTCGGTCCTGAGATGTCTCATTACTGTGCTTACAAATGAGTCCTGCTGCAGTTCTTCAACAATTGGCTAACGAGCTCTCGTTTGAGTGTCTGGGCTGGACCTCTGCTGGGTGAGGGCAGACGCAGAGCAGATGTCTTCTCAGAACTGCCAGTTTGGGGAAGCTAGTCACGTTTCCTCTCTGCCACGGCCTCCCTAGGAAGTCCCAGGTAGGGTTGACAAAAGCACAGCAAAGTGGGCAGAGCCTCCTGCTAGAGGGCAATGCCCAGGTAGTGGGGACAAAAGGGGGTAGGCGTGTGGGGGATGCTGAGGGCAGCCTCTGGGCCTGGTGAAATGTCCCCACCAGATAGTGTGAAGCTCTGACTTGCCATAACACTCATGACACCTTGCATGCTGATTGCACCCTCTCCTATGTTGTACTTGCGATGTCAGAAGTTGTCATTCTGAGTCATGAAAGCAAACCTTTTGGGGTTCAGCCACATCAAGTGGATCCGCATCTATGCACCTCTTTAGAGAAGAGTGGAGATGAAGAGCTCAGGTCCTCAGAAGAGGGAGTAGGACCTTGGTGGCTGGCACTCAGCTTTTCACCCCATGTTGTCCTAACCCCCTAGTGTACTCCCGGCCTCCTGGATAGAAGAGTCAGGAGCAGTAGTAAGGTTGAATTAGGGAGCTGAACACCCAAACGGGGCACAGAGGCTCCATGGAAACTTCTTCAAGTCTTTAGCAGCCCCCTTATTGGGACCTCAATGACATGAGGGCAAAGACTTCTATTTGCTTCATGCTGTGTCCCTAGGGCCTCAAAGGTGACCTGCACACATTTGTTGGAAGAACAAATGAATCTGACATTCCTCTAGCAATTTCTCTTGCATGTGGTACTCAAGGCCCCAAATGTTGTTTACTCTAGACTCTCCCCTGCTGACCCTGACCCTCTCCTCTCCTTAACATTTCTACTACCCTTGGTTCCCATTGTTAATTAATTTTTGGTCTCCTTACATCCCTTTTCCAACATATTCAAGATAATCCCACCAACAAGGTCAAAATTTGCTTAAACAAAATAAGCAGTATATGTGTGGCTCCTCTCCTTCCTCTGCCCTCTTCACCATTTAAAACTCTTTTCCAGAAAATGTCCAAACACACAAGAAACTAGAAATATGATAATGACCCTTCCCCCCAATATACTTATCACCTAGCTTCAACAATTATCAACATTTTGCCAATCTCATTTCCTCCCTCCTCTGACCTTTTTTCCTTGTCTGGAGTATTTTAACCCTCTAACTTTCTGAGTAGAATTAGAAGTCTCCCTTACCTCCATCATTAGCTTATAAGCCTCTTAAGGACAAGGGTACAGTCTCGCTCCAATATGTTTTGCTACACGCATCATTTCTGTCTTCTCCCGTGTGGAGCGTGGTTAGACTGATAATAGTTCTTATTGCAGTAAGGGCTGTCATTTAGAACCTAGTTAGGCTCACATTAGGTGAGCGGTAGAATCCATAGCCTTCCTCCTTTCTTTTCTTTTTTCTTTTTGAGACAGAGTCTCACTCTGTGGTCCTGGGTGTGGACCCATCATGGCTCACAGCAACCTCAAACTCTGGGCTCAAGTGATTGATCCTCTTGCCTCAGCCTCCAAGTAGCTGGGACTACAGGTGCCCACCACAAGGCCCAGCTCTTTTTTAGACACGGGGTCTCTCTCCTCCTTTCTCTCTGTCTTTCCTGGATTGAAAATCAAAGTTGCCCAATCCCTGCCTCCTCTACCCTACCCTGGAATGCCACGTATTTTCCTTTCTTTCTTTTTTTTTCTAACCACACCCTGAGGTATTTTACCAGCAACTATTTATTATCTAACCCACCTGCTTCACTAGCCCAGGAAACTTTCTGAAATTTGACAATGGTAATGATACAGCTTAGGTTCAGAGGACTTCTCTGTATGACCATAGTATGCAAAGATAGACGGACTTACCAGACTCTGTGAGGAAAAGTTCTGTGTCTCCTTCGTATCTGGAGAGACAGGACATTAGAGCATCTAGTAGGCCTGCCCCTGGGCTGACAGTGTATATACTAAATTGACAATTGTTCTTTGTGCTGGAAATTTTAATTATTATGAGTATCTATTTCTTTCTTATTTCTGTTGTATATGTTGTGCAAAAGGTCAGTCCCAGCATGCTCAGTTTTGAATCCTTCTTAGACAGAGAGCAAAGATGGATGGCCTTGTCATCGGCATACTGAAATGTGGCTTTTTATTGGGGTTCCATGGGACCCCTCACCTACAGCTACCCAGCTGCAGAGGCAGATTGGGGGGTGCCCGGGGAGTTTGATACTTTACCGTCTTAAGTGAGAATCATCCAAACAGCTAGCTTTGGACCCAGATGGCAGCCTGATGTTCTGTGAATTGCTTTCAACACAGCAAGCACATCTGTTAGTGGGGTCCCAGCATTCGTTTTCTCATTTCTTCTCGGTGCCAGACACCAGGGCTTTACCAGGGAGTAGTTCCCAGTTTCATCCTAGCTGTGTCTAGGACTTTCCTACCTTCTAAAAAGACCCCTAAATGTGAATGACTGCAGCCAGTTGTCAGGGCCACTGGACGCAAAGGTGCCAAAAGGGCCAAACCGAGCCTGTGCCCCCCTTGATCCTCTCTTCAGTGACACCCGCTTCCTTTTACTTTCCTTCCCCTTGGGATCTCCCCTCCCACCTGGTCCAGAGTGCAGCTGCTCCCTTGGCCTTTCTGCTGGGCTTCCTCCTCGGCACTCACTCGCTCAGTGCCCAGGTCTCCAGGGTGCTGCTCTGCCAGAGAGTTGCTTGGATGCAATGGTTGCTGTGTAAATAAATGACAGCAATCTCTGCGACTGGGCTGCCATGCCCATCTGTCAATCTGGCCTAGGTGTCCTGCTTTCCTCACCATGACAGCCAACAATTATGAGCACTCACTACGTGTTGGGCACCTTACCCTGAGGTATTAACTCATTTAATCCCATAACAAACCTTGGCGGTAGGCACTGCTGTTATCCTCATTTGACAGACGAGGAAACTGAAGCACAGAAAAGTTCGGTCACTTGCCCCAAATAATATAGCTAGTAATTAGCAGAGGCAGAATTTGCATCTGGGATTCAAGTCTAACTTAAGAACCCAAAGACCTTTAAAAGGTAAACCAAAACTATGGAAAATTATGTATGACATGGAAAAAATTAAATAAGGTTCTTGGCTCAAAACATTCTGATAGTTTCCTTTTTTTTTGGAGGCAGAATCTCACTCTGTCACTTTGGATGACATGGCATCATGATAGCTCACAGCAACCTCAAATTCCTGGGCTCAAGCAATCCTCATGTTTCAGCTTCCTGGGAGCTGGGTATCCACCTCAATGCCCAGCTAGTTTTTTTCTTTCCTCTATTTTTAGTACAGACAGGGTCTCACTCTTACTCAGGCTGGTCTTGAACTCCTGAGCTCAAGGGATTCTCCCACCTTGGCCTCCCAGAGTGCTAGGATTATAGGCATGAGCCAGCCTTTTTTTTTTTTTCCTTAAATTATAGAAATGCTCACACAATGACTATCTTAAGAATATGATAGTGGGACTTCAGATAATGTGAAAAACCAATAGGGGTGGCTTTCCTATGTCCCACTCATCCAGGGGAGGCAGGCACCCTTAGGTCTGGTTTATTATCTTGCCTAAGACCCATAAAAGGAAGATCCAAACTCCCAGGAATTTCCCAGGTCTGTATAGTTGCTATGGAAGTACTATATTCAAAGTCCTCCCCAAAGAAAGGATCCATCCTTATGATGTAAGGACCAACTGTAATTTTTAGGGAAAAGAAAACAGGAGGGAGATGGGTCTGTGATGATGAGTTGGCAGAAAATAAAAATATCCACAGACTGTTCACCACAGAGAAGGCAGTGTGTGCAGGAAAGGGCATTGTCCCTGCCCTTATGATATATCGGACGACGTTCTGTCATAGAGAGATTCATAAAAACTAAGTTCCAAAGGAGCATGTGGCATGGGGCACAGTGCAGTGGGAATTTTGAGGGCGTGTCCAGCACATGGTTAAGGAATGAAGGCAGAGAATGAAGTGGTGGCTTTGAGAGGGACTCAGAGAGTCTGGGAGAGCTGGGACATACCAGGCAAAACATTACTCAAACCCACATGGTTGTCATTTTGCTCCAAGATACCCTAGGCAGGGACCACATCCATCTCCCCTGGGATCTCCAGCGGCTAGCTACAGTGCCTGGCACATGGCTGGTGCTCAGTATACTTTTGTTTAAAAACAATCAATGAATGGCCAGATGTGGTAGCTCATGCATGTAATCCTAGCACTCTGGGAGGCTGAGGCGGGAGGATCACTTGAGCTCAGGAGTTCCAGAGCAGCCTGAGCAAGAGTGAGACCCCTTTTCTACTAAAAATAGAAAAGCCTGGTAGGGCATTGTGCTGCGTGCCTATAGCCACAGCTTCTTGGGAGGCAGAGGCAAGAAGATCACTGGAACCCAGGAGTCTGAGGTTACTGTGAGCTACGATGATGCCATGGCCCTCTACTCAGGGTAACAGAATGAGACTCGGTCTCTAAATAAATAAATAAAATCAGTTAATCAATGAATGAATATGATGACTGAGGTGTCTCACTGAATCAGTCTGGCGTATGAAATTTAAGCGGCCACTTAAGGTCCCATCACATCCCCCTTTGTCTCACCAATTTCTCCCTCTTCCTTTGTTGTGTAGCTGAGCTCTCTCAGAATGGCCTTTACTGATACCCGAGGATGCAGCAGGCCGCATCCTCTGCATGATTCAGCATGTCCCCTAGAGCTGCACTGGTGAGCAGCAGATTCAAGAGAGTGGCTACCCTCACAAATGAACGTTGTGCAATGTCTTCTGTGCCTCCTCATGGATCTTTTGTCTCCATTCTGTGGTCAGGATGGGGGTGGGGTGGGCCCGGGTTGGGTGATGACACTGGGGAAAGGGGATACTGGCAACAAGATAGGTGCGGGCTCAGCTGCACCCTCACTCTGGGATGCTGGACAAGCCCCCCAAGCTCTCCTGCCTCAGTCCCCACTGCAGGACAGGAGTGGCCTGCCCAGGCTCCCTGACAGGGTTCTCATGAGAGAGACAGATGGAAAAGCCTTTTGAAAAGTTTAATGTTCTATTTAAATGCACTCTGAGTGAATGAAATCTTCCTAGGGATAATTCTTCTAGCTTTCCCCATAATTCTTCCCTCTTTTTGAGGGAGAGAAAAACTTGTGTGCTTTTTTAATGGGAGAGAAAAACTTGTGTGCTATTTCTTTTTCTACCTTTCTCTAATTAGGATGAAGAAGAAGGAGGAGGAGGAGGCAGGAGAGGAGGAAGAGGGGAAGGAAAGGGGGGGAAGGAGGGGAGGAAGGAGGGAAGGAGAAGAGGAGTAGCACCATTTTCTGAGTTCCTCAGCAACTGAACTTTACACTTTAGGAAATCTTAGTGTGAAGTCAAAATTCATATGTAAGCCAATTTCCTTAACCTAATGCCGGCTTACGCATTCACAAAATCTTCATATTTCTGTCTTCACGTCACTGTTAAGGCCTCATTTCTCCTCTACCGCTGACCAATTTCTGCAAAACTCTCTCAGCAACTCCTCCCCCCAGGAAACTATTGCAAATCTGCGTGAAACCCTTAATTCAATCAACACCATTACCGTTTCCTAACAAGGGTAAATGAGATCAACTAAATTTACACCAGAAAGGAAGGAAATTAATTTTACTCAATTAAAAAAAGGAGAAGGCTTTACAAAGATTTAGCAATTTAACAGCTGTCCTATTAGGGATTATGGAAAATCCTGAATCCAGAGGTCAAGGGGTCGTAGGTCCTTGTCAGGTTTCAAAATAACTCTCGAAATCCTGATAGCAATGATTTAGCAAAGGACCAAGAGGTGAGATATTCCTCAAGTGATGGAAATCTGAAAAGGAATTACATCATAATCAGAAATTAGGTTTGACACTGTAACTCACCTGTAAATAATCCCCAGAGTTTGTCTTCCAGTACTTCAAAGACTTTTAGTCAAACGTATTGTTTAAATCATGATCAGAGGATACCCAGCATCTTATTTTTTAGAACTAGAGTTGGGGGGGAGCAGAAGATGAGACATCCAAGATTTAGAGAAGATTTATAGTAACATATAAACAAAGATGATTAACTTTGTTTAACTTTGATTAACTTAAATCAAAGATGATTTAAGATGATTAACTTAAAATGGACCCTGGCTGGTAATTAGTCGTGGTCGTGCAGACTAGTACACTAGTGGGGTTTCCCTTGAAGGGTGTCTGGAGACCAGCTGGTAAAAAATATGGTAGAAAGAGGCAAGGATTCACAACTCACCCCAAACTGGAAAATAGGCCAGCTGTATTGTTATTCTTGGGGGAAAATACCCCAACATGATTCTGGAACACCGAATAGACAATCTATGGGAGGGAAGAGGAAGTCGTTATTTTGTTATGCTTCCCTCCCTTAGGAAAACACACACCACTTTGATTATTGCACTTTTCAAAAGATGGAAAAACTTGAGACAATCCAGAGAGGAATGACACAAATGAATGACAGAATGCCTGATGGAAAAGAGGTTCCATGAGGAAAGGTTAAAGAATCAGCACTATTAAATCTAAAGAAGAAAACTCAAATGATTTCAAGTACATGACAGGTTTTTGGCCAGAAGATGTCAATTATATGTTTCCTGAGCACATGGGAGGCCAGGGGAAAAACCAGACCAATAATTCAATTTGATGGCTTTCCAAATTTCTACAGATTAAGGCAAATTTTGTCATAGTGCAGGCAAGGCCTCTCCATTTGTCACTTCCAGCATGGTGGGGCAACCCCTAGCCCCTGCCACATCTTTGCTGGTGCCCACATCACACCTTCTGCCTGGACAATAACTCCTCGCCTCAACTAGCCTGGCCAGCTCATTGGAGACTCATAGAGGTAGCCACAGATCATGGGCCTGGATTCCCACAGCCTCAGAAGCTCTCAGTACAGCACTGGGTCAGAGGTTGAACTCAATTAAAAGCTGTTAAATAAATGAACAGGTTTTTTT
>NW_003852515.1:2737276-2788391 GCF_000181295.1 Otolemur garnettii | reverse complement strand
TGGCATCTCAACCCACAGCAACAGAATTGGGCTTAAGCAATTCTCTCACTTCAGCCTCTCAAGTAGCTGGGGTTACAAGGGCCTGTTATAACGCCTGGCTATTTTTTTTGGTTGCAGTTGTCATTGTTGTTTTAGCTGGCCTGGGCTGGGTTCCAACCTGCCAGCCTGGGTATATGTGGCTGGTGCCCTACCCACTGAGCTACAGGTGCTGCCCAAATAAATGAAACAGTTTTAAGAGGAAATATTTCATGCCAAGAACAGAGACTAGAAAAGAGATGTCTAATAAGGAATTTTGGAGTGAAATGCCATCTCATACTCTATGACTTCCTTTTTATCCCCCCTAATACACACCTTAGTGAATCTGCAGTGCTCATATTTTGTGAAGTCAGGGGTTAAAACTTATAGATATCCAACACCCAGGTAATACTGCAAAATCCATTTTGCCTTCTCTGAGAAAATCTAGTGATCCGACTGTTTATACTTGATTCTAAGCCTTCGGTAGGAATTCTTTTGTTCTGATTTTTGCACTGATCCTGAGACGTGTTCACTCACTGATCTGCACCTGTCTAGCACAGCTCTTTCTATACAGCTCTTTCTATAATAAATTCTTGGGAGTCTTATGGTAATTAGATAGCATACCTATTCTGGGATGGTGGCAATTCAGTTATTCTGCTACACTAACCAGGCATGTGTTAGCCCACTCATTGATATGGGCTTTTATTTATAACACATTGGCCTAGGAGCCACCAGCTTTCTGAGAGGATGGGGATGGGGTCTCCTAAAGTTCTTCAGCATCTCCACTTGACCTCAGTGGGTGCCTGGTTGAACTTCACAGAGACCTACAGGGAAGATGACACTGGCAACCGGCCCCTTCTGCTAGAGCAAAACTCTTTCAATAAACCCTGTTATTTTCCTGAAACTATATTACATTATGGAGGCTGGAAGGGATGGTGAGAAATCATTCAGTGCATGCGTCTCAGTGTGGGCAAACAGAACTCACTCACCACAGAAAGCTGGACGCTGCTTCTCTATTACCTCTCCGCGGACTCCTATCACATCTCATCTTTGTATTTGTTTCCAAACCACGTTCCCTTCCAAAGGCAGCCTTTGTTGTGTTTACTTTAAGGTACAGTGGAACACCACAGTTTCCCACTGTGTCTCTTACCCCCTTGCTGAAATTATGCAAATTAAGAGTAACCCCAATCTGGTTGGGGTTGTTTGTGACTGAAAAGTAATTGGGTTGTAATATGCTAATCTTTATGCTAATATTTGTCCCCGAAGATAAAGAGATCTGAAAATGCTAATGTGAGCATCCTTCCAGGAAGAGGATTATGGGCTGGGAGGCTGGGGAGGAGAAGGGGAGAGGGGACGTGGGGAGGGAAACACAGGCCCTTTAGAAACAGTGAGGCATTTCTGTTTGTTTGTTTCTTTATACAGACAGTCCCTGGGTTACGAATGAGAAAAGTTCTGTAGGATTGTTCTTACGTTGAATTTGTATGTACGTTGGAATAGATACATTTACCTATTACCTGTGTTAGCCTCCATTCCTAAATGCACGTCCGATGTTTGTAACTCAGAGACTTACTGTAATAGCCTTAAGTGGGAGTTGTAAGGCTGCTTGCACTTTCTTATATTTAGCAAATTTTCTATGAAGATGATGTGTTTCTATTCTGAGCAGGAAAAAATAATGTAATATATGAAAAGACGAAAGAATGAGGAATGTTTCTAGCAGAACAGATGAAAGAAAGTCGAGACTGGCCTAGCTGGAGCATCTCCCAGGAGGAGCCCAGGGTACCTGACCCAGGCTAGTCCCCCAGGACAGGAAGAGTGGGGATCAGGGAAATCCTGTGTCCAGGACCCAGGGGGGTGGCTGAGTCAGCTTTCAGGTTGTTCAGAGAACAGTCTAGCCTGGGGCTCAGGGGACCAGGATGAAGAGAAAAGGCAAATATCATCCTCAGAGCCTGCTGGGAGAGGTGAATGAGAACCACAACTATAAAAACCATTCTCAGTTGCTGTTTGTTCATTTATTTCTTCAACAAAATGTATTTGACAAATACACATTAGGTACGATCTGTACAGGATGTTCCACTAGTGTCTGTGGGGACTATGAAGATGAAGAAAGAGAAACAAAAGACCAGGGGTTCTCTGTGTGCTGGACCCACCAAGTGTGCGCAGCCCTGAGGTCTTCATACACCTTGTCCTCAGCCCTGCTGACACCGACCACCAACACTCAGGCATGGGGGAGACGGAGCCACTGGGCTGATGCCTGGAGGCTTCAGGTGCTAGTGAAGAGCTGTGACCACACTTGAGAAATCTTAGGGAAAGAAATAATGTGTGATGCCAGAAAGGGCCTGGAGGGGGGGGGGGGGCCCTCTGACTGGGAGCTGCCCTGGGGCATGTTCACCCCTCACCCCATTAAATCCTTCCTGCACAGGTGGCCACCTGTGGGATGCTCTGCTAAAACTGGTTAGTTGCCCCTTTCCTCGTCACCCATGTCTTTTTCTCTGACACTCTTGAAACCCTTTAGTGAATTATCAAAGACCTCAGGGAACTCTTTAGCTGATTTTCCCCCTCTACCTTGCCCAGGGAGTCACACATCATCACTGGCAGCAGATAGATCCAATCTCTACTGCAGAGGTCAAAGTTTTCAGCCAGTGAGTTGTGGACCCCTTGATGAAAACAGCAACCCACTAGGGAATAACATCATAACCTAAAATAAAGGAACCCATTTCCCAGGCGTTCTCTGCTGATGCCCTGGTGTCTTGTTTCTAAGCTTCTAGCCCCATTTGATGTGAGGCAAAGTCCATTCAGATTGGTAAAAATGTTGGGAGATCTCTGAAGTCCCATTACTTGGGTTGAGACTAGGACCATCTGGCTTTCTCCTCTGGAAACTGGGTCTACAACCAGTAAAGTCAAATCTAACAAATGCAATAATGTGCCATGCAACTATCGTGGGTGCAGACAATCAATGCTCACTGTCCTTCCCTGGGGAAAAGTCTCCAGGATGCCTTTTAATAACAACAACAAGACAACAACAAAGAATGAGCTAGTCCCTGGCTGAAGAAGAGGGCGTTTATTGATTGCACATATTTTTAACTCCTTATAGACACAGATGTTTTTTCCTTTTTTTCTGAATTATCTAATCAAATATGCCCTGCACAAAAATTCAGGAAATGGATTTCCTTGGCCACTAGAAGTGTCTTCTCCCAACTTTGGTATTATTGGTTCAGTGTGAATTGCCCTGAGACCATTTCCAAGCCCTGAAAGCCCTCCATGAATCATTTCAGCCTAACACGGCCTCTTATTTTCATACAAATACAATGCCAAGGGAGGTGCTGCAGGGAGGCACACGCCATAGGTGTTAAGCAAGACAAGTGTGTCAGGGCTTGGCGTGAGCTCATGCTTCTCTCAGTGAACAGCGAGCTATCTGGGCTTGGAGAATCCACTTGACCTCCTGTGAGTCTCAGCTGGCTTGTCTATAAACAGCTGTCTGAACCGAATGTTCCCAAGTTCCTCCCTGCTCTGAGCTCCCCAGCTGAAGATCACGTTCACAAGCAGGACCACAAGGAAGAAACAAAAACATTGCTCCTTTCCTAGGAGCTCCGGAGTGACCTCAGCATCAGAATTTTGTTTCCATCTCCTCTTTCCGCTGCCTCTGAAGTTCTACTTTGGCTTCAAGACCCAGCTCAAATCCCGCCTCCTGTCTGAAGCTGTCCCGGCCCCTGTTCTTTCCCACACACAAGTGTTGAGGCAGACATTCATGTGTCAGGTCCACCTACTTCTAAAGGGGCTCTGAGGGCCCCTTTCCGTGGTATTACCTCTATCACAAAGGAGCCATCTCCACTGTGATGGCTGCGAAGGGGGTGCAGCCCCAAAATATGGCTCTTTGGCATTTGAGAAAACAGCAGAAGCAGGAAGGTCTCTCTGACCTTCTCCCACTCCTCTCCCCTGAAGCAGGCTGTAAAAGAATTATTCTCCGGCCTTCCTCTGAAGATCCTCAAGTGAGCGATACCCTCCCCCTTTACCTGGAGGAAAGGAATGTTCCTACCTCTGAGGTCACAGGGACACAGGGAGGAATGTAAGCAAACCGGCCTTGCCAGTTCTCCCTGGTTTCTTCCCATTAGATCACACCCTCTTTGTCCAGTCCTACTCAGGTACTCACGCACAGTTGTCCACTATTCTTCAAACCTAACACAAAATGCACAGGCCCACCTCTTCCTTTGGATCTTCCCTTCCGCTCCTGGGTCATATAAAAGTTATATGAATACTAAATCAACGAGCATGCTTTTCTCTCATTACTCTGTCTTTTGTTCTAGGTGCATCAGCCATGAACCTGGGAATGGGTCAGGAAAAGATACTACTTCTTCCCTATACTCATTCTTGGCATCAGAAAGGATGGCAAGGATGGCAGAACGCCCTTTGAAAAGCCCTTACCTGTTCATGTGTCATGATGCTCCAGGGACTGTTCGAGACTACTGCTGGTATCTTTAAACTCCAGAATCACGTCAGCTCCATGAGGTATCTGAATGAGGAGAGCTGTGGAGGACTGACCTGGTCATGGCCTCCTCCCTCCCTCTCCTGGCCCGGATCTCACAGAGCAGCAACTCGGGCTCTTTCCCCGCTGGCTGTCACATGTGGGGTTAACTTCTCAGAAGCGGATGCCCTGCTGCTTCTCTCCTACTGTGTTCCTTAATGTTTGTCCACAGCTGCCTCCTGGCCAGTCCCTGCATCTCGAGATTGTGGTGAATGTCTGTCCTGCAGACAGACCTTTACTGTGTGTGAAAACCACCTTCCTGCACAGAGAGAGAACTTGTGTAAGGACAGCATGGTGTCAAGCTGTCTCCTCAGCATGAGGAGAGCCCAGGGGCCCAGAGCAAGTGTTGGTCATCTTATTGCAGAATCCTACCCATTGTGTTTGGTGGATGGAGGGTCCCGCTCAGCTCAGGGTCTTGTGCCTGCCAGCTCCGGGGGGAGCCAGTGTGGGTCAGCACATTTCAGAGAAGAGGCATAGGTTTGTCTGTAGTTTAAATGACCCATCTTATTCCCAAATGGCAGAGACTCAAAGGTGTGCTCTGGAAAGGCCATTGTAGGGAGAGGAGCAAGGACACTAGTGAGAGCAGTTCAGCTCCCGATGGCAGACAGAGCCTGGGAACCCAGGAGCCTGGGACAGGACTGGGGTAAGGGGAGGAGAGATTTCGTCAAAACTGCTCTTGGAGGCTGGGTGGGGTGGGCCACGTCTATAATCCTAGCATTCTGGGAGGCTGAGGTGGGTGGATTGCTTGAGCTCAGAAGTTTGAGACCAACCTGAGCAAGAGTGAGACCAAATCTCTACTAAAAATAGGAAAATTAGCTGAGTGCTGTGGCAGGTTCCTATAGTCTCAGCTCCTTGGGAGGCTGAGGCAAGAGGATTACTTGAGTCCAGGAGTTTGGGGTTGCTGTGAACTATGATTCCATAGCACTCTACCCAGGCAAAAAAAAAAGAAAGAAAGAAAGAAAGAAAACAAACAGCAACAAAATGCCCTACTCTTGGGTGTCTGTTCCTGCATGTGGGCTCAGCTCTCGCTTTCTCTTGGTGACCCACTTTGGTCATTCCACCTACATCCTCATCCTCAAAGCCTTTAGTTTCTGCTTGGGGAACAGTTGGGGAGAAATTCTTCCACATTTCTATATTTAGGAGCACTGTGTTTCCTCTACAAAGACTCCCTAATCCAGCCTGTAAATAAATTACTCCAAATTGATCTGCCAGTGCAGGAAGCAAAATGAATAGTCTGAGAGCTCCTGTCCAGTCCACCCACCAGCCAAAGCCACAAGCAGCTCCTGGGTGGAGAGAGGACAGGCAAGCCACATTCTTCCCTCTGGGCCCCGGCTGCCCCAGACGTGAAGGGGGAGAACTGACGCCTCGAGATCTAAATCTGGGGGAGAGAAAGGGGAGAGATACTCTTCTGGCTTTAGTCTAAATACCTTGAATGGAAACAGTCATTACCATCGAAGAGGCACCTTCCTGGCCATTTTCATATATTGGCCACTGTCCTGCAAGCCACACCAGCAGTCACAGAGCAGTGAGTTCCTGGTGGCAGCAGTTCAGGGACAACAGCCTTTCATGGACTTAGTGCCCGTGTCCTCTAGGAAGGGAGCTCAGGGGAAAGACTGGAAGGCAGGAAGGGGTAAACAGCCAGAGGGTGGCACGCAGAGGTTTCCAGAGGCTATAAAGACTGTTTTGAGAGCTAAGAGCAGTCTGGGAGAGGAGTAAATTATGGGTGTTATTTTCAGTCGCTGGGTTAAATTATTAGTGTTCTCTGGTTGGTTGTTATCCTGGGCACTGAAGTTTTAGCCTTGGTCTCGCTGAGATCTGTGTCCCGGCCAGGTGAAGGGGGTGTGGTACTCTGAAGATCCCACATGTTCCTGTGGAGCTGTGACCATGCTGCCACAGCCGGGACTGGCCTGTGGGCAGGGGTGCCCACCTTGCTCTGCAATCCGGTGATTTGTGGTTGATGACCACAGAAAACAGGGGCATTTGCAACTCAAGACGAGCCTTTCTCTGTGTATCCTGAACCTAGAGAAAGGGTCCAACTATCAAAGAAAATGGGACCCTGGATTCCCTCTTTCCTTCTCTCTTCCCAACTTCAGCCACTTTGGCCTTATGTCCTTAAGGGTTCCTGGGAGGGACCTATTTACTTTCTCTCCCTCTGTTTCTGTGTGTGTACCTCCCTTGGTATCTCTGTCTCCCTCTCTGTCCATGTCTCTCTTTCTTGTCTGTGTCTCTCTCTGTCTCCCTGTCTTTCTGTCTTTCTGTGTGAGTCTCTGCCTGTACGCCCGGCATGGATGCACCCTACCCCACCCCCTGCAATGCAGTCTTTACACATATTTCTCTTTTCAGTTCCTCTGAGTATACTAATTTACTCAGCAACTGAAATAAAACCCAAGCTCCCAGACACCTTTAGCTCCTGAGCAGACACCATCACTCAGGGGACCTGCTGGCTGCCATCCTGTTGGGTCTTCCTCTTGGGCTCTCCTGCCCCAGAGGTGCCCACCTGCATGTGGGATATTTAGGTCCTTCCTTCTCTTTTAGCCCATTTAGCTGGCAGCTTGGTGGCACTCCAGAAGGCAGGCAAGGTTGGCAGAAGGGGATACCCAAAGGCAGGACCTTCCTGACACAGCTTTTATAAAAAGGTTTTTGGTGCTGGAACACTTTGAAAGTGATAATACAACTACAATGTTGTGGGCTCATTTATAGATTTCAATCACCAATTTTGAGAGTGTTTCCTCATAACTCAGAAAAGGAATATCCATTTACAGCTTCAGTTTTCTATTTTCTAAGGATTAAAATGCTGCACACCCCAGAGGAAACATCTTGCTGATGCTGAACGTTTCTTTTCTTTGTGTATCCCAGGATGCATCTGGCAAGGGTAAGCACGCAGTAGTATCTCACTAAACACATCCCAGTCTCTTGGGAATAGCTGCATGCTGTCAAAAATATATTTTATCTCAGGTCCTACTCTAATAATAGCTTACTTTAAAAAAAAGAATTATAATATTTTACTATGTGCCAGGCTCTGTGATAAGCACTAAACAGGCACTAATTCATTTATTCCTCACAACAGATTCAGGATATATCATTAATCACCATTTACAGTAAGAAAAACCTGACAGCTCAAGTCTCTTGCTCACTATTTCATAGCTGGTATGTGGTGTGAATGGATTTGAATCTAGCAAACTGCAAAGTGTACACTTTAAACCACTATAAACATTGACTTGCCAAGCATAGAATGCTGAGAGCCAACAGGGTGGGATGCAGTGACCAGGGTGGTTAGCTATTTAAAACTACACTGGGGTCCAAATGGCCTTTCTCAGCTTCCCATTCCAGCAACTTAGCTTGGGACACCCCAGTCATTTCCACAGTATCCACAGGGTGCCGAAAGGCAGGAGGCTGAGTTACGTTTTCATTAAATGCTTTGATTTCTGTTTAACAAGGGATATTGACCCACGCCCAGTGTAAGCCTTACTTGAATGTAGTGATTCAACACAGTGTATCTCCCGATGTTACAAATACCTTCTTGATGCTGAGGTTTGGGAACATTTCAAAGAAGAGGAAATTAAGCTCACTTTGTCCATCCCAAGTGGCCAAGATATTGAGAATTCTCATTCCAGGGTTTGGAATAAGCCTAGACAGGTAAAGGAAAGTAGGAACAAAAACTCATTTCCTGTTTACCATTTTGATTTCTTCTGAGAGTTAAATGTGTCCATTTTCTCACTCTCTGAATGTTTTCTCTTCTCTTTTTATTTCAGAGAATACCCTAATGCCTTTTCATCGCCAGCCCTGTAGACTCCTAAAGACAACTGCCTTGGTTATACAGAAGGGCATGTTAGTTTTAGGCTTCTGAGGAAGCAGCTTGGGAAGCCCAGTTTTTACCTGGGCGAAGGGCTATATTAGTGCAAACATTGCTCCACCCAGTAATTACCAGTCTTTCCCTGAAAAAAATTTCTTTTTTGGATTCAGAGTCACCAAAGGCTGCAGCAGACTATAGGTTTCACTAAAATGTCAGAAATACTAGCTCACTCACTGGTACTGAGACAGGTTGGCGGTATTAGAAGGCACATGACCTTAAAAAATGTGCTTTGACAATTATGGATATAGGAAAGGAAAATAAAATCTGCCCTAGTATTTGCTGGTTTAGATAACTTGCAAGTATTTTCTCAAGGCCTGATTGGTCTCAAGCAGGACAAAGGCACTCACAGCCATGACTCTGACTACACTGATGATAAATTGCTGATGCCCAGGCTGTGATTAGGCTCCTTGTCCTTTTCTCACCACCTTTTTTTTTGTTGTTGTTGGGGACTCATTGAGGGTAGAAAGAGCTAGGTTATACTGCTTGCATTTCCCGGGTAAAGTCCCTCTAATTATAGTGTCCTGCCTCCAAGAGGTGTGTCACACACCGTGATGCTGCACCCCCTCCCTCCTTCCCTCTCTCTGCTCCCCATTCCTCCTCCCCCCACCATGTACTAGCATCAATTGTCCTCATATCAGAATTGAGTCCATTGGGTTCTTGCTTCTCCATTCTTGTGTTGCTTTACTAAGAAGAATGCATTTCAACTCTATCCAAATTAATACAAAAGATGTAAAGTCACCATCTTTTTAGTGGCTGAATAGTATTCCATGGTCTACATATACCATAGCTTATTAATCCATTCCTGGATTGGTGGGTGCTGGGAGAATAGGGACTGAAGACCCCAGTCTTGGCAAGGGAAAGCATCCCCCCAAAAAGAGGAAAATCAAAAAGTGAGCTGAGTGAGTTGGAACAAAGAAAAGTCAGCTAGTTTACATTTGAGCTAGCCATTGCTAGCAAGCTTCTTGCCTTTTCTGAAATTCTAGCCTGTTGGGGATACAGCTTACAAACACCCCTGCTGGGTCTGTGAGCACTATGAGGAAAAATGGTCATAGAAGAGGCTATGGCAAAGACCTAGAAAGATACATTAACTGGATCGTTTCCTGTCTAGTAAACAGGCAAAGCAGATACCCACTGTGGAGATTTGCATTTGCCTGGGGCAGAGATCATGGGAGTAGCTGGAGCCCTGAGATACCGGCAGAAGAGCTTATATCCCTTACTGCAGAGGAAGATCCTCTGTGGTGGTGATGGGAGGAAACTTCCTCCCTCCCAAGATTTCTCAGAGGAGATTAATGCTTGTGGCATTTTACTCCACAGGAAACTGGCGGAGTTTAACACCACCCTAGAAATCTGTACATGTGATCTCAAGCGGGAGGCTCTCCCGATACAAGGCTCAGATTTCAGATTTCTCTAGGCTACCCTTAACGTTAATAATAATAACAACAGGAGCTGATATGCTCACTTAGAAACTGCTGACATCTTTGTTCCCTCCCTCATCTTACCCTCTGGGCAAATAGACTTCAATAAAAGCAGAGTGGAGCAAACACTGGGTGCCATTACTGGAATCCCACAAATGGGCAACGGACTCCTGAGCTCCCACCTTTAATTCTACTCTGTCTCATGTCTCTTTACCATCATTTCTAACGCTATATTTCTTGATTTGGTTACTGCCAGTTTCCATAGGTCTTAGCGGACCCTGCTCTCGACTCATTTGCTCAACAAATGTTAATTGGGAATCCACTCCTCTCACAACCTGTGCTTGGTACTAGGTAGAATAAAAAGAAAAAGAGAAGTTTTCTCAGTCTAGTGGGGCCACTGAAACTGAAGGCAGGGGTAGAGAGGTGTGGCTGGGTTAGAGGGACCAGCCTGAAACTAGCTTGTGACAAATTTAAAGAACCCTCACGTGTCCATTGGAATTGTGCCAATTCATTTATGTCCAGAAATTGTTTGCACAGAAAAACCAGGAGACCTGGTTTAGTTTCAGTTCCTATTTTCACAATATCTGTAATTTTTTTTTTAGCTAAAAGCTAATATGAGTCAATAAAGTATTGTGGTTGCTTTAAAAATCTAATGTCATTGCGGGCTCCATTCAATAAAAATGTAATGTCCAGATAATGAGTAATAGTAACACTATTATGCTGGTCAACTGACAATTGAAAAATAATGTTCTCTTCAGGGCCCTGCAATTAAGATGTCTCATAACAGACAATCATGTGCCTAGAGAGGATGGGTGGAGATGCTGAGGGCTCTAGAAGCCAAGCCCGGGCAGAAGAGTGGGAGGCTCTGAGTGTGTTCAGCTTGGAAGGGAGAAGACAAAGTAACTGTCTTCCTTTCCTCAAATATTGAAGGTGTTGGGCGGCACCTGTGGCTCAGTGAGTCGGGCGCTGGCCCCATATATGAGAGTGGCAGGTTCAAACCCAGCCCCAGCCAAACTGCAACAAAAAAATAGCCAGGTGTTGTGGCAGGTGCCTGTAATCCCAGCTACTTGGGAGGCTGAGGCAAGAGAATCACCTAAGCCCAGGAGCTGGAGGTTGCTGCGACCTGTGACACCACAGTACTCTACCAAGGGTGATAAAGTGAGACTCTGTGTCTTAAAAACAAAAAAGAAATATATGTATATATGTATATATGTATGTATATATGTATGTATATATGTATGTATATATATGTATATATATATAGAGAGAGAGAGAGAGAGAGAGAGGAAGAGAGAGAGAGAGAGGTTTTGTGAGGCAGAAGGAATAATTGAGTTTTATTTAAGGAAAAGACAGAACAGGAGGAAAGAGTGCGTAACTGTTGAGGGAAGGGCAGAGGAAGTCAGTAAGAAAGGAAGTGGTAATGAGGGTGATTTTGGGCTCAATATACAAAAACAACTTTCTAAAAAAAACTTGCTAACAAACCAAAATACTCAGAATCGGAAATGGCCCTTTCCAGAGATGGAGAGCTCTTTGTCACCTATCAGAACATAAACTATATGACCATTTGTCAGGGACCTCGAGGAGAGAGTTCCGGCATTAGGTAGCTAAGTCTTCATTCATCTCTGACACACTGGTTTTCTGTGATGGGCCAGGCCCTGTCCTGCCATGACCACCACTGCCCAAGGAAGGAAGTGGAGCCAAAGCACACAGACGCATTGATCAGAGTGCTTTTAAACAGATGGGCCACTCTCCACACATTAGCTAAAGCCCAGCATGGCTACTCGGAGACACTTCTAGATAAAGGACCATTCTCTAAAGTGGCACTGAGGTCAGGGAGCAAAATAGGCAGGTCCTCATGAGAAGCGTGCTTCTTCTATGACAAACAGGGACAAGAAAGGTCACTGGTTACTGGTGATAGCACCCGTCAACGACTCTAGGTGCAGCTAAGGAGAAATGACTCTGAGATATGCAAAGGGCAAAGGGCAAAGACAAGAAGAACGCACGGACTCAGCTCAAACAGAGGGCTTTCTCTGGGCAGTGTCTGTGAGAATGGTCTGCTGTTTTTGCTATTTTGCTGCAAAGGATTTAGGAACTACAGACACTACACAGAATGGCACTTCAAACTGGCTGGTTCGGGTGGGGCCTGTGGCTCAACAGAGTAGGGTACCAGCCCCATATGCTGGAGATGGTGGGTTCAAACCCAGCCCTGGCCAAAAACTGCAAACTGGCTGGTTCATCAGGTTGTTTTTTTTTTTTTTAAATAAAATATTGGTTCAGTTCAGTCCAAAATATAATACATGAAGGTATAGAATTATTCTTTTCCTTACTGTACTGAGAACTAACTCTCTGAAGGTAGAGATCCTGTACTATTTATTTTGGCATTCCTAGAGTTTAGCATAGTATCCACACACAACAAAAGTTTCAATCAATATTTAATATACTAAACAGAAATGTGATTTTTGTTTTGTTTTCCTACTTAAAAACATTTTAATTTTTTATTATTAAGGGTACATAATACATTATAGTCGTGGTGTTTATAAGGTACATGTGATTTTTTTTTTTCCTTTTCTGTATTCTATCTCTCTTATGTGACGTACAAGTGATGTTTTGTTACAGGCATACAATGTGTATTAACCAAGTCAGGGTAACTGGGGTATCCTTTACCTTGGGCACTTATCATTTCTTTGAGGAACATTCCAATTCGGCTCTTTTAGTTATTTTAAAATATGCCCTAACTTATCGTTGCAGAAATGCGATTTTGGGTGCTCCTGGGAGAAAGAGTTACCCACATCTGGGTAAGGTCGTGCTGATTTACACTTGGCCTGGTCTTCTGTTGTCTAAGCAGAATCTCCTCTGTTGGGGGAGGAGGGAAGTTCCTGGTGGCAACACAGGGTCCCCTGGCACCTCCATGACAACTTCAGCTGACTTGTTCACTCATTCATTCAACAAATGTTCATCAAACACCCACCATGTGCTAGGCAACTTGCTAGGGCTGGGTTACAACACTGGAAAGACCAACAAGACCCCCCCCCCCTTCCCCAAATTCCCTCCTGTGTCTGCATTTGAGGGTGTGATGGACCTGGGGGTCCAGGATGTACTAACAGTTAAACAGAAAAAAAAAAAATTTCTTTAAAAGTTCCCAGTGGAGATACATTGATGTATTAAATGAAAATAATTCTTAAAAGAACTCTATTTGAGAATCTCTGCAGTTTGATATATATATATATATTGCAGTTTGATATCTATGTAATCTAAAAATGCTCCCGATAAGGATAAACACAAACAAACAAACAAACACCAAGCCCAGGAATGCTGAGCAATCAGAAGTGTTGATCAAAGCATGAATCATTTTTTTTTAACCTCAAAAAAGTGAAGTGATTACAATCAAACATCATTCACGCTGGACTCGGCCAAAGCACTTGTGACAAATAGACATTGTTCTAGCAGGTGTTCAGAGGATGCTTTTTTCCCTGCTTGCTCATGTGGGCGGAGGGACAGGTTGGCAAAGGAGGGCGACTTGAAAGGGTCAGAATTTGGCATGTAAAGTAGGACGCCTTGTTACTAAAAGAACCATTTCTCAGACCAGAAAAGTAAAAAGTGATGAGTAGAGAAATGGAAAGGAAAGAGCTGAGAGGAGAAAGGTGCAGATGAAGGGTAGAAAGCTTGGAGGCCGATTAAAATAACAATGGGCTGAAAGAAATAAGCGAGCGGGGAGGAAGTGAGAAACGAAGAAGGGGAACTAAAATTTTGCAGGGTTGCTAAGCTCAGCTCAAACCTCCTTGCTGAGCTGCAAGGGGCCCCTGCTGTCTGGGCTGCCCAAGTTCTCGGGATATGTCCCCTGATGTGGGAGGTGGTGATGGATTGAATGTCACCAGCTGGATCCTGAGCAGCACAAGAGACGGACGCTGGGGCAGCCAAGTGCAGGGAAACCACGACACAGGAGCAGGTGGCCCGTGGCGCTTAGTGTCAGCAATGCCTTCACATCAATCCCTTTGAGGTCCGTCCCCAGGAAGCGCTTTGTGTCCTCTTAATTGGGGAAGCAAAACATTTCAGTATTCCTGCTAGTCCCCGCCCATATAGTGTATTTTTTTACAAAGGTGACACTCAGAAGGGCAAGGGCTTGTTACCCCAGAGCTATTGAGAAGACGGGGCACGGAGGTGTGTGAGAGAGACGCAATCCACACCCACCGGGTCCTCGCTCCGGGCTGGAGTCCGCGGAGAGCACCGCAGCCTCACACCTGCCTTACATAAATACTGTACGGATTGACGGGATCCTGTTGGCAAACTGCTCTGTGCTCCTGAGAGAAAGAGTTGTTACAAGGATACGGTTTTATTATTCATAACACGGTGTGCGCTTACTGTGGAGGACTCAGATGCAAACTGCCTGCGGGCTGTAATTTCACTCTGCGCTTCCCGCTCCCGCCGTGCTGGGGACCAGCAGCTTAGGTTTCTGTATTTGCAAAAAAAAAATAAGTTCCTTCCTCGTCAGCTGACCACTCCAGTCCCTCAGAGGAGAGCGGTAGAATAGAGATAGTTGGATGGGGGCGACTCCATTGCCCGGGTAAGGTTTGCTGGAATGGGACAGTAGGGCCAGGAAGTGGAGGTTGAGACAATGAGCCTCGGGTGCAGGGAGTCAGGCTTCGCTCTCAGCACGATGAGCTCAGCAGGAAAGTCAATAGCAAGAGGAACAAAATCAAACCATACCCAGCTTTCCACACCCTGGGGAAATAATGAGAGGAGGCTTTATTAAGACTGTTGGGTCAATCCTCCTTCCTTTGAGGCATCGCTGATTTGAATATTCCAGTCCGCTTTGCAGAGCAGAGGCAATGATAGGGCAGACTGATCTTGCACTAAATAGACAGTTAGCTCTCAGATGTGGATGCAAGAGACAGATTTTCTTGGAGAAGGAAGGGGGCTCTAACTCCACCCTCAGCAGAGTCCAAGACTCACAGTGCTGTTTCCAACGACTGCAAAGAAACCAGAATATTGCCCAGAAGGGAAAGGAACACACCAGGGGAAGGGAAGAATGTTTACACATGACTTGGGGCAATGGTACAAGCTGGGGATCTTGTCTGCATATTGTCCTTCAATACACTGCAGACAAATGGCATTGCCAGCCACTACTCAATACTAGTCCCAGAGCAAGAAAAAAAAAATGTTTTTCTGCTCTTTCTCCCCTCTCCTGCCCTCACAAGCCTTGGACACCTGTGGCCCCTACCTTTTGTTCTGATGCTTTGCAGAAGAGCTCTAAAAATGGTCAGAAGTTGGATCATGTTCACAGTGGTACAATTTTAAAAGTACCATTTTATTGAGCACCTGCTACAGACCAGAGCTTTCTTATGTACTGTGGGGCTCAGAAAAGAAAAACAATGTTGGCTCCTATCTGAAAGGAGCTTATGGGCTCACCAATAGGCATGAAGTCATTAGAGACTGTGTCACAGGGAAATAGGAATCAGAGGCCAAGATGCACTGGGGGGAGAAGAAATGCTGCTTCTCAGTCTTGAAAGACACCATGAGACTGACAAGGCTTCCTTGCCACCCATCCAGCTCCCAATGTCATCCTAGGAAGCCCACGGGGCCCAGTGCCCAATCATTTGCAGGCTAAGCCTCCCCTCAGTCCTTATACCCCCAGCTTGCAATAAGGCAGGGTGTAGGCGGCCTGCACACTGTTACCTCATCCTCCAGAGGCAGCCCCTGACATACCCCGTCTCCGATTTCTGCAGGAGAGGGCTTCAGCGGCTGACCACTCAGAGCTTCCCTACTCCCAGAGCCCAGAATTGGGCTTCGTTCTCACAAAACAGGTAGTTTTTGTAGCAGGACAGCTACAGAGACGAAATGCACATGAGACATAAGGTCAGACTGCAATCCTCCCAGAAGTACAAACAAGTGTGAATTACAGACCTGAAATAGAAACAAGGGGGCCAGTGTTTCTTAGGTTAGGAGGGTCTTAGAATATATTTCTGATGTGAGAGGGGGAATGAGGAAGAAGGGAGAGGTAAAGAGGGCAGGGGATGGGTGTACTACCAGTTAATGGGCACAATGTAAGGGTATATTGTACACCTCACCTACAACAGAGACCCTTCCTAACAAATGCAAACATGTAACCTAGTTCTTTGTGCCCTCACATTAACCTGAAATAAAAAAAAAAAAAAAAAAAAAAGAAGGTATCTCTAAAGCAAAGATAAGGTCAAAGGTAAAGGAGAGGCAATGTGAGGTCTTCAAAGGTTTGCTTTGGGGTAACCCCAGGCTATCTGGAGAAACATTTTCTTCATCCTCATCCTTGCCTGTCAGAGCTGATCCAGGACACCCTCCAGTGAACCAGCTTGTAAGCTCCCTCCTAAAAGTCCACTCTGTCCCCTGGCCCAGAAAGTGACTTTATAACATGTTAGGGACTGGGACCAGCTCCTCTCTACTCCCCCAGCCTACAGAGAGGACCCTGGAAGGGAGTAAAAGATAAGTAGTGATTTGGTAGCAAAGGGCACCAAATCTGTTATAACTTTATCACTCTTGAAAGTATTTTATAGACAAAGAGAAAAAGGCCCTTAAATTCTCATGCAGCTAGTCCAGGAGATTTGGTCCAGGTCTCTTTTATCGAGTCTAAGTTTTTCTCCTACAACAGTCAAAGCCGGCTTATCTCCTGGGGTAGCAGCCTAACCAAATGCATCTGCTCTGGGAACCATCAGTCAAAGACCCAGCACCCCCCACCCCTCATCTGACTGCTGCCCACTCTCTGCCCTGCCCTTACCCAGTCCCCCGCTCCATGTATCCAGCCTTTATCTCACCGGGCCCTGTGTGGGCACTTTCCACGTTTTCTTACTTGGCCCTGATCCCACACCTGGACACCCAAGGCTCAAACCTGCCTTGCATCTGGCCTGCTGCTCTGCTTCCCTGGATCTCCTCTGACCTCCATTCTCTCCCCGTATCTGGCTGACATGCTACACTACTGCTCTGATCCCAATTTTGTCCTGGTCCCAGTATAATTAGTTACTGGGCACCTACTCTGAAGAGGGGTGGCATACACAGAGATGAAATAGAAACAGGGCCTCTACCGCCCTCCAGAAGCCTAATCCAAGACCAGTGGGGACCTGGAAACTGCTCCAGTTTACAGAGAAGGGAGGGTTAGTCCTGTAAAAACAATGCTTTTGGCTTGGAGCCTGTAGCACAGTGGTAACAGCACCAGCCACATACACCAAGGCTAGTGGGTTCGAACTCAGTCCAGGCCAGCTAAAACAACAATGACAACTGCAACAAAAAATAGTTAGGCATTGTGGCTGGCTCCCGTAGTCCCAACTACTTGGGAGGCTGAGGCAAGAGAATCACTTAAGCCCAAGAGTTTGAGGTTGCTGTGAGCTGTGACGGCATAGCACTCTACCAAGAGTGACATAGCGAGCCTCTGTCTCAAAACAAACAAACAAACAAACAAAAAAAGACAATGTCTTTGAGAATGCTTAGGGACAAAAATCAATGACCCAAAGACAGCACTGAGAAGATGAGGCAGACACACAGCCAGCAAAGATCTGATAGCTCAGAGGACCCCACACAAAGGACATGGGTCTGACTTTGAAAGGTGTTAAAGAAACCCCAGGTGAACTTCTTAGGGCCTCTAATGGCCCCAGAGAAAGGCTGCCCTTCTCACCTCACAAATGCATGTCACTGGTCTCAAGGGACTGGTGAAGGAAGTGATGAATAGACTGGAGCAGGCTGCATTTCTCATAATTGAAAGTGGAAGAGGCACAAGTCAGCTGTCAGCTAAAGTGCACAGTTGGAGCAGGGTGGGGGGGGGCGTTCTTGAGTTACCCTTTCCCCATCAGCCCCCCTCCTTTCTCTAACTGCTCTCCAGGAGGAGAAAGGCAGGTCTCTTCATCCCCACCCATTGCCCCCACACCCCCAGGGTGAAGAGAGGCACAGGTGTTAAGTAATCATTAAGATATCACTCAGCCTGTGACCTCTGGCTCTATCCGGCAAACAGGCCACCTCTGATGCTTTCAGCTGAGCAGTTCCTAAGTGGCAGTAATCACAGCTGGACAGACCATGTGCAGACAGTGTCCTGTAGGAAACGGGAGGGTGCTTACATTTAGCCCTGCACTGCACACCCCCGGGCAGCAACGGTCTCTAAAGAGGGTGCTCACATCTAAATGACTTCCTGTCCTATTAGGCACCAAAATACCTCAAGCCAAGATGCTGATACTACAGATGGCTCACAGGCCAGGAGGTGGGGGAGGAATGGGTGCTTCTCAGCCTTGCAACCAGGGTTCCCACCTTTGGGGCACTCCCAAGACACCAGGGGACTTAAAAACCCTAGACCAGTTAGACCAGCTCTGGGAATCAAGTTTTAAGAGATTTTTAAAAACTTGATCTGGAAATAATTTGAAACTTTCCCAAATTTGTAAGAATAAGATTAATACAAAGAATACCCATGTATCCTTTAAATTGGTTGTGAACATTTTAATCTATTTGCTTTATTATTTCTCTATCTGCACACACACACCCTACCCCCTGCCCCCCTACACACTATTTTAAAATATTTTTTTTTCTGAACCAGAAGGTTAATTACCTCATGGTCCCTAAATACTTCTGTGTGTAATTCCTAAGGACATTCTCCTACAGAACCGTAATGCTGTTACCACTTCAGCAACTTTAACACTTTTGGAATCAGTGTGTTTTTAACACTTCAGGTAAGTCTGATGTGTAGCTAAGTGTGAGAACCACAACTGGGCTGCTAAAAATCACCCCAGGATCTCAGCTCTTGGTAGAGGAAGCAGTTGGTGGTCCACGGAAGGTTTTCCAGGCTCGTCCATGCACAGCTGAGATGTAGAGAAAATCAGGGGGGTCCCAGATGTCTCCCTTTAAAGCCATATTTCTGATACCTGCTCTCCTGCCCACTTTTTTCTTACATCTCATTTCTCCACTCCCCCAGAGTGGCCTTTCTTATGGCTCAGGATTACTCTTCAAGTATTAGGTGATTTATTAATAATTTAACGTAACATAACAACTCGTTGAGAAACCACCCTGAGTTCAGAGTGCTTTGGCTGCGTATACCTAAAATTAGTATTTCCCTTTTCTGGTGACTCACTCCCATAGCCACTCTCCAGAATCTGCCACTGTGTCTGATGGGCATAAACTCACAGAAGATTTTAAAGCCTTAGTGTATATATAAAAAAAAAGCCAACTATCTCATTAGTAATTTTTTATAATGATCCTGTGTAAGAAACAATAATACTATGGGTATATTGGATCAAGTAAAACACCATTTAAATTCGTTTAACTGTTTCTGTTCTTTAATGTGGCCACTAGAACATTAAAATTAAATGTGTGGCTGGCATAATAATATTATTGGACAGTACCTGTCTAAAATCTCCCCACCTCAGATGGAAGTAACACTTGTAGGGGCAGAAGTTGATGGAAAATGAGGAAAATAATGGGTGCCCAGGGGCACAAATGTAAGTAGGTGGTGATATTTGGAAATACAGGCTTTTGAAAAGGATAAGCTGGACTTTTTCCTGAAGGAAAAAATATGAGATAGAGAAAGGAAAAAAGAGAGTTATCCACCCTGGAAGGAGGTTGGGACTCAGAGGTGGGGAAGGGGATGGGGAGCTGCAGTTCCCTCAGGGCCCTGGCCCCACAGGGGGAGGCCTCTCTGAGATGGGCCATCCTCAGCTGGCCCATAAGGGGCATGGCCATCAGTCCAGGGGACCGCCCCTGAGGGTGAGTAGCTGCAGCTGAGGTGATGACTAGGACATATGGGGCAGGATGCAATACCCTACACCCTGGGCTCTCATATGCCCTTGGGAACAGAAGGGGACCAGCAATGAATAATGGATTTCCAGCTGCATTAGCAGGTAGGGACCCTGCTTTCCCCCAAGTGTTCCAGAGCAATTGATGCCTATTGCCTGCATATAGGACCCAAATTCATCTCCTTGTCCCAGTGTTTCCCTATAGGGGAATCAGAAGGATTGGCAAATTGTTAGCATTTGCATTGCGCATTTTTCTGTGGAGGGCAATTTATACCCTTGATCAGGTCTCTAAAGGTCTGACCATGTGTCACTGTACTAGAGCGAAAAATTCCTTTAGGGGAGATTGCCTGCTTTCTAGTCCATCTGCCATTATTCATTTACTCATTCATTCATTCGCCATGTGCTTATACAAATCCTCTCATCACTCAGGCCCTGCAGCTCTGAGTGGAATATTCCCATGGAATGCTCCTCTGCTCCTCCAATTGTTATCCATCTATGCATTTTAATCACAATCCTCCTTGTTGCTCTTTCCAGCTAAAAGCCTTACTATATCCCCCTGCATCAAAGCAACAGCGGGCTCTGGGCAAATTGAAATTTTCCACTTTCTCTCCTCCACCTCCACCCCCTGTCTCCACCTCCACCCTAAGAAGGCTTAGAGGCTTCTTAGAAAGTATCCCTGGTGACTTATTAGCAGATTACTCCTCCTCTGAGGACTGTTTGAAGTTTTATTGAAGATCCTGCGAAGAAGAGAACATCTTCACTCATTAAAGAATGAATCTTTATTGATGGCATTGAGCTCCCATTGAGACCTGGTGAAACATGAGTGGGAAGAATTGATCTGGGTGAGAGCAGAGCCCGCATCAGACCACAGGGCAGCCTCCTTCTTCCCCTGGGGCACCTCCCACAGCCTGGGCCTTTATTGCTCCATGGGTACCTGCTGCCCCAAGCTCCACCTGCTCACCTGACACTCCTCTGTCTGTGCCTTTGCCCACATCGTGATCCCGCTCTGGAAGGCCTTCTTCCCATCTTCCAGCCCACTCAAAGCCTTCCCATCCTTTTTCCAAATCTTCACTTAAGTTCTACCTCCTCTCTGAGTCTCTGAGCAGGTCCTCTATCCACAGCATGGGCCTCCCATGCCGTCCTGGGTCTTCACTTCCACAGCATCCTGTACCCCCTCTCACTTTCACAGCACTAAGGTCACTTATTTTCTAGAATTTTCTAATTGCCTTCAATGGATGGCCTTACCTTCCCAATAAAATCAGTAACTTTTGGGGGTGATTTTTCCTATAATTGAGATTTCTCTTTTTTTGAGGTTATATATTTAGTAAGATGCCATCGGAACAAGACACATATAATTCATAACACAAGTGCTAGCATCCCCAAAGCCACACAATTGTAATTTTTTTCCCCAGTTATCCCAGTGACTTTCCACCTTACGTTTGAAGCAAACTTCCTTTAAAAAAGTCAACTAATCACCAGTATTTTCAAATATTGAAAAGTGTTTGCTTTAAAGTCCCATTAATTCACTACACACAAGTCTGCGATATGTCACCACACACTGAGAAAGTCATGCCAGCTCTGCAAAAGGCTTCGCAGCTAGCACTTCATTTGAAGTGGGACAGCTAAGATCAGGGAGCAATTTTCTTCAGAAAACAATTGTACTAACAATCAGTTTGATTACAGAAGATAAACGATTTCAAATGCTTGAAACAATGTCAAAGGCAAAATTGGGATTCCAAATTTCCATTCAGTTATGCTTTATGTTATCGGTTTGAAAAACTACCCCACCTCAGGTTATGAAATGTTAGGTTGACTCACGACAGGTCAAAGCCTCCAGTAATTCAATAGTTAATTTTGTTTTAGCTGAACAGGAAAACAATCAACCAGGACATGATGTCAACCACTTAAGAAGCTTTCATGCTCACAGAAATAGGAAAAAAAAGGGATGAAGTAGGTAACGGTTAGCTTTGTCTGTCAACTTGGCTAAGCTATAAGACCCAGTTACTTAATAAGATACTAATCTAGGTGTTGCTGTGCATATGGATAATATCTAAAATCAATTGTCACTAAGTAAAGAAGATTACCCTCACTAATGTGTGGAGTGCTTCATCCAGTCACAGGCCATGATCGCAAAAACTAAGGTGTCCTAGGGAAAAAAACTCTGCCTCGAGATTGCAGCATTAACTCCTGCCTTAGCTTCCAGCCTGCTGGTCTGTCTGACGGATTTTAGAGTTGCCAACCTCCACAACTGTGTGAACCAATTTTTAAAAATAAATCATGTATAGATGTATAAATATTTATATATCTCCTAGGGCTCTGACTGGTATAAAGTAAAATTCTCTCCTTCTTGACCTCCTTCTTAGACCTACCAAAATATCTGTAAATATCTTGTTAACAAAAAGAAAATTCCCTTGGATTGTATAAGGAGGGATTGTACAAATGACAGGTTCAAGCTTTAATATATCAATAATATCATTAAATACCATATAAAAGGCAGAAATGGCAGAGTGGATTAAAAAACATGATCGGATCAGACCATACCAAATATAGCAGTGTGGGCAGGGTGCAAGTAAAAGGACAGAAAAAGGTACATATGTATTATACAAACAATAAAAAAAAAGCAAGAATGGCTATACTATGCTAGGTAAAGCAGACTTCAGAGCAAAGAAAGTTATCAGCAACTGAGAGGGAAATTATATATATGATGGCAAAAATGGTCAATTTACCAAGAGAATATAGCAGTCCTGAAAGTGTATGCAGCAAATAACAGAGCTTCGAAATATATGAAGCAATAACTGGTAGAACTAAATGGATAAATAGACGAATCCATAGTTACAGCTGGAGACTTCAACACCTGTCTGTAAACAATGGACAAAACAACCAGGCAGAAAATCAGCAGGTCTGTACTAGAACTCAATGATATCATCGATCAACAGGGTGATGACATTTATGGAACACCCTGCCCCACATCAGCAGAAGACACATTTCTTGCAAGTGCTTACAAAACATACTCCAATGTAGACAATGTCCTGGGTTTGTATAACAAACCTTGTTAAATCTAAATGAATTGAAATCATGCAGAGTGTTTTCTCCAACCACGATAGAATCAAACTAGAAGCAACAGTGAGGCGACAGAAAAATCACATCTGAACAACGCACTTCTAAAAAAATTATGAGTCAAAGAGGGAGTCACAAGAAAAATTTTAAAATGAGCCGAATGAAAATGAAAATATAAAACAGCACAGCTGAAGTAGTGATGAAAGAGAAATTTATAGTGCTAAATACATACATTAGAAAAGAAAAACAGGCTCGGCGCCTATAGCTCAACCGGCTAAGGCACCAGCCACGTACACCTAAGGTGGCGGGTTCGAATCCCCAGCCCGGACCCGCCAAACAACAATGATGGCTGCAACCAAAAAAAAAATAGCCGGGCGTTGTGGCGGGCGCCTGTGGTCCCAGCTACTTGGGAGGCGGAGGCAGGAGACTCGCTTGAGCCCAGGAGTTGGAGGTTGCTGTGAGCATGATGCCATGGCACTCTACCCAGGGGGACAGCTTGAGGCTCTGTCTCAAAAAAAAAAAAAAAGAAAAGAAAAACAGTTTGAAGTCAATCATCTAAGCTTCTATCTGAAGAGCCCAGAACAAGAAAAGCAAGCAAAGGAGGGAAATATGCGTAATAATGACAAGAGCAAAAATCAATGAAATTCACAGCAGAAAAACAATTAAAAACATCAATGAAACCACAAGCTGTTTCTCCAAAAAGATCAATAAAATTGACAGATCTGTAGCAAAATTGACAGAAAAAGAGAAAATACACAGATTACCAAGATCAGGAACAAAACAGGATATCAATACAGAACCCGCAGACATCAAAATGATATTAAAGGAATGCGATAAACAACTATACACACATCAATTTGACAACTTAGGTGAAATGGACCAGTTCCTTGAAAAACTAACACTAACACAACTTATTCAATAGAAAACAGATAATTTGAATAGCCCTATAATTATTAAAGAAATTGGATTCATGTGTTAAATATTCCCCCCAAAGAAATATATGGGACCAAATGTTTTTCACTGAGGAATTTCATCGGATGTTTAAAGATTTAGGACCAATTCTGTACTGTAGATTTCTTGGGATTTTCTATGTAAACAATCCTGTCATCTGCAAATAGAGACTGTTTTGCCTCTTCCTTCCTGATCTGTATTCTTTATTTCCTTTTCTTGTCTTATTGCACTGACTTGAACTTCCAGCACTACGTTGAAAAAGAAAGTGGTGAGAGTAGACATCCTTGCCTTATTGCCAGTCTTAGGGGGAAGCATTCAGTATTTTCCATTAAGTCTCGCATCATTAAGTATGATGTTGGCTGTAGTTTCTTTGCAGATGCTCTTTGTCAAGTTGAGGGGGTTCTTATCTATTCCTATTTTGTGAGGTTTTTTTTTTTCTGTCCACTATGATAGATAGATAGATAGAGATACATAATTAAATCATAGCAGTGTACATTAATATAGTCATGGGGTAGAGTTTTTTTTTTTTTTTATCATGAATGGTTAGTGTTGAGTTTTATCAAATGCCTTTTCTATACTGATGCTCATGTGATTTTTTTTCTTCCATCACCTGATATTTTGGTTGATTATGCTGATTGATTTTTACATGTTAAATCAGCTTGGAATAAATCCTCTTTTGGTCATGGGGCATTACCCCCTTTTTATATTACTGCTTCTATTGGCTAATATTTTGGTAAGGATTTTTATGTTAGATATATTCATATATATTTCTTTCTTTTGTACTGTTTTTGTCTGGTTTTGGTATCAAGGTAATACTGGCTTCATAAAATGAATTGGGAAGTCCTCCCTCTTATTGTATTTCTAGAAGATATTGTGTAGGACATCAGTTTTCCAAGGACCTCAGTGGGATCTATGAAATTACAAGAACCACCAGAACCAAACTGTTAGCTTCTGATACACATACGCAATATTTATACACATTATTTCCAGTAGCTATTTCCTAAAACAACCTGCCTTTGAGGTCCTTTACCTTCTAACCTCAAGGGGTATTGACCTGAAATGATTGAGAGGTGAGTGACTCAGAAAGCAAGAAGTTTATTTGTTTGGCAGAAGAAGAAGACACAGTGCCAGAGGACTGTAATTAAGCGAGATCCTTTTTGCTTTCCGATGGTGTTTCCTAGCTCTGATCATTATTTGATATTACTGTGTGTTTAAAAGCCCACTAATCAAATGTAGCAAAGGTTGGAAGTTTCCCCTTTATCTAACCTGTGAATTCTTGTGTTCACAGTGGGCTAGTCTCTCTCTGCCAGTAGCTGTGTTACCTGGACATTCACTTTATCATATGATTACCAAGAATGAGCTTGGTCTTAACACTACCTGGAATAGATAGATTTGGTGTGATTTTTAGAAATCTGATAAGGATTCTACTTTTTGTAAACTTACAAATTAAAGAACAATTTAAGAAACATGCAGCATAACAAAAACCTCATGGATTCAAATTCATCCCAAGTCAGGTCTTATCCTAAGACCTGACTCTCCACTTGGTAACTTTCAAAAAATATTCTATTTAGGGCTATCCTCGGCATGTGTTTCCTTACCTGGGAATACATCTTACCTTGGAGAATGATCACAAAACTGCAAGAAGACAATATATGCAAAGAAATTTTGTAAACTCTAAATTTCCCTACCAATGTGAGGTGTTCCTATGAATTAAGTATCTCACCTACTTCTTCCTATTGTGCTTTCCTGCCCTGCGTGCTCATTAGAGTGACCCAAAGAGATTATGGAAAACACAATTGGTTCTTCTTCCCCTTCCTTTCCTTTCCTTCCTTCCTGTAGAAGAGAGGTCAAGGCCAAGGAGATGGTCAGTGTGATGGAAAGTTGTTTATATGGAGAGGTAGCAGGCCTCTCTTTATATTTATTAAATAGACTGAGGATTCTGAAAGCCAGGTTTACCATTCCTGCTGTTGGGAAAGGGACTTAAATGTGGAGAAAGAAAGGCTAGAAAGATTCTTCAGGGGCTGAATGAGAATTAGAGGTATTGTTGTGTATGCATGGCTTTTAAATATATATCCATGGATATGTGTGTGTGTTTCCTAACCCAGAATGTCAAGAGGGCCTAGAAGCAATTAAAAACCAGTAACAAGGTGGTGCCTGAGGCTCAAAGGATTAGGGCGCCAGCCCCATATGCTGGAGGTGGTGGGTTCAAACCCAGCCCCGGCCAAAAACTGCAAACAACAACAACAACAACAAAACAGTAGCAAGGAGCACCTTGAGTACCTGAACTATCTTGGTTTCTAAATATTATCTTTTACTAATAAATCAGGGGTCCTTGGAGAAATGGCTGATTCCAGGTCTGGGATAGGCAAAGCATTAAACGAACCTAGACTAGGTCAGGCGCGGTGGCTCATGCCTATAATCCTGGCACTCTGGGAGGTCAAGGCGGGTGGATTACCTAAACTCATAAGTTCAGACCAGCCTGAGCAAGAGCAAGACCCTGTCTCTAAAAAATAGCCGGGCATTGTGGTGGGAGTACCTGTAATCCCAGCTACTTGGGAGGCTGAAACAAGAGAAACACTTAAGCCCAGGAGTCTGAGGTTGCTGTGAGCTATGACACCACTGGCACTCTACCAGGGGTGGGAGTGGGGGTTGACAAAGGAAGGCTCTGTCGAAGAAGAAGGAGAAGGAGAAGGAGAAGGAGAAGGAGAAGGAGAAGAAGAACCACGATTATTTTGTTCAGAAAGTAAGAATAAATTATGAGGACATGACGAAAGGATCCCAAAGCCAGTTTAAAGATGTTTTCACTGGCCAAATCTAGGAAAATCTGATCACCAAAATATAATGATAGAAATGGATTATAATCCATTGCATATTATAGAATCAACAAGTCTATATTGATATAAGTAATGAGTAAATAAACAGATGGCATAAAAGGGAAAATTCTTCCTATAGTGGAACATGAACCAATAAATATAAAATAAATGATGGAATTAGTCACCATTTAGCAACTCTCATGGACATGAAAAATTATCTCTCAGATTTTTAACTACAGACAATATAATGGACCTTTCAATCCAGATGTTGTGCTCTCAAATCCATTGCCCAAGGCCAGTGTTTTTCATCAAAGGCTGTGAAAGGTGGTGATACTCTTGAAAGACTGGGGACTTCTCCAAGTGGCTGACCTCCCCACTGGCTTTGCCAAAGCTTTTTGAGAATTATACTACAAGCTTCCCAACTTTCCTTCCTCCTTTTCTTGCTTCCTGTGGTTGAACCATTGCAGTTTGGTAGCTCTCTGAGCCTCTTCCAGCTCCCCTTCCCACATACTCTTACAGGCATTTCCCTCCATGTGTCTCCTACAGATGTAATCCTGTCTTGATGTCTGCTTCTCTGAGGACCCTTGCTAACCTCACTGTTATCATTGGTATTGTTCAACCAGGCGATAGTCACCAATGGATGCTAAGACTGGGGAAAAGACATAAGAAACATGATACTGGCATAGTCTCTGAATATTTTCCCACAAGTCATTGTCAATCATAAGGGTAAATGGAGTCTTTATAGCTCTCAACTTGACCAGGTGATCAAGGGTGACAATACCAGTGGTGATGTGGGTTGATGTTATGTGTCCTCTCATGTCATTCATTGAGAGGGACATAGCATCATTTTTGTGGTATTTCCATCAAGAAAGTGTAGCCTGAGCCTGGTCATGAGGAAACACCCAAGGATCAAGTTGGGGGACACATAACAGGATAAAACTGTAAAGGTCATGAAAGACCTGGAAAGACTGAGGAACAGCTTCACATTGAAGGAAGTCAAAGAAATACAACTATGAAAATGACCTATGATTCTGAATTGGATCCTTGATTAGAAAGAAAAAAGAAATAGCATTCATTTAGTTGGCAAAATTTGACTGGGTCGCTGGACTGAATGATTGTGTTGAACTGATGCTGACTTCCTCCCTGGGAGGGCTAGATGTTGGTTATGTGGAAGAGTATCTGTATGGAAAATGCACATGGAAATATTTAGGGATGATGAGGGTCTCTAGCAGCTTAGATAAGGAACACAGAGAATAATGGTTACAAGTACTCATGCATGCATGCACACACAAGAGCATATATGATGAATGTCAATAATTGGGGAGTTTAGCTGAAGGGGAGGAGCATTCTTTAATGCTGTGCTTCATCTTTTCTGATAAATTTGAAACAGAGCTTGCTGTGGTCTCAAAATGACCTCCTGCCACATATCTTAATGAGCAGATCTTTGAGGTGGCTCTCTCAGGCCTATGTACTACTGGTCTTCTCAGGGACTGGGGAACCACTTCAACTGTTTCTGAAGCATGAGGAACTAACTGCACATGAGGAAGCTGCCTGTACCTGTAGCTGCCATGGCCCTTGGGTACTGCTGTGCCTGTTTACTTCCCTACTCAGTTGCCTGACTCCTCCAAACCCCTGACAACCACTGATGTTTTCATTGTCTCTAGAGCAGTATTTTCCAACCTTTCTTATCTCATGGCACACTTGAACCTATAGTTAAACGTCTATGACCCACTTAAATTATGTTGATCAAAAGAAAGTAAAAAAAGAATATACTTACTGTGCCTTGAACTTCTTTTGAAAATTCTTTAATTAATGACCTTTAAAAATTTTCACGGCACACCTAAGATCCTTTCACAGCACACTGGCTGAAAATCACTGCTCTAGAGTGCTGGCTTTCTCAGAATGTCACATAGTTGGAATCATTTAGTTTGCAGCCTTTCAGGTTGGCTTCTTCCAGCTAGTAGTATGCAGTTAAGTTTCTTCCATGTCATTTTCTGGCTTGATGGCTCATTTCTTTTTATTACCGAATAACATTCCATTGTGTGGATATACCAGTTTGGTTAAGTATTCACCTATTGAAAGTCATCTTGGTTACTTCTGGGTTTTGGTAATTACGAATAAAGCTGCTGCAAACATTTGTGTGTAGGTTTTTGTATAGACATATTTTCCACTCAATTGGGTTAGTATTGAGGAGAATGATTGCTGGGTTGTGTGGTAAACTATGTTTAGCTTTGTTTTTTTTTCTTAAAAAAAACTTTTATGTTTTTTAATTGACAAATAATATTGTACAAGGTCAGACAATTAAGTTTGTGAACTCATCCTAGAAAAAGTGCTACATACCTAATTGCTGAATACATATATCACTATGGTTGCCTTCAAAGTACTCCCCTTGTCCAACTGGTGACCATAGCAATTTCAGGATGAGTTCACTAACTTAATTGTCCAAACTTTGTATATATTTATGGGATACAGTGTGATGTTTAGACACATATACCTTGTAGAGTGATCATATCAGGTTAATTAACATATCCGTCACTTCACATACTTATCATTTCTTTTTGATGAAAATATTTAAAATCCATCCTTTTATCAACTTTGAAATATACAATACATTATTAACTATAGTCATCACACTGTGCAATAGATCACCAGAACTTATTTTTCCTAACTGAAAAGTGTTTTGGATTTTATCCATTCTAATAAGTGTATAGTGTATCTCATTGTTTAATTTGCATTTCCCTAATGACATGAAGCTGAGCCTCTTTTAATATGCTTGGTTTTCATCTGTGTATCTTCCTTGGTAAGTTGTCTATTCAGTTCTTTTTATCTTTTTAAAATTGGGTTGTTTTGATTCTTATTATTGGACTTTAACAGTTAATTGTATATTCTAGACACAAGTTCTTCATCTGATATGTGACTTGTACATGGTTTCTCCCAATCTGTGGCTTGTCTTTTCATTCGCTTAACAGGGTCTTTTTGTAGAGTGGAAGTGTTTAGCTTTAATAAAGTCCAATTAACCAATCTTTTCTTTCATGGATCATGCCTTTTGTTTTAATAAAAGCTAAAACTCATCATGCTTAACACTTATCACCTAAGTGTTTTCCTACATAGCCTTCAAGAGGTTTTATAATTTTGTGTTTTACATTAGATATATGATCTACTTTGAGATAAATTCTTGAAAGGTATCAGATTTATGTCTAGATCCTATTCTTTTGGGGGGGGTATGAATATTCTTATCCCAGCACCATTTGTTGAAAGGACTTTTCTTTCCTCGTTGGATTTCCTTTGCTCTCTGTTTATCTGGGTCTAGCTCTGGGTTCTCTATTCTGTTCTGTTGATCTATTTGTTTATTGTTCTCCAATGCCACTGTCTTAATTAGTGCACTGTTACTGTAACAGTGAAGTTGGGTTATGTTGAATCTATAGATTAAATTGGAAAGAAACAACATCTTGACAATATTGAGTCTTCCTATCCATGAATATAGAAAATCTCTTTCCTTTTACTTGTATCTTTGATTTCTTTCATCAGAGTTTTTGGGTTTTCTCATGTAGGTCATGTAAGTATTTTGTTAAATTTATATTGAAGTATTTCTTTTGAATGCTAATGTAAATGGCATCATGTTTTAAATGTCAAATTCCAATTGTTAATTACTGGTATGTAGAAAAGAAATTGACTTTTGTATATTAACTCTGTGCCCTTTAAACTTATAAATGGTTGCTAGAACTATTTATTAATTTCAGGGGATTTTTTTGGTCAATTTTTAAAATTTTCTACGTAGATGATCATGTCATCTGTGAGCCAAGGTAGTTTTATTTCTTTGTTCTCAAAGTATGTACATTTTATTTATTTTTCTTGTTTTATTGCATTAGCTAGTACTTTCAGGACAATGCTCTACAGGAGTGGTGAGAATGTTCTTCCTTGCCATGCTCCTGATCCTAGGGTGAAAACATGTAATTTGTCCCTATTAACTATGATGTTAACTGTAGATATTTTTAATAGAAGTTCTTTATTACACTTGAAAAGTTTCTCTCTATTCCTAATTTGATGAGAGTTTGTTTTTTTATCACAACTCGGAGTTGGATTTTGTCAAATGCCTTCCTGCATGTATTGATATGATCATATAATTTTTCTTCTTTAGGCTGTTGGAGTTACAGATTATGTTTATTGATTTTTAAATGTTGAACCAGACTAACAGACCTAGAATAGATACTGCTAGGTGTAGAATTCCTTCTGTACATTATTTATTCAACTCACTAATATTATGATGAAATTTTTTTGCATTTGTCTTCATGAGAGATTGATTTATAGTTTTTCTTATAATGTCTTTTTCTGATTTTGGCAATAGCATAATGCTTTTCTCATAGAGTGAATTAAGAAGTATTTCTTCTGCTTCCATTTTCTGAATGGTATTATAAAGAGTGGGTGTAATTTATTTCTTGAATATTTGGGAGAATTTGCCAGGTATGGTGGTGCATGCCTGTGGTCCTTGCTACTCATGAGGCTGAGGCAGGAGGGTAGCTTGAGCCCAGAAGTTTGCATCCAGCCTGACAGCTTAGACTAAGTCTCTAAAAAAAGAAAAAAAATAATTGGTTGAATCTATGAATTAATCTATTTGGGCTCAGTGCTTTCTTTTTTAGAAGATTATTGATTGTTAGATAAAGGCCTATTGTGATTGTCTATTTCTCCTAGTCTGAATTTTCATAGTTTCAAGGAATTGGTCCATTTCACCTAAGTTATCAAACCTGTGGGCATAGAATTTTTTCAAAGTATTCCATTATTTTTCTTCTAATGTTCATAGACCAGTAATAACGAACACCATTTCATTTTTAATACTAGTAATTGTATTTATTTCCCAAAAAGTTACCTTTTATTTTTAATGATTTTTCTGTTTTGATTTTCTATTTTTAATTTCATTGATTTCCACTCTAATTTTTATTATTTCTTTTCTTCTTCTTGCTTTACATTTTCATTGCCTTTCTTTCTCCAGTTTTCTGAGGTGGAGACTGTTATGGTCTGAATGATTATGTCCCCTGCCACCAGTTTATACAGAGCTGTCTGGAAAGTACCCAGTCATTGTTAATACTATTTTCATATTATGTGGCTGGATACTTTCTGGTCAGTGCCTTGAAATTTCAACATTCAAGGCAATGGTATTAGAAGGTAGGGTCTTTGGGAGATAATTAGGCCATGAGGGCAGACCTCCTATGACAAGATTAGTACCCTCATTTTAAAAAAGAGACCACAGAGAGACTGTTTGCCCCTTCTACCGTAAGAGGACACAGTGAGAAGATTTTACAAAGAAGGCAGCCCTCACTAGACATCGAATCTCTTGGTACTTAGAACCTGGGCTTTTCAGCCTCTACAACTGTGAGGAATATGTCTGCTATTCATAAGGTACCAGCTTATGGTATCTTGTTATAGCAGCTTAAATGGACAGAGACAGAATATTGGGACCAAGAAGTGGGGATGTTGCTGTAACAAATACCTAAAACATGGAAGTGGCTTTGGCACTGGGTAATGGGTAGAGGCTGGAAGAGTCCTGAGGTGCTTGCTAGGAAAAAAAGCTGCGTTGCTGTGAATTGATTATAAACGGTTATTCTGATAAGGGCTCAAAAGGAGAGAAAGAGAGCTGTAGAGAAAGCCTCATGCACAGAGAACCTCAATGGTCGTAAGCAGAATGTTGGTAGAAATATGAATGTAAAGGCCTTTCTGACCGGGTATCAGACAGAAGTGAGGAGCACGTTACTAGACAACGAAGGAAAGGCCCTCCTTATTATAAAGTGACAAAGAACTTGATGGAGTTGTGTTTACATCCCAGTGTTTGTGGAAGGTAGGGCTTGAAGTGAAGAAATTGGTTGAGGCAATTTCTAGGCAAAATGTTCATGGAGTAGCCTGGTTCTTTTTGACCGCTTATAATATTAATAAAATGTGGGAAGAGAGAAACAACTTAAAGATGTAACTATTAATGAAAAGGGAAGCAGAACTTAACAGTCAGGTACCAATGGGAAGGGTCAAAAGTCACTCTCATTGGTATGTGACTGTTAACTTAAAATTTAGAAAATCCTTGGTTTATTCGTAGTGGAAAAAATTAAGAAAGCCCATCAGGAGGGAACAAGTGTGTGGCCAAGCTACCAGTTGATAAGGAGATTGGTATGGATCGGCCATCTCAGCAGAAATCAGGTATGATCCATCAGTATAAGGGGGAAATTAGTGAGCCTTTTAAGCAGAAGCGAGGGTATCCTCCTAATATTTTGAAATAATAAAAAAAATTAAAAAAATAATCAGAAGCTAGGATCTATTGTCCAACACATGGCACAATGACCCCAAAGGTATTTGCAGATCATAGTGGCTGCCTCTCCCATCACAGGCCCAAAGCGTAGGGGCTGCCATGCACAACGTTTTCAAGAAGGGGCCTCTGCTTCCTGGTTCTGCGTCATTTCTTGGGCTTGTTGGATTAAGGCTACAAATGGCGTGATAGTCCATGGAAAGGAGAGGCAGCCAGTCCAGAGGAAAAAAAGGGGAGTTTTTTTAAGGAAAAGAACAGAAGTGGAGTCTGAACCCGAGGCAGTCCAGCCCCTCCCTGTTCCGTGGGTCTTTATTAAACTTATCCTCATAGCTACAAAAGTGGGTGGAACGTAGCCTTGGGGGAAGGACTACCTCCTGCAGAGAGGCCTTAACTGGGGTGGAAAAGTACAGCTCTGCCACATTCCAGGAGCAATTGCCCTGCAATATAACAGAAATGTGGGGCTTTAACTATTGTTCTGAGGTTGCACCTTTGGATCAATTCATTTACCTTTTCTGCCCAATCCCACTAAATGGCTACCTCACCAAAATGGCCCTGCTTATCCTAGGGGGAGAGGATCAGTTTGCCACAGGGGCTGCCCCTCCTATCACAGGGCCAGAGTACAAGGGTCTGTGGGGCAGAATGATTTCAACAAGGGGCAGCCCTTACCTGGTGCTGTGTCACATCTTGGGCTCTGCTGTCCCGGCTCCATTACCATACTCCTCAGTCAAACAGGTGTGACTCTGGTAGGCTTTGTTGTGCTGTGTACTGCTCTCAGCATTTAGGGAGGCTGATTGCTTCCACAGGTCAATAAATTTCAAAGGATACCCCAGAGAACCTCAGGGTCCAGGCAGAGAACTGCCACAGGGGCAGGACCACCAGCAGAGATGAAGGGGACAGGGCTGCCTCTGTGACTCTCAACAAGCAGACCCACTGGTGTGTGATTCCAGCCTGCAAGAGCTATAGGTGTGGGTGGGGCTGCTGGAGAGTTGGGGGCCCCACCCCTACCTGGGAAATTGTCAGGAGTAGGATCTTAGTTCTTGGTGTTCCAGAAGGCAGGCCCTCCAACCTGATGGGCCTAGAGGCTAGAGCACTGAGTCAAAGAAAATTACTTCAAGACTAAAAATTTAATGCTGTTTTCCCTGCTGGGTTTTGAACTTGCTCAGGACCTGTCACTCCCTTCTTTTTTCCTACTTTTCCCTTTTGGATGAGAATGTCTATCTATCCTATGCTTATTTCACCAGGTATTTTAGAAGCAAGTAATGGGTTTGACTTCACAGGTTCACAGCTAGAGAACAATTTGCTTCAGAATGAATTGTACCTTGAGTCTCACCAACATCTGATTTAGATAATATCTAGATGAGACTTTGCCCTTAGATTTTAAAACTGATGCAGGCACAAGTTAAGACTTGTAGGGCTACAGGTATGGAATGAAATGTATTTTGCATGTGAGAAAGACATGAATTTAGGGGGATCAGAGGTGGAATGCTATGGTCTAAATGTTTATGTACCCCTGAAATTCATGAGTTGAAATCTTAACTCTCAAAGTAATGATATTAACAGGTGAGGCCTTTGGAAAGTGATTAGATCAGAAGAGCAGAACCCTTATGATTAGGGAAGAGCTCAGGAAATTTCACCTCAAAATAAGACTCCTGGGTACAAAGAGTATTTTGCATTAAAGGCCTTTAGAGAGCAACAGATCTTGGAAGGGGCTTTTCTTCTCACTGCACAAAACCAGACTGGGACCCATCAAAAAGAGCAATCCTTTCCCTTTCCTTCCCTTCCCAGTTGTTTCAATGTATGTATTACAGAAAGAAGGTAAAGTATATTACCAGACTGGGCCCAAATCGTTTTAAATACAGTACCAGTAAACTGAATTTCCAAAGGGAATAATTTATAGTCAATCTGTTTCCCCCAATCCATTCTCCGAAGTATCTATTCATCCTTCTCAGTAACCATTTATTGCCCCTAAATGAAATTACTTATACTTTTCACCTCCTCCTCCCCTCTAAGATGAGGGTATATAAATTTCTGGACCCCATTGGGATACTGGGTAGTTATGCTGTGTTTCACCCCATGTGCACAATAAATAAATCTCTTTCTCTCATCTATCTACCTTAGTGTCACTTGATCTTTCAGCTTTCTAGAGAGAAGGGGAAGTTTCCCTCACCCTCACAACGGCATTAGTGCCCTTATAAAAGAGACACTTTATGTGCTTTTCCCACCACACATCAAGAAGGCCCCATCTAGGACAGCAGTTCTCAACCTGTGGGTTGTGACCCACAGGAACTGTATTAAAAGGCCACGGCATTAGGAAGTTTGAGAACCACTGAGGAGGAAGTGGCCCCTTCGCCAGATGCTAATGCTGCAGCACCTTGATCTTGGACTTCCCAGCCTCTAGAACTACAAAATAAAACCAAATTTCTATTGTTTTAGAAGATACCCAGTTCATGGTTTTTTTGTTATAGCAGCTGATTGGACCATGGCAGAAACTTAGATTACTTATTTTAGATCTTTCTTCTTTTCTAATACAGGCATTCAATGCTATAAATTTCCCTCTGAGCACTGTTCTTACTGCATCCTGCAAATTTTGATAGTTTGTGTTTTAATTTTCATTTAGTTCAAAAACTTTTAATTAAAAAAAGATTTTAAAAAATTTTCTGTTTAGACTTTTTGACCCATGTGATGTTTATATGTCTATTATTTTATCTCTAATTATTTTGGTATTTTTCAGCTTTCTGTTATTGATTTCTAGTTGAATTCTACTGTGATGTGAGAGTGTACTCTATATGATTTCTATTTTTTTTTATTTAAATTTTTGGGGGCAACATCTCATTCTACAAAATGGAATGAATGTTCCCCTTGTTCTATGTTATTTAAGAATGTGATCTGCCTGGTGCATGTTCCACATGAGCTTGAGAAGAATGTGTATTCTGCTATTGTTGTAAATAACAATTAAATTCAGGTGATTAATAGTGCTGTCCAGTTCAACGACATGCGTAATGATTTTCTCCCTGTTAGAGCTGTTAATTACTGACAGAGGAGTGTAGCAGCTTCCAATATGGTGCCGATTTCTCTATTTCTCCCTGCCATTCTCTTTTTCCTTGTATATTTTGATGTTCTGTTATTAGATGCCTACCAGTTAAAAATTATTACATGTGTATGTATCTTCTGAAAGAAATAATCCTTCTATCACTATGCTGTTCTCCTCTATTGCTCTGAAGTCTGCTTTACCTGAAATTAATATAGCAAATTCAGCTTTTGGGGGTTTAGTGTTAGCCTGGTGTATCTTTTCTCCTTTATGTTTAATCTATATATGTCTTTACAAAGTGGCTTTCTTGTACAAATAATTTGAGTTTTTTTTTTTTTTTCTAATTCACTGTTATAGTCTCCATCTTTTATTTGGTGTACTTAGTATATTATACTTTTTTTTTTTCCCCCTGGCAGAGAAAGTGTCTCATTCTGTCACCCAGGCTGGAGTACAGTGGGCAGATCATAAGTAACTGTAGCCTTGAACTCCTGGACTCAAGTAATCCTCCTGCCTCAGCTTCCTGAGTAGTTGGGACTACCGGTATGGCTGGGTTTTTGTTTTTGTTTTTGTTTGAAGAAACGGTCTTGCTGTATTGCCTAGGCTGGTCTTGATCTCCTGGTCTGAAGGGATCCTCCTGCCTCAGCTTCCCAACTGCAAAATTATAAGTGTGAGACTATACAATTTTAAAGCGATTGTTGATATATTTAGATTAATGTATCAATATTTTTGTAACTTTTTATCCATTGCACTTATTTTTGCTTTTTTATCTTTCCCCCTCTTTATACCTTTTCTGGTTTTAATGAATGATTTTACATGATTCTATTTTCTCTCTTTTGTTAGCAAACCAATTCTACTTCTTTAACATTTTTTTTTAGAAAATAACTAAAAGTGCAATTGGAATGTTCTCAACTCAAAGAAAGGTTAAATGCTTGAGGTGATGGATATGCTGATGACATTGATTTGATTAATTCATAGCATATGCTTATATCAAAACATTGCCTGTACCCTAAAAAGACATATGTAGTACAGCTATCACATACTTATAATAATTTAAAATAAAAATTAAAAAAATATATTTTTAGTGTTAGAGTTTTCAATATATATATAGAACAAATCTAAGTCCACTTTCAAGTAATGCTGTGTTGCTTCATGGGCAGTCCAGATACCTTGGAACAGAATACCTCAATTCCTCTCTCCCAACTGTTATTATGTAACACTCCTATTATTTAATAGGCTTATTCATATGCTATAACCATCCGATATGTTGTTGCTATTATCACTTTGAACAGTGATCTATTGGATGAATTAAGAATAAGAAAAATAAGAGCGGTGCCTGTGGCTCAAAGGAGTAAGGCACCGGCCTCATATGTTGGAGGTGGTGAGTTCAAAACCCAGCCCTGGCCAAAAAAGGAAAAAAGAATAAGAAAAATAAAATGTTTTCTTTTACCTTCATTTACTCCTTTCTCTGACACTCTGCCTTTCTTTATGTAGTCTGAGTTTCTGACCTATATAATTTTCCTTCTCTCTGGAAAACTTCTTGTAATATTTGTTGAAAGGCAGTTCTACTGATGACTTTACTCCTTTACTTTTGAAGGATAATTTCATTGGATAGAGAATTTTAGTTTGATGATTTTTTTCTTTCAATACTTTAAATATTTCACTCCATTTTATTTTTGCTTTCATGGTTTCTCATGAGAAATCCAATGTAATTTGTATCCTTGCTCATGTATAGGTAAGGGTTTTTTCCTTCTTCTGGCTTTTTTTCAAGATTTTCTCTTTGTTTTTTGGCAGTTTGAATATAACATGCTTAGGCACAGTTTTTGGTATTGATCCTGGTTGGTATTCTTTGAGCTTTCTGGGTCTTTGGTTTGGTGCCTGTTGTTCATTTTAGAAAATTCTCAATCATTATTACTTTGAAGGGATTCAGAATGTGTGATCCCAAAGTATGTCACTTTGGAATAAGAATTATTTTGAGCAGAAGGCAATTGAGAAGTAGATACATGAAAAACCCTGTAGTCCCCCTTTCTTCCAGGAAGGGCAGAAGATTTTTAAGCAATGATTCTTAATCACTGGAAGCAACTGGAGACTCTTACCAGCTTGGATACAGCACCGGAGGGACCTGTTAATACAACCCTCATCTTTGATCAGTTTCCTTCTTGTATATTTATTTACCTTCCCATGGCTTACTGCCCCTAAAAGTCTACAACATTTTTCTTTGTCTTATAACTTTTCTGTGGGTCAGAGCTAGAGTAAGTTGGCATCCCTGAGAACTTATGTGGGTTTTGGCCCGAGTCTCACCATTTGTGTTCTGATACCTGCCTAAGGTGGCAGTGGAGGGAGGGGTTTGAAATGTCCAACAGGGTAGAAGAGAAAATAGTCTGGGAAATGGCTAGATAGAGATCAGTAGCTTAGAGATAGGATACAAATAAAGCTAGAAAGTAACTGATAACTACTCTGTAGATACCCTGCAGCCGTGACTATCTGACCTGTAGGCTGTAACTTTCCCGCATTAAATCTTCCCCCAAAGTATTCTTTGATCTGTAGTTTAGTGCTCCCCTGTCCTTCAGCCTGATAGCTTTCTTTCTTGAACAAAGAACTGCCTGTTTAATTGAAACATAAAACTGTTACCTTTCCTCTTTTTGCCTGATGTGTACATGCCCTCACATCCCTAATAAAAAGGCCTTGAAGGTTGGGAAGGCGCCTGTTAGCTCCGCTTAGTGGCTGACATGGTGTTGTCTCTCACAGGACAAAACACTGTGTGGCGTGTAAATTTCTCAGCACCTTCTCTCCTTTTGTCTGCCAGACCCCAGACAGTTGGGTAAAGCCCCTGGATAGAGGGACTCTCAGTCCATCGAGCTGAGCCTTGATTTTGGGGTCACAACACTTTTCTACAAATTTATTGTTTCTTTGTTGAGATACGATATGAGCCAAGTTCTAACCACCCTTCTGAGTCCCTCATCACTGCATGCATGTGGGCGTCGTGTACTCATACATTCTGCTTGTCTTTCTCTAATCTGTCTTCTGTAAGGCTAATTTCCAGGCCCCAGCTGGAGAACCAAAGAGAGTGAAGAAAAAAGTCTTCTTCCCCTATGACCTCAGGCCTGGTTTTAAATGCTGTTCCTCTCACCTACTAGAGAAATGATCCTGGGAAAGTGATTTCATTTCTTTGAGCCTTAGTGTCCTTAACTATTTCATAGAAAATGACTGCTATGTCTTACAGGATGCAGCGAGGCTACAATGAGTTTGTGCCTTACACAGTGCCTGGCACAGAGTCGGGATACGGCCTGGTGGTTAGTGGGAGTCACGACATGAAGAGAAGTTAGCAGGCAAGACAATGGACCTTGGACATCAGGCCCATAAGACAAAGGCAATTCCACTTTCCTAGCTGGTATATTGAAACCACTCTTGTCCTTCCTTGACTAATGAGGAATTCATGGAAGGGGATAGAGGTGCAGGGGCCCAAGGCCAAAGTGAGTCCCAGAATTGACAGAACTTCCTAGAATCCAGGCATCTCAAATATGCCCCAGTCAGTTGCTAGCCCATTAGTAAACCACAGGTTCTCCCACTACCTTCAATCATGTCCTGGTGTATCCAGAACAGTCTTATAGCATAAAAGTTTCAGTAGGGCAGGAATTAGTCCATCCTGCTCTAGGCTCAGAACTGGCCTTGGAAAGGCCATCTCCATGGCCAACAGTGTTCTAATGTAGTCCCGCCTAGAGATCTTAGGGGCCTGCCTGAAGCTTCCAGTCTGACCCTCCTCTGCTCCCACCCTGAAGACTGTAAAATCCCTGGGGTTGACGGTTGCTAATCCAAGGAGAAGAGCTTAACTCTTTTGCAATGACAGCAGCAGAAAATCCTTGCATGGAAAGGAAGGAAGTTTAATTCATTGTGGAAGCAAAGATAAAGAAGAAATGAAAATAGAAACATTTTGAAAATGTTCAACAAAAGAGCCAACATACCCCACCTTCAGGGTACCTGCCTTATAGCATGACCATTACCAAATGCTCAAATAGGACTTCTGGCCAAGATAGGGACCAGATTTACCCAACCACCTGAAACAACCACAACCACAGGCACAGGCATGCCACTCCATTTGCCCAAGAGAAATCAAAGTATATGTCCCTGCACATTCTAGAACATGGATGTTTATATTAGCTTTCTTTTTTAATCAGTCTTTCCTGGAACACAATAAATTAGCTTTTTAGTAAGAGACAAAAAATGGAAACAACTCAAATGTCCATCAGGAAGTACGTGGATGAACAAATGTGTGGTACAGCCACGCAATGGAATGTTCCTCAGCAATAAAAAGGGGTGAACTACTGGCCCGTGCAATAACAGGGACGAATTTACAATGTGGAATAAAAGAAGCAAGACAAAAATAGGTTCGGTACTATAGGATTCCTTTTATGTGAAATGCTTGAAAATAAAAACTAACTATAGTGACAAAAAGCAGATCAGTGGTTGCCTGGCAGTGGCACACAGGATGGGGCTAGAGGAATGACAGGGTAGGATTACAAGGGGACAGGGGAAGCTCCAGTGGGCCATGCATATGTTCCACTCCTTATCTCAAGTTTTTTGTGATGATTTCACTGGTATGCCCTTGTTTCAAAAATTATCTAACTGTAGACCTTAAATATGTACAGTTTACGATAGCTCAAGGTAGGTACCTCAACAGACTGTTAAAAAATTTTTTTCTTCTTGCAAAAAAAATTATTCTTCTTGAAACATTGTTTTCATTTTCCTGTACATATATATATGTGTGCATGTGCGTGTGTGTGTGTGTGTATATATATCTCCTTCTTATGTAATATCGCCTTTTTCTGTTTCCTACTTTCTAAAAATATTCAGTTTTATAAGTAACCAAATAAATTAAAAACTAAAACAAAAATAATATGCCAATCTCCACATGTATGGAAAACCTTCATGAACATGAAATGTCGAAGTAGACTTTGAGAAACAGACCGTCTCCTACATTCTCATATACTTTTTCTGAGAGTAGAAAGTGCTTGACATTTCTGAGGACAATTTGTGAAGTATTAAAAGCTTTAAAACGTGCCTAACATGTTGACTTGCTCCATTTTAGGAATTAGTTCTGAGGATGCCTCCTGTCTCAGGATGTGAGAATGACATCCTTAAGAGTATTAATTTCAGTTCTATTAATGTCTGCAAAAAAAAAAAATCACAAATAATCTGTACATGAAACAATCTGAGATGGGCTAAATGGTTTATAATGTAGTCATGCAGACATAGTTTGCCAGAAACAAACATGGAGATGGTTGGAGTGTCAGGGGTTGACCAGGACTCAGCCTCTGTGACAGGGACCAGATAGAGCCAGGACAGCCAAGGGGACAGTGATGCAGGCCTCAGCCAACCCAAGAGGTCCAGGTTGAAAGCCTTTTGATACAAGTAAGGTCACAGGCCAGGTGGCCCTCTGCTGTTGGGCCATCCTGAAGGAGCAGAGAGCTGGAGGGCTCTGCTGACCACCCATCTCTCCACCAATGACATCTGGACCTCCAGTATCTCCTTAGGCACCACTGTCCTAAAATCTTATGCCCACCCCCACCCCAGTTCTTTTGTTTCTTGTGGTCTTCCTTCTGCTTCTTTTGTCTCTACTGGCTTTCAGAGTTAGTCTTTTTATGAAGTGTTTATTGTAGAAGTTATTTGTAGAGCCCTCTGGAGAGAAAATGCTATCGAAATTTAATTAATGGGAAAGACAGTAAGTAAATAAATAAAATGAGATTCTAGAGAGAATTCCGTGCATGGGAATTACAAGCACATTCACCAGAGCTTGAATTTGATGGTCCGGAAATTGGCTGACAGGAGAGAAACAAACCCTGGGAGTGCCTCCTTCCCCGGCACTCGTGGGATGAGCTGTTCAAATGAAGAGTGGGGTTTTCCCTCTGGGTTAGAAGACACTGCACTGGCTTTCTGCATGCTGTCATTCTACTGTCTGGATGTGGCTGGAAGCCCAGGATATGAGAGTGTGTGCGTGTGTGTGTGTATAGCAGGTGTTTATTACCAGGACCAAGGACACAAGACAGCACGCTCTCCTTTCTGCCTGAAAAGAGGCAGAACTGGGGACTCCAAGACCAGCCAGTAGATGAAACATCTGGGAAGGAGGAACATTGCTATAAACAGTAACATCAGAATTCTGGGTCAGAACACAAAAGCTAGAGCTATTATAGAGAAGAGCTGATAATTACAGAAGAAGCCATCAGGCAAGCAGCCGTTTCTGTCCCATCCCTGTTAGAAGCTCATTAGCAGGCAATGGGTCAAATGTAGAACAGTGACTCTTGCCTGTTGAAAAAAAGAAGTCAACAACCTGTATAAAAACTAGAAATTCTGGCCATGCCAAATATTAGCAAGAATGTAGGCCAGTGGTCTTCATTTTACTGGTGGGAGTGTAAATTGTTAAAATATTTTGGGAAACCATTTGGCATTATCTAGTAGAGTTGATCGTTTGCCCTCTTTATACTACAACAGCTCCCAGGATATACTTCTAGAGAAATTCTTGGAGGTGTGCCCTGCAAATAATGTGGTATGATGCTCCTAATATCATTGTTCAGCAAATAGAAAAAAACTACAAGCAAACATCTCAAATGTCCACAAACTAATGAACAGATAAAGAAAATGGGACAGATTATTTGGCAATAAGGTGAAGTATTAATACATCCTACCAACACGGATGACCCTTGAAAACATTATGCTGAATGAAAGAAGCCAGGCTACATATTATATGATTCCATTTATATGAACTGTCTAGAATAGACAAACCTATAGAAACAGAAAGTAGATTAGAAGGCAAAGAGGTTGTTGGGGGCTGGATGAACGGGGGAGAAGTAGAGAGTCCCTGTTCATAGATGCATGAGGTTTCTTCTTGGCTGATGTAAATGCTCTAGAATTGATTGTCATTGTGGTTACTCAACTCTACGAAGATTCTAAAAACCATTGAGTTGTACGCTTTAAATGGGGCACTTGCATAGTATGTGAATTATATCTCCATAGAACCATTTATTTTAAAAAATGCAAATGCCCAAGAATAGGAAAAGTATACATAGTACTATGTTTACATGCCAGAATATTATGCAAAAGATGGAGAATGAATGAACCAAAGTTGCATTCATCACCGTGATTGAACGTGGGTGGCATTGGTAAATGATGGCTGGTATTATAACACTGAGTGAAGAAAGCAAGTCCCCAGAACTACACAGAGCGTGACACTCCTTTTATAAAGTTCAAAACCAAAACAAAGCAAAGTAATATATTGTTTAGGTGAATATATATGTGATAAAGCAGCAAACACAGGAAAAAACCAGACAGAGAGATGTCATGTCCTCAAAGACACTGAGAGACCAGCTCACAGAAAAATAAATAAAAACAGTCGCTCTGGGGGGGAGGGGCAGGGAAAGAGCAGTGGTGACAGTGCACTGCCAGTGACAAATTGTGATTAATCAAACTCTGTGCCCTGGGAAACCAAAAGTGTTATTATTAATAGTAATAGCTAATTAGCATGGGCAAGGGACTGTGCTGATCATCCTCTGTGCAGTATCTTGCTGCATTTTCACAAGAACACCGTGAAATAGGATCTATTGCTGTTCCCCTGTGCTTGCCACACAGGTGCAAGTGGTGGTGTCCATCAGCCCCCAGAGCTCCTGTGTTCTCTCCACCCTATGTTGAGCAGCCCAGCCCCCAGCCCCACTCTCCACTCACACCCCCAAGATAGTAGCTGAGACTGTGCTTGGGTCCCTGAGGCCGCCAGCACCACCAGTGGGACCTGGGTTAGCTGTGGGCATAGTGCAAAGGCATTTCCTGGTAGGCTACTGCCTGAGTCAATACGAATGGCTGCCATTTTGGAAAATGAATTACTGGTGAATCAGGGGCATTATTAGAAAGTGCTGTGGGGACAGAACAACCTCTGGAAAAGGGGAAGTTGGGCGCAGGGAGGGCAAAGCCTCTGCACCCAGTGAGCATGAATGAGGCTGAGTGCTGACGGTCATGGCCTGCCATTAGAGGTGCTTCCATATAGCCCAGTTCAGGGTCATGGTCCTGAGTATCATGATCTGCTTTCTGCCTTTAGCCTTGGCTTATTCTATTAACATTTGCCTTACTCCATCCTGAATTCAGTGAAGAGTTCCGTGGTGTCCGCTGAGCTGCCCTCTGCATGAAAGCTCATCGTGGCATCCTCTTCTTTCTTGCCTTGTCGAGAAGGTGCTCAGCTAGTCCGCAATTCTCAACCACATTGGACAAGGACTTTATAGGAAGCTTCAGTGAATGCTAGCGGTCTCCTCAGCAGCAGTTTGGGGCTTAATTGTTACGAAACCCTCAGGCTGGACCAGAAGATCAGTCAGGGTAAGAGGCAGGTAAGGTAGGGAGGGTTGGAGTTAAGATTTCTTTCTAGCCTTTCCCCCTGCGTCTCTAAAGATCAATTCACCGTTTCATGCTAGTTCTCAACCCACACACCTCTTGATCTGCTTTAATTTCTGTTTGGGAAGGAAAGCAGAAGGGCTTTTGTATAACATTTCAAGAAATAGGCATGGATAGGCCCTGAGGGTGCAGTTCCTGGAATAGTTGCTTTGCTGTATCCCACTATGTTTCAAAAGCAGTGTGCAATCTTTGATGGTGGGGAGATGCTTTGGGGACAGACAGAGAGATGTCATGTCCTCAAAGACACTGAGAGACCAGCTCACAGTCTCCAAAGGGAAGACTTTGAGCCAGGGTCCAGGTGATATTCACCAAGTACACAAAATAAAAGCCCAGTTCTTTTTTTCTTTTTCTTGCAGTTTTTGGCCAGGGCTGGGTTTGAACCCGCCACCTCTGGCATATGGGGCCGGCACCCTACTCCTTTGAGCCATGGGCACCACCCCAAAGGCCAGTTCTTACCCTGGAGAAACTTGTATTACAGCCAGTCACATGACACAGCTCTAGGTGATGTCTTGCTTTCACATCCCTGGGGAGGGGGCTTTGCTATCCCGAAAGCCAATACTCTGGACTTCAGAGCTAAGAAAACATTCCCATGGAGTACAAAGCACTATTTTCTTCCTTTTATACCATCTCTGAGCCATTACAGTTGTTTTGTCTTTGGTACTTGAGTTTAGAAAATAGAGTCAGGTGGAGTTTGGTGTAGGTCTTCACTCTAGGAGAGAGCTCCATGCAGCTGAGTGCGCAATTGCTAGTGTCCTGATGCCTCTGCAAAGCAGCAGTAGTGCCAGCGGTCTTGGTAATTGAGATGTTTCTGTGAGCTGACTTGGGCACCGGATAAAAGGCCCTGGAGTTCCTCCCATATGTCTGGACTCTGGAGGATGAACTGAGTTTGTGTGGTGTGAAGGCCAAGTCCTTCCTGCCAGCCAAAGCCAGATTGGGGTTGGAGTGGCTCACATATGTGAAGGCTTTGAAATGAAGAGGATTTGATCTCAGGGAGGCAGATGCTGCTTGCCTTGCCTAATTATCCATTTTGAAAGAGAGCGTATCATCCTGAGTGCTGGAAGAGCTTCCACGTTGAGGGAATTCTCCTCCTTCATCCCTAGGCACTGGCAGGTGCCACCAAGCCTCAACAGCTGCAGCAGCCTGAGCCCAGCAGTCTACCTGGGCTAATAAAAGAAGCCCTTCATGCTCTTAAGCCAGAAATTGGTGTCGCAGTCACAGGTCTCCATAGCAACCTTTTACACTAAAAGAAGGACATTTGTAAATATGCATTTTGCAGGTCTCCTTTTTTTGATTCAAAATAACAGCCTTTTGAGAACAATTCACTTCATTAGTTATATCCTGCTGCTGGAAGAGTAAAGAGATGGGAACTTCCCACTTGTCCCTCTCTGTTTCCTGTGGCCCTCATTTCTTGGCTCACTGAAATCAATTGGCAAATGCACACTGAGCTCCCTTGGTGGGCCCAGGGCTGTGCAAGGTGCTGTGGGGCCATAGAAGAGGACAAGACACTGTCACTGCACTCAAACTGCTCAGAGAGAGCAGTCCAAGAATACAAGGCACCAGCAGTGCAATCTTGAAGGGGCTGGGCGCTGGCCAATGGGAGGAGATGGCTGTGCTGCAGGAGGCCTGCAAAGGAAGGACATACCTGGCCAGACTTCCTATCTAGTCACAGATCCTCGCGGGGGCCTGACCAGTGGAGCAAACTGTCTTGAGGTTTCCCTTAGTGAATCTTCACCAGGGTGGGCCTTAGACTCACCTGCACAGCTTTAAAATGCCCTTGTCCCATTCCCAGAGATTTTGACTTGCTAGGTCTCTGATGGGTCTTGGGCAGAGATGGGGAACCTGTGGCCTTAAGACCACATGTGGCCTTCTGGGTCCTGAAGTATGACCTTTTGACTAAATCCAAGTTTTACAGAATGAATTCTTTTATTTATCATTTTTATTCATCTTTTATATTTATATTTTATTTTTAAATTAAAATATTTAAAATACCAAAGAATAAAGTAAGTTTCAGAGAAATAATCCTTCCAGTTTGATGGCATAATTAGAACATTGGTAAGCCATAAGAACTAAATTGACCACTGTTATTTCATGATTTAGTTCTGACTTTTCCCATCTAATTGGTGTCACTGCTACACAAGGCTGGTTGGTGAGAGTTTATAGGGGTTGGATACTCCAGTCTGTCATCAGCTCTTGACAATGGTATACCATTTCTGTCTGAAGTGGAATTTACGAATAGTTGCACAATTGACAATATTTTTTTTTGAGACAATCTCACTTTGTCACCCTCAATAGAGTGCCATGACATCACAGCTCCCAGCAACCTCAAACTCAAGGGCTCAAACGATTCTCTTGCCTCAGCCTCCCCTGTAGCTGAAACTATAGGCACCTGCCACAATGTGCAGCTATTTTTAGAGACAAGGTCTTGCTCTGGCTCAGTCTGGTCTCAAACCTGTGAACTCAGGCAATCCACCCACCTCGGCCTCCCAGAGTACTAGGATTATAGGTGTGAGCCACTGTTCCTGACCTAATTGACGGTATTTTTTAATTCTGTCTGCTTAATAACCATTCTGTCATGAAAGACCAAGAGAAAGCTGAAGGAAGAAAACAGATTTTTTAATGAGGATTGGGAATTGCAATATTATCTTATTTCTGCTAAACATGACATAATTTGCTTGCATTGTGATACTGCAACATCAACATTAAAGAAATTCAATGCTCGGCGGTGCCTGTGGCTCAGTGAGTAGGGCTCCAGCTCCATATACCTAAGGTGTTGGGTTCAAACCCAGCCCTGGCCAAACTGCAACAAAATTATAGCTGGGCGTTGTGGCAGGTGCCTGTAGTCCCAGCTACTCGGGAGGTTGAGGCAAGAGAATCACCTAATCCCAGGAGCTAGAGGTTGCTGTGAGCTTGGACCCCATAGCACTCTACACAGGGCAACAAAGTGAAACCCTGTCTCTAAAAAAAAGAAAAAGAAAAAGAAATTCAATGCTCATCAGCATTATAACACTCATAAAGATCACAAATATTTTAAATTAGAGGGGGAGGCATGAAATGTTATATTGCAGAAATTAAAAGATAAAAATAAAAGCAAAAGCAAAGACAATTCTTTTAAGCAGCAACAAGACCTGGAAATAATACTGCTGAAGCAACTTATAAAGTACCTTATATACTCAGGGGAAAAGGGAGGAAATTTACTGATGCAGAAATTGTGGAAGAATACATTGTTGAAGTTGTAGGATACTTAGACCCTGATAACATTTAAAAGTATAAATAACTGCCTCTTTGAAGGAGAACCATAACTGACAGCAGCATGAATTAGCCTTCAACTTAACAGAACAATTTCATGCAATGCTCCAAAGGGAAAATATATATTATTCCATCACTTTGGATGAATCAACTGGTACTACTGACCTGGTGAAAGTTTCATACTTCATTTGGGTCATAACAGATTTTCTTTGCTATGAGGAGTACTCACATTGGGCATGGGGGGTAGATAACTTCAACAACTTTCAAGATAAATGTCATAGAGTTAGACTGATTTTGGTAAATTTAGTGAGTGTATGTAGAGATGGTGCACCTTCCATGTCAGGAAAACATGAAGAGTTTATTGCACAATTAAAAAATGTATTAACAGATCCAGATGGTCTCATTTCTTTTTATTATATCTTGCATCAAGCAAAATCTGTGCGAAAGCTACTATTTTATGGGACACACTGCAACAAGTTACAGGTGTTGTTAACTATATTTGTGCAAATGCAACATGGCATCCTCAAGTTTTGTAACATGTTCAAGTTGAATGATGACATATTCAGTGAAGATTTGCTTCATCATTCTAAAGTGTGTGGGCTATTGCAAGGACAGGTGTTAGTCAAAATTTTGTCTCTACAAGAACAGATAATTAAATTTTATGAAGAACAGAATCATCAATGCAAATTAATTGAAAGAAGATTTGTATAGGAATGCGGCATTTCTGTGTGATATCTTGTCAAATCAAAACAACTTGAATATCTCTTTGCAAGGTAAAACTAAGTCTATATATGATATGCGGCAGGAAATCCAAGCACTTTGAAAAAAGAGCTTTTTCCAAAACACTTCTTCAAAAGGAAATATCAGGTGAATGTTTTCCGCAGTTATCAAAGTCATTGCTGAGCAGTGACATTGCTGAGAATACAACGAAAGTTTCACCGACTTTGAGAATCAAGACATCACATTCAAATTAGCATTTCAGCCTTCCCTAGTTGATATTACCAAGACAGCTAAAGAACTATGGATAGAATTGATTGAGATTTCAGTAGATGACGTTTTAAAGTCATTGTCTGAAAGATCCAATTGAAACAAGGAGAAATGTTGTAGAAAGCCAACAGCTTCAGCAACATGCTTGAAAAATGCTTTCTTGCTTTTCAACCACTTATTGCTGTGAATCTACGTTTTCCTACATAACCCAAATCAAGACACCCTTCAGATCACAAATGACTGATGCTTCTCTAGAGGATCAACTGAAACTGCAACCAAATGCCCAAATGGTTTCCAACAAAAAGCAGACACAACAAAGTCATTAAAAAGTTAGATAACTTTAGAATTCACAAACAGTTTTCATTTTTTAAAAATTATTAGCTTCACAGAGGTTACATTTCTACAAAATAATGTACATTTTAAGTATATCTACTTGTAGTCTCTTGAATGCAGTTATTTGATTATAACTAAATTAATGCAACCTTCCAATATGAAAAGGTTTCCCCCCCTCGCTCTTCAGTATCTGTATTTTTTCTTAATTTTAATTTTTAATTGACAAATAATAATTATACTTATTTATGAGGTACATGATGTTTTAAAGTAATAATGCTGAAAGATCAGATCAAGGTAATTAGTGTATCCATTATCTCAAACAGTTATCATTTCTTTGTGCTTAGAACATTCAATATCCTCTTTCTAGCTATTTGAAACCATATGTGAACTAAAAATAAAATCCTCCACCCCGCCCCGCCCCACTGACAGAATGGACCCCTCTTAGCCAAGAGCATCCCAGAACAATCTTGAAACTGAGGTCCCAGCCATGACAGGATAGGAAGTCGGAGGCATCATTTTACCCCACCTTTACTAATGGCCACCTTTCTGAGGGCCAGACCAGCGGTCTTTCCTGATAAAAGACCAGCAACTAAAGTGGTTTAAACAATCTATAGAACATTCACAGACAGGGTTTTATGTCCTTGTTTCATCTTTTTTACATGTGGGTGGCAATTTTAAACAAGGACCCCATAAAAGAACAGAAAGCCCCACTGCTCAGGAGTACAGGTCTCTTTTCATGAATATTTACAACTCTTCCCATAGTTTGTTAAATAGGTATATTTAACACCCTGTTCAGTATAAAATCCTGTTCCCCTTGTCCCTCTCTCAAAGCTTGTTACTGGAAACCCTGTTTCCCAACCTGGCCACCACAGGCTGTAAACCTTTTATGAAAAATAACATTCTGTTGTTACAAATTATAAACTTTACTAATTTTTTTTCCATTAACAAATATAATATAGTTTTTTTTTTTTTTAGTTAGAGTTTCACTCTGTCACCCTGGGTAGAGTACTCTGGGATCATCATAGCTCATGGTAACCTTAAACTTCTGGGCTCAAGCAATCCTCTTGCCTCAACTTCCCAAGTAACTGGGACTATGGGTGTCACCACATCTGGCTAATTTTTCTATTTTTTGTACAGATGGGGTCTTGCTCTTGCTCAGTCTGGTCTCAAACTCCCAACCTCAAGTATTCTTCTCACCTACGGATTGCAAAGGTCTAGGATTACAGGCATGAGCCACAGTGCCCAGTCTGGTTTAAACTATAGTTATCCTGCAGCAATACAGAACGTGAGAATTTACTTATCCTACGCATCCTATCCTATTTTGGATCCTTTAACACATCTCTTTCCTTCCCTGTTTTCCCCTTACCCTTCCCATCCTCTAGTATTCTTTGTCCTGCCTTTTACTTCTATGAGATCAACTTTTCTTTAGCTTCCACATATGATGAGGATATGCAGTGTTGAGCTTTCTGTTCCTGGCTTATTTTCACTTAACATAACTTATCCAATCTTATCCATGCTGCTGTGAGTGACAGGCCATGATTCTTATTCTATGGCTGAATAGTATTCCATTTGCGTATATACCACATTTTCTATATCTATTCGTCTCTTGTCAGACACCTAGGTTGATTCTTTATCTTGGCTACGGTGAATAGTGCTGCAATGAACAGCAGGGTGCAGATTTGATATAATAATTCCTTTGCTTTGGATAAATTCTCAGTAGTGGGCTTGCTGGATCATATGGTAGCTCCATTTGCAGTTTGTTGAGGACCCTCCCCCCTGTTCTCCATAGTGGCTGTACTAGTTTACATTCTCACCCCAGGGTAGGAAGCGTTCCCTTGGCTCCAGATCCTCGTCAGCAGTTGTTACTTTCTGTCTTTTTGACAGTAGCCACCCTAACTAGGGTGAGATGACATCTCCTTGTGGTTTTGATGTGCATCTCCCTGATGATTAGTGATGCTGAGAATTTTTTCATGCCTTTGTTGTCCTTTTATATGTCATTTTTTGAGGAATATCTGTTCCGAGGACTTGTCCATTTTTTAATTCAATTTTTTTTTCTGTTGAGATACTTGAGTTCATGTATATTCTGGATATTAATCCCCTGTCAAGAGAGTGGTAAACATTTTCTCCCATTACGTAAGCTGCCTTTTCACTCTGTTGATTGTTTCTTTGGCTGTGCATACTTTTTGAGTTTGATATAGTTCCGTTTGTTTATTTTCACTTTCATTGCTTATGATTTTGAGGTTTTACGCATAAAGTTTTTCCCCAAACCAACGTCCTGAAGAATTTTCTTGGTTTTCTTCTAGTAGTTTTATCATTTTGGATCTTACATTTAAGTCTTTTATCAATTTCGAGTTGATTTTCATATAGGGTAAGATGTGGACATCTAGTTTCATTTTTCTGCAGACAGATACTCAGTTTCTCCAGCATCTTTTTTTTTTTTTTTTTTTTTTTTTT
>NW_003852515.1:2712735-2736287 GCF_000181295.1 Otolemur garnettii | reverse complement strand
GTTGTGGTGGGTGCCTGTGGTCCCAGCTACTTGGGAGGCTGAGGCAGGAGACTCACTTGAGCCCAGGAGTTGGAGGTTGCTGTGAGCTATGATGCCAGGGCACTCTACCCAGGGGGACAGCTCGAGGCTCTGTCTCAAAGAAAAAAAAGTTTTTGGTATAAATTTAGGCTTTTCTATATATAAGATCATATCATCTGCAAACAAGGACCATTTATCTTCCTCCTTCCCAGTTTAGGTGTCCTTTATTTCTTTCTCTTGCTTACCTGCTCTGGCTAGGACCTCTACCACTATGTTGAGTAAGAGTAGACAGCCTTGTTTTAGTCCAGTAATTAGGTAAAATAAACTTTCAATTTTTCCTCATTCAGTAAGATGTTAGCTCTGGGTTTGTCATATATGGCCTTTATTTTGTTGAGGTACTTTCTTTCTATGCCTAATTTATTAAGATCTTTTATTATGAAGAAATGTTGAATTTTATCAAGAATATTTTCTGGGTCTGTTGAGATATCACATGGTTTTTATTCTTCATTCTATAGATGTGATATAGTATGTGACATTTATTGATTTGCATATGTTGAACCATCCTTCTATTTCCTGTGATAAATCCCACTAGGTCATGGTATATCATCTTTTCAATGTGTTGTTGCATTTGGTTTTTAGTATTTTTTTAAGGAATTTTTTTTCTTTTTTTGAGACAGAGTCTCACTATGTCACCCTAGGTAGAGTGCTGTGGCATCACAGCTCACAGCAACCTCAAACTCTTGGGCTTAAGCGATTCTCTTGTGTCAGCCTCCCGAGTAGCTGGGACTATAGGTGCCTGCCATAACTCTGGCTATTTTTTGGTTACAGTTGTCACTGTTTAACAGGCCCAGGCCAGGCTCGAACCCACCACCTTTGGTATATGTGGCCAGTGCCCTACTCACTGAGCTACTGGTGCCGAGCCTTTTTTGAGGATTTTTGTGTCTATGTTTGTTAGGAATATTGGTCTGTAGTTTTCCTTTTTGGTTGCATCCTTGTGTGGTTTTGGTTTTTCAAAGAACTAAAAGTAGATCTACCAATTTAAGCCTATCATCCCCCTGGGTATCTACTCAAAAAAAAAAGGAAAAGAAGTCTTTATATCAAAAAGACACCTGCACTCCTACGTTTACAGCAGCATAATTTGAAATTGATATGAAAAATATGAAATCAACCTAAGTGCCTCTAGGATTTTTATTTTTTTGTGTATGGTTGTTCATAGTAGTCTGTAATGGTCCTTTGTATTCCTTTGGTAGCCTTTGTGATGTCTTCTGTACTGTTTCTAATTTTATTTATTTGAGTATTCTCTTTTTTTCTTAGTTTAGCTAATGATTTGTCAATTTTTCGCATATTTTAAAAAAACCTAATTTGTTTCATTGATATTTTGTACTTTTTGGTGCAATTTTTATTTCTGCTCTGATCTTTGTGATTTTTTTCTTCTACTATTTTGTGCTTTGTTTGTTCTTGCTTTTCTAGTTACTTGACATGCATTGTTTAGTAGTTTATGTGTAAATTTTCTGGTTTTTTTGATGTAGGCATTAATTACTATAAACTTACCTCTTACTACTGCTTTTGCTGTGTCCCTTAGGTTTTCGTATGTGGTGCTTCTGTTTTCATTTGTTTGAAGGAATTTTTAAATGTCATTCTTAATTTCCTTACCTGATCTGTCAGGGGATCTGTCCAACACCGATGGACTGGTGTCCCCAATTGTTATTGTACTGTGACCTATCATTCCCTTTAAGTCCAATAATACTTGGTTTATATATCTGGGTGCTCAGGTATTGGGTGCATATATATTCATAATTGTTATATTCTTTTCCTAAAGTGATTCCTTTTTAAACATACAGTGTCCCTATTTATCTCCTTTTATAGCTTTCAAATTGAAGTTTGTTCTGTCTGATATAAGTATAGCTACTCCTGTTTGTTTTTTGTTTCAGTTTGCATGGACTATCTTTTCTTTTCCATCCCTTCACTTTTAGTCTGTGTCTTTACAGATGAGGTGAGTTTCATGTAGACAGCATAGAGTTGGGTCTTGGTTTTTTTGTTTGTTTGTTTGTTTGTTTTTTAGAGACAGAGTCTCACTTTATTGCTCTCAGTAGAGTGCCGAGCATCACACAGCTCATAGCAACCTCCAACTCCTGGGCTTGGGCGATTCTCTTGCCTCAGCCTCCCAAGTAGTTGGGACTACAGGTGCCTGCCACAACACCCAGCTATATTTTTGTTGCAGTTTGGCTGGGGCTGGGTTTGAACCCACCACCCTAAGTATACGGGGCCAGCACCCTACCAGCTGAGCCACAGGTGCCTGGGTCTTGTTTTTAAAAAATCTATTCAGCCAGTCCATATCTTTTTAAAGAATTTAATTCATTTATATTCAAGGTTATTATTGACACCTTACGACTTACTGCTATCATTTTATTGACTGCTTCTCATCATTTTGTATATCTTTTGTTCCTTACTTCCTCTCTTCTCTTTTTATTTTTGAGGTTAAGTGCTTTTCCATAGTGATAAAATTTGATTCCTTTCTTTCTACTTTGTGTATTGGCTCTATCAGTGAATTTTATAGTTTTTCATGATACTGGTTAACAGCTTTTCACTTTTAGATGTAAGACCCCCTTGGTTACTTCTTGCAAGGCTGGTTTAGTGGTGAATTCTCTTAGTTTTTGCTTGTCTATGAATGATTTTATTTCTCCTTCATTTTCTAAAGGATACCTTTGCTGGGTACAATATTCTTGGCTTACAGTTTTGTTTTGTTTTCCAGTACTTTGAGTCTGTTATCCCAATCTCTCTTGGTCTGTAATATTTCTACTGAAAAATACTCTGCTAGTGAAATAGGACTACATGCAACTTGATGCTTTTCTCTTGTGTTTTTAAAATTCTTTGACTTTAACTTTTGACAATTCAAGTATAATATGCCCAGGTAAAGACCTGTTTGTATTGAATTTATTTGATGTTCTTTGAGCTTTCTGGATGGGTATCCATCTCTCTCCTAAGACTTTTGAAGTTTTCTATTATTATTACATATATTTTAATCACCTTTTCCCTTCTTTTTTCTTTCTGGAATGCCCATAATACAAATATTTGCTCACTTATTGGTGTCCCATAAATCCTGTAGGGTTTGTTCATTCATCCTCTCCTCCCACTTTTTTTTCAGTTTGCCTGTATTATTCCAAAAGACCTGTCTTCAAGTTTGGAAGTTATTTTTTCTACTTGGTCCAGTCTGTTGCTGAAGCTCTTTATTTCATTCACTTAATTCTTTAGCTGTAGGTATTCTGTTTGGTTCCTTTTTATATCTATCTCAGTTGAATTTCTACTTCAAATCATGAATTGTTTTCTTGATTTCACTGAGTTGTTTATCTGTGGTACCTTGTATCTCATCGAATTTCCTTAAGATTATTTTGAATTCTTTTTCTGGAATATTATATTTTTACTTATGATTGAAAGTCTATCGCTGGAGGATTATTGTTTTCCTCTGGAGGTGTTATGTTTCCATGTTTTTTCATGGTTGATGCCCCTGCACTGATTTCTATGCATCTGGTAGAAAAGTCACCTCTTCCAATTTTATGGAGTGGGTTTTATAGGGAAAGATTTATTTGTATGAGTGGGTCTTTGAGTGTTGGTTTAGTGGAGTGGGTTGGCCTTTGTTTCATGTGGATGCAGGAGTGTAGTCTCTGTGTAGTTTCTTCAACTATAATATGTACTAGTGGCATTTCTGAGCTTCAGTGTCTCAGGCTGAGAGTTTGTGGTGATGGTATCATGGCTTTTCCAGGGTTAGGTTCATTAGGCTATTTCTCAGATCAGGGGCACAAGGTAGGTCAGCTTGTTGGGGTCTGGCTTACTGGGGTTGGGACCACAGGCTGTTACTCTGTCCAGGAGCCCAGGCAAGCAGTTGTTCAGCTGTCTTGGGGGCATGTTTGCCAGGAGTGGGCCACAGGGCTGTTTCTCAGGCCCAGGTGGCAGTAGCATAGCTGCTTGGTGATCCTGGGGATACATCTACTTAGGGGTAGCTTATGGGATTATTACTCAGGCCTGGCACATGGGTGCAATGCTGCTCAGCTGGCCTGGGGACATGACCATCAGGGGTGGCCTTGGAACTGTTTCTCAGGCCTGGCATGTAGGCACATGACTACTTGGCTGACCTGGGTAGGAGTTTGCTACCCTACAGCTATTTCTCAGTCTCAGGACACAACTTCACTACTTGGCTAGCCCAGGGGGATATGTCTGCTGGGGTTGTTCTATGGGGCTGTTGCTCTGACTTAGGACACAGCTGTAAGGTTCCTCAGCCAGCCTGGGGCATGTCTGTCAGGGTTGGTCTATGGGGCTATATCTCAGGTCTAGGCATGCTTAGCTGCCAGATATATCTTGTGAGGTCACTCAAGCAATCCTTCTGCCTTGACTTCCCAGAATGCTAGGATTATAAGTGTGAGCCACTGTGCCCAGCCAATAGCCATCATTTATATGGTCTTACTGTATGCCAGTCACTTTTCTAGATGCTATATATATAAAAAATATATGTGTGTATATATATACCCACACATATATATAACATATATGTATATATATGTTAATATATACGTATAAACTGATTTAATCTTCACACTAATTTTACAAGGTAGGCAAGAGCATCATTCCTATTTTACTGGTGAAGAACTAAGCCACAGGCTAAGTAAATCATCTGAGTCACACAGTGATAAGTGGCTGAGCTAACTTTGCAGCCTGAGCAGGTTCCAGTGTCCTCTTCTCCACTGTTCAGTACAGGGTAGTTTATGGCTTTGTCATGGGGATTAAATAAGGTAATGGGTGCCCGTGAAGTACAATAGCTGGTTCAAAGTAGGTGTTCATAATAGATGGTTATAATTACTAAAATAAAAAATTGATCAGGCTGGGTACAGTGGCTCATGCCTTTAATCCTAGCACTCTGGGAGGCTGAGGCATGTGGATTGCTTGAGCTCAGGAATTTGAGATCAGCCTAAGCAAGAGTGAGACCCCATCTTTAAAAAGAAAAAAAATAAGGCAGTGCCTGTGGCTCAAGGAGTAGGGTGCCAGTGCCATATACTGGGGGTGGTGGGTTCAAGCCAGCCCTGGCCAAAAACTGCAAATAATAATAATAATGATTTAAAAAAATAGCTGGGCATTGTGGCGGGTACCTATAGTTCCAGCTACTGGAGAGGTTTGAGGCAAGAAGATTACTTGAGCCCAAGAGTTTGAGGTTGCTGTGAATTATGACACAATGGCACTCTACCCAGGGTGGCAGAGTGAGACTATCTCAAAAAATAAAAAGGTTGATCCTTGACTGTCAACAGGTTGATCCTTGACTGTTACAGGATCTAGCAAAGTGTCTTACACATGGTAGGCACACAGTGAATAAATGTATAGTTATTTTCAGAGTTTCTCTCTGTTTCTGTCTCTGTATCCCCACCCGTGGTGTCCCTGATGTCTGAAGCCCAAGATATTACCCTTGTGCTTCTGAGTGGGGTGGCAGGGGATGCTCTGATCACCTCCATCCATGATCCAGCTGGTTTGCATTTTGAGATGCTCCTTAGACTTTCTGTGGAAGATTTGAGGCAAACCTCTTCTCAATTTGGCCATCAAAATAAAGTCATTTTTTTTTTGTTGTTGTTGCTTCTGTGTGAAACTTCACAAAATCACTCCCTTAGATTCACCCCAAATACTATTTCTTGCTCTGAAAGAGCATCTTACGGTCTCACCAGCATTCTTTTCTTTTTTCTTTTCCTGGGCTGAAAATGACAAAAGAGTCACAGCCGTGGTGTGCTGGGACACCACGATGGCCTTGCCTCTCATTTGTTGAGGAACCCTGGGGCCAAAGGCTGAGCACCTTTCTCAGGGCCACACTGAAGGCACAGTGAAGGTGGCCCCAGGGAGCAGAGAACTGGCAACAGCCCCTTCCCCATTTCCCCCGACTCACATCTAAAGCCAACTTCACATCAGGTGAGCCCAACATGGATGTCATCAGGCTTCACATCAGGTCCCAGCTGTCACAGCTCTTTGTCCTCCAAATTGGTAATCTTCATCTCATCTAAAAAGTCCTCTGTGGACTGGGTGCCAGCACAGAGTACAGCCCAGCTTCTCCAAAGAAGAGGTGATGGGGCCAACAGAACAAGCTGTGAATGTTTCCAATTACAACATTCCCTGGAGTTTACCCCAACTCTGGGAGGGTTAACCAACTGGGTTCCTTTGATGTGGAGTTTCAGATATGTTTTCTAAGGGCCTCCCACAAGTGGTGTGGCAAGAGGCATCACCCACACTAAAGCACAAAGAATTGAAGCTGCCACCTTCCTTGAGCTATTTTTATTGTTGAAGCTTTTCTGAGCCCTAACGCTTGACTCAGGGTTAGTCATAACGCCACAGCTGTGGGTTCCCACGTGCCCTCTGAGCCATCAGTAAGCAATGCAAGGGGAAAAGTGTCTCCCTCAGTGCTAAAGTACCTGGGATTGTCTGAGAACTCAGGGACAGCTGTGACACCAGACTGCTTGGTCCTTTAGCTTGAGAGAAAAGCCCACGTGCCATCTCACACACTTGGTCTCCCTTATGTTCACCCAAATGCAATTACTCTAGAATCCAGGTGAGAAAACTGGGGACCAGAGGGGTCCTGTCCAAACCAAAGTCAAATCTGAGCCTTCCAGTCCCCCAAATGGCTCAGAAGGAAGGACCTGGTACCATATCCCTGGCCTTGCTGATGCAAAGAGACTGCCTCTGGGGCATGAACAAGAACTTTATGAGAGTTTTGATGCATTAGAAATCAAGTTCGGTCAATATTCACAGAGCTTAAGTTTTACATAAAGCCTTTTGTCATTTTCCCCAAACAAACAGTTGCGTGTATCATAGCCTAATAAACACACAATGTATACTTGATTTCTGACAGAATGTTTTCAACAGGAGCATAAAAAACAATTTCCTTTCAGTGGGAGAGAGGTGTCCACATTATGGGATGTATTCTCACTATGTCTGAGACTCAGCCTTGCTCCACTCCAAGGCAGAAGAATCTATCCTGCTCCAGTGAGCCCAGTCCATCTGTGCAGGCTCCCAAACAAATCTGAAAGGGTCTCATAACATTGATGTCTTCCATCCAACTTCCCGCCTATTCAGTCTGAGGGTTTCAAGGCCATCTCTGTTAGTGGAAGACGTCTTTAGTTCTTTCTGTGTTTCATGATTTTATCAGTTGAGTGAAGGAAAACAAAGCAAACCAGTGATGGTACACAGAACCTCTCGCTGCTGCTCCCTCTGCAAACCTCCCCCAAAGCTCATTTGGCTTTTTATTTTAAACCATCTATTCAGCATTGCTTTGCTGTTCATTAGAATCAGCCGGGGAAGTCCACACCCATACTCCTAGCACTCTGGGAGGCCAAAGTAAGTGGATTATTTAAGATCAGCAGTTTAAGACCAGCCTGAGCAAGAGTGAGACCCTGTCTCTACTAAAAATAGAAAAACAAGTTGGGCATTGTGGCTAGCACCTGTAGTCCCAACTACAAGATACTGTGGCAGGGGCTTGTAGGCCCAGCTACTTGGGAGGCTGAAGCAAGAGGATCGCTTGTGCCCAGGAGTTTGGGGTTGCTGGGAGCCATGATGATGCTATGACACTCAACCCAGGGCAACAGAGTGAGACTCTGTCTCCGAAGGAAAAAAAAAAGGGAATCACCTGGGGAATTTAAAACAACTCCTGACTCTGGGCATTGAGACTCAAGCATCAATAGTTTTAAAAACTCTGCAAATGATTCCAATGTGCAACCAAGCTGAGAACAAGTAAGCAAACTAGCACTTTCTCGGGAATTAGTGCTTACGAATCTCCTCAGGGTCCTGGCAAATGGAGGTTTTGATTCAGGAGTCTGGGGTAGGGCTGCAGAGTTGGCACATCTAAATGCTTCCAGGTGTCCAGCACTGCAGGGCTACGGGTCACACCTTGGATAGATTCACCCCTGCGGCCAAGTGATTTGTGGGGAACAGAGAATCCTTAAGCCATTTAGGCAAAAATGGGCATAAGACAGCAAGAAAGCACCTGTGATTATAGAACTTCCATGGGTTCTTAGGAAGTGATTTCTAAGCTTTGTACATGACGGGACCAACAATTACATAAACCAGGGAGGAGCTGGACTTCCACAATCTGGAATGTTCCAGACCAAAATAACCCAGTAGGTCAGGGATGCCCAATCCTGACTGGTTACCATAATCACCGAGGAGAGCTTTCTAGAAATACACATTCCAGGGCCCTGCCTGAATCGCCCCTCACTCAGCACCTTAGAGAAGGGGCCCAGGACATGTATGTTTAAATAGGGGGTTTAGATTCAGACAAATTTTGAGAACCCTCCCCCTGTCCCTGACTTATACACATTTTGTAGAAGAGAAAGCTGCGCCAGGCACGAGCTTCTCTTCTGCAACAATACCGGCATTTACTACAGAGCACTGACAAGAGAGAAGAGAGAAACCTCCATGAGTGATAGGCAGAACTCCTTCCAGGTCACGATTCAGGGAACATGATTCTGGCTAATAAATTCAGGCTATGTGTCTGCTTCCCTCAGCTGTCAGGCTAATTTTATGAGACAGTAAAGACAACAACCGGGTGTAGTGATAGCTGATAAAAAACACAGCTTGGCCTGGCAATTGGAGAAGGCGATTTTATGCTTCTCCAAAATGCCATGTCCAAGGCACCAGGAGAAGTGATGCCAGTGATCCTGATGATGCCACAGTGACCCAGTGATGCCTCTCTGGGTAAGCTAGATGCCCACCCCTCCAATGTACCTGGGGGCTGCACCTGGTCAGGACTCACCGTCACACACAACTGTCTGGCACCCTTCTGCCCCTTCAAAAACCAAGAAGATTTTTAGAGCCTTGTGACACATCTCAGCCATGATCCTAACCTGTCTGGAGGTACTTTTGCCTGTCTCATTGTGGCTGCCCACGCCCTACAATCTGGAGCTCAGCAAGATGCCGGTGGCTTCAAGTGCCAGTGTAGAATCCACTGTGCTCACACTGAGCATCTCAGGGAGAGATCACTACATTCAGGTCCATTTAATACTAGCACTCACACCCCGAAGTGAGTACCACACTGGCCCAGGTCAGCTGCAAACGCCGCCTGCTGAGAACTTACGGATGGTTGGTTGCCATAATGGGATTTCATTAACCAATAAGTTACCCAATAGACTTTTTCCTTTATCAATGCTTGATTTTTTATTAAATTAGGCATGAATTTTTAGTTTCAAATATTAATCATATTTATTCATTGGTTCATGTCCTTCTCTCCTGAGCACATGCTCAGTAAATATCTTACATTTATACATTTTAATGTTCACGATCCTTGATCCTGTCAGGGAAGTAGGATTGTCTCCGCGTTACTGATGAAAAATCTGAAGATCAAACATCACATAACTGGATACCTCAGTCATTCACTGGGGTTCAGACTCACATCTCTCTGGCTCTGAAATGCCTTCTCCTTCACCCAGATCACATTAAGGCCCCCCCCCCACCCCGTTCCCAAAATGACAGTCTTTCTCATTTTGGATACCGAGGGAGACTGGTAATTGTAATTTTAAAAAGTATATTCTTTTATGGCAATGACGTGATAAAGCTAAAAGCCACACGACCACTGAAAGCATTTTCAACATGTAACAGTTTAATGTTCATACTTTATCAGCACAGTAACCAATCAATAAGTTAAAATTCATACGTATTATTTTTGCAGAGAAGCTGCCCCCCGACCTCCCCACAATCCAAATCAGGACCCCCTTTACTGCAAGGCGTCACCCTCTATCTTTCCTCCCCTGAGCAGCACAGGTGTGCCAGCATTGAACAAATGCTCACCCCATGCGGGCACTGTGCTACTGGCCACCAGATCAGGGATGGACAAACTAGCAGGATGACAGGTATCACCTGCATTATTTCCCTTTTGGAACTACAGTAGGACCTCTGTAGTTGACTACCTCCCAATACTGACCACTTCCTTAAGCTGACCTAATTTTCACAGGCTGGGCATGTACCACATGTACGTATCAGTACAGTAGGCCTAGTTCCTTATATCAGCCACCTCTGCGTGTTGACCAGTTTGGTACAGCCTCTAGGGTGGTCAACTTACAGAAGTTCCACTGTATTTACACTGCCAGATTGCAGCCTATTTCTCTAAAATAAACTCCTTATTTTGGAATAGTTTCAGGTTTACAGAGAAGTTACAAAGATTGGACAGAAAGTTCTTGCCCAGCTTCCCCTCATGTTAACCTCCACATCACTATGGCTAATTATGGCAGGGAATTTTAGAAAGAGATTATGTTTTTCTTTGTGTGTGCAGCGGAGTAACCATTGTGCGTGCTGTCTGAAGATCTGAGTTGTGGGAGCTGTGGCCTTGGTGCATGTGACGAGCCCTGCTAGTCTTACTTACACTAGGGCACCAGAAATAAAGGGATGGCCCTGCCCGGATATTTTAGGAGGATTGAGTCCACATCTGTGAAAGCCCCCAGGACGGTGCCTGGCACACTTGTTGATCATGAACCTGGATAATCTGCCTTGAAGTAGACATTTTCATTAGGCTGCCTGATGAAAACACGCCTGAGGTTCCTGCGTTCTCTGTCCTCCTGCCACTCTGCGCCCACCTTGACTTACGTTTACTCCGTATACTGTATATTTGTCTCTCTCCTCCCGCCTTCCCTCGTCCTTTCCCAATAAATCCTGTTTGACGGATTCAGGCCAAGGGCAGTTGTTCTCCACAGAGAGATTGTTTCCTCTTCCGGCTCGCATCTTTCAAAGTCCGTGGCAGAGCCAGGTGGTCTCGGCCAAGCCAGGAGCGGCCGGACACCAGTGTGCTTGCTGAATTCATAAGCAGAGGAGAAACGCCAGCCCAGGGGACTGCCAGGAGCGTGCAGAGGGGAAAGCAGTTCCAAATGTGTCCGCTCCTGGGGCTGCAGGAAGGTGGGGTAGGAAGGGATAGAAGGGGAGAAAACGATCATAATTGGAGATCGTGGGCTCTTGTCATTTCCCTCGCCCCCCACCCCACCTGGCTCCACTCCCTGCTCTGTGGGGCTCTGGTGCAGCCCCGTGTGAGGAGAGGAGTCAGGGTCTCTCCTCCACCAGAAGTGGAGCAGGAGGGAGACCCACCTTTCTGCCAAGGAAGAAACAAGTCAGGGAAAATCTATGAACAGAGGAAGAAGAGAATGAGGAGCAAAACATTTCACACAGGGACTTTTTTTTTTTTTTTGGCAGTCTCACTCTGTCACCGTAGGTAGAGTGTTGTGGAGTCATCATAGCTCACAGCAACCTCAAACTCTTGGGCCCAAGTGGTCCTCTTGCCTCAACCTATGAGTAGCTGGGACTACAGGCACCTGTCCATGCTCCACTAATTTTTTATTTTAGTAGAAACAGGGTCTCACTCTCCTCAGGCTGGTCTGGAGCTCCTGAGCTCAAGCAATCCACCTGCCTTGGACTCCCAGAGTATTAGGATTACCGGCATGAGCCACTGAGCCCAGCCTCACACAATGGGATTTTGAAGGGAATTATGACTAATCTTGAAAGTTATAATATATGGAAAGTTCCAGAAATGTAGGCCTTTCCTTCACCCTTTGCATTAAATACAGTTTGGAAAAAGTCAATGTCTATCAAAGACAAACATCTTTCTCATGACCAAGATTTTTTTGTTGTTTATTTTGTTGTTGTTGCAGTTGTCATTGTTGTTTTAGCTGGCCGGGGCTGGGTTCAAACCAGGCAGCCTTGGTATACGTGGCTGGTGCCCGACCCACTGAGCTAAGGGCACCACCCATGACCAAGATGTTTTTTTTACCTGTTATCTGTTGGAAAGAGGACTGCCCTGTACTCCAACATGAGATACAGAAAATATATATGTTTCTTGGCACACCTAACTACCAATGTACAGGCAAGAGCTTGGGGCTTCAGCTGTACAGTTGCCAAGAGTGATTTTGGTGCCTGTTTCCTGATTCTTCCAGGGCAGATACAGACACCTGGAAGATGGAATCTCCCATCCTCACTGTTCTCTCCCCTCTCTTCCCTTTCCCTTCCACCTTCCTCATTTCCCTCCTTCATTCTTTCTCCTCCACCTGATCCAGAGTTCTGTAGAAAAGGATGGAAAAGAGGGAATGGCCAAGTGTCAAGGATCAAAGTTCAAAGGAAAGATAAAGAAACAAAAAGAGCGTTTAGTAAAAACAGCTTTGACCTTAGGAGCTAAGAAAGCTGAGTTTTAGTCTGAGCTCTGGCACTGAATAACAACAGGAATAATTAGATATAACAATAATAGCCCTTGCCATTTATTGACCATTTACTATTGCCAGGCCTTATTCTAAGCACTTTGTGAGCTATACTTCTATATTCTATACTTGTATGAGGTGGGTACAATTATGGTGCCTGAATTAGTCTGCTTTCTGTTACTTATATTGATTTATAAGAAAAAGGGATTTATTTCTTATAGTAGTGGAGGTTAGGAGTCCAGGGCCAAGGGGCTACATCGAGTGAGGCACATCTTGCTGGTGGGGGCCCCCTGCAGAGTCCTGGAGAGGTTCAGGGCAGTAGCGATGAGGGGACTGAGCCTGCTCATGAACTAAGTGGGGTTTCTCTTCCTCTTGTAAAGTACCAGCTCCATTCCCTGAGAACTCATGATTCAATCACCGGCTCTTAAAAGTGTCACCTTTTAATACTGCCACTTTGAGGATTAAGTTTTCAAGACATGAAATTGGGGGGCACATTCAACCATAGCAATGCCTATGTTGTACGTGACAATACCAGGATCTATATATTTCTTTCTTTTTATTTTTTTTTTATTGAGACAGAATCTCACTTTGTCAGCCTAGGCAGAGTGCTGTGGTATCATAGCTCACAGCCACCTCAAACTCTTGGGCTCAAGCAATTCTCTTGCCTCAACCCCCCTAGTAGCTGGTGACTACAGGCACCTGCCACAATGCCTGGCTATTTTGTTGTTTAGTAGGCCTGGTCTGGGTTCAAACCCATCAGCCTCAGAACATGTGGCCGGCACCCTAACCACTGAACTATGGGTGCCCAGCCCAGGATCTATATTTCTTACATACTGTCCCCAATGTCACACAGCTCTCAGACACTGGGCCGAATTCAAACCAACATGGAAGCTTGTGGTCATGAGGCTGTATCCCCTCCCTCATGCTGCTGGAAGCAATTTGTTTAGATTCCATGCACCTCTGTGAAACAAGAGGGTTTTAGTAGCTGTTTTCCAAGCTCCTTGTAGACTTTTCTTCAATCAAAATAAGTCCTAGCTTCATCTTCTAGTCACTACCTCTCAAGACTTGATACTAAAAATATGACTGGATGCTGCTGGAGGCAGACTGGAAGTGGACATTTCACAACTGGTGTGGTCTCTCAGTATCACATCCTGAGGCCGAGGGAGAGGAGCCCTTACACTGCAGGCAAAGTATTTGGGTACATGGAGTCTCATGCAAAAGACCTTGTTGGCGATCTCTGTAGATTAGCACTGCAACCTAACAGAATGTAGGAATGACACTAAGGTGTTTAAGAAATGAATCAGACATGCGTGAGCCTTGAAGACATCATGCAAAGTGACATAAACCAGACACAAAAGGACAAATACTGTATTATTCCACACATACGTGAAGAACTTAGATAAGTCGGTTTCATAGAACCGAAGGTAGAACAGGGAGGGGTTGCCAGGGGCTGGAGGGAGGGGGACACAGAGAATTAGTGCTTACTGGGACAGAGTTTCTGTTTGGAAAGATGAGGGAGTTCTGAACAGGGATAGTGGTGACTGCTGCACAGCAATATGGTGGACTTAATGCAAATGAACTATGTTAAAAAACGGTTAAGGTGATAAATTTTGTATTATGTATATTTTACTGCAATGAAAAGAAGAAAATAAATCAAAAAGCTTTGTATTGTTTATTTATGATTATATTATATAGGTTTAATAAAAAATTAAATAAAGAAAATTATAAAAATCCAATTAAAATACTATTTCTACCATCCAGAAATAATCATAATTATAATTTCTACCCAGGCTTTTTCTTTTGTTTTCCTCTCTCTCTCATCTATATTTAAAGAAACTCAAATATTTGGGTTTATACTGTATAATGTTATTTATCCATTTTATCTATTTCATTTAACATTACATTATGAGCATTTTCCAAGCAATTAAAATTTATTTGTAAACGTAATTGTAATGGCTATGAATGCTGTCATTTATTCAGCTCTTTCTCTCTTCTTGGACGTTTAGGTTTTTCTGATTTTTCACTCTGTAAATAGCACTAAAGCTGTCACACTGGTGCACTCATCTTTGCCTGCCTCGGATTACTTCCGTAAGACTGGCTCCTAGAAGCAGAGTTACTGAGTTACTGGGTCAGAGGACAGGTTATATATTCTAAAAGCCTTTTTATTTTATCTCCGCGTGTGTGTGTGAATTAGTTTCAGAAGCCCTTTATCTGTCCTTCGTTCCTTGAACGCCTGTTCGAGGCACCTGCTATCTTTCCTCCTCCTCTTTTGGTTAATGCTGGCTGTCCTCAGATTCCTGTCCTTGAAAACCGCCTTTGGGGAAGATGTGCTTGAACGCTGACTGTCCCTAAGGCAAAAACGAGAGATCTGAGCAGAAGCCGTCTGTTGAGTAAAAGTGGATTAGACAGCATCTGAGGTTTTGTTTGTGTCAACCAGCTTGTATCACACACGGGGGTGTGAGGTGAAGGTAGAACTCAGCTCCCCCTTGGGGCATAGAGGAAAGCTTCCCCGGCTCGGCTGGCATTTGAACCGAGGTCTCAGCTTAGTCTTGACTGCTCACTAAGGCACCCCACACATTTCTCCCTCAGAAGAGCAAGGAAAATGAAACCTTGCTGGAGCTTCCTTGGCTGCTGGTAAACAAGTGGTTAAATGTGGCCTGGACAACACCACCTGGGCTTCCCCTGATCAGATGGTGTCACTTATTCTAAGAGTCACAGGCAAACTCGCCCTGGTAAAGGAAACCATGAATCTCTGCCCCTTGGGCTGCTGTCCTTTCTCATTATGTTTACATACTTCTCCCCCCCTACATACCCACTTCTCCCCCAAACTCCCCCCCTCCCAGTCTAGAGCTCGGCTCAAATGTGATTTCTACACAGCAACTTTGTTGACCCTCTCAAACGAGATCCACACCCCTAACCGGCCTTTTTTATAGCGCTTTTTGCATTCCTAATTATACTAATTTGGGTAATCATTTGATTAATGCATCATTTAATGTTTTCATTCAATAGTTTCTTTTTTTAAAATGTGCCTGTCTGTGCCAGGAACCACACTGTTTGCTGGGATGACGGTGATGAACAAAACCAATTTGGATTCTCTCCACTGGGAACTCAGAGTCCATTGGAAATGGCCAAATAATAATATGATTGCAATTTATATATTTATATATTATAAAGGAAGCAAAGCCAGGGCAATGACAATCATTGGTGGGGAGCTCTCACCAGACAGAGGAGCAGGAAAGGCCCAGAAGAGTGAGAGGAGCCCCAAGGAAAGACACTTGGGGACAGCGGGGCACCTGGACACCAGAGAGAGTTGGAGGAGCCGAGAGGCATCTGTGTGGAGGGAGTGATGTACGTGGGGGGCGGGGGGGACACTCGGTAAAGGGGGGCAGGTGGACAAGGCCAGAGTGTGCAGCAGGAGAAGGACATGGAACCAGGTCCAAAGCAGCTGAGAGGCAGGAAAGTGGAGATCAGTCCCCTCCATAGGAGCAGACTGCAGTGGGCTGGGGAATAAGTAAGGAGAAAGAAAAGTAAAAATCTCAAGCCCCCCTCCCAAATAAATGCAAAAGAAAAGATAAACTTCTCGGGTACCTATGAAGAACTGGCCCTGCAGATCACTCACTAGGAAGGTAAGGGCGTCCCATAAGCAAGGACATGCAAACTGTAACTTTATGTCTCCAGACAATGTCTAACATCTAAGGTCTGTTTGATTCCACACTAATAACGAATTGCAAGTTTATCTTTCTAGGCACAGAACAGAGACAAGACAGCATCAGACATTCCTCTACCTCCCCAGGGACACCTACATGAATGCTGCTTCCTTCACTCCGTTTTTACCTTCTAACATTTCATTTATCGTAAGTAAAATGTAAATTTTCCTGGGTTTCCTAAGTATGTAATCATTGTCTCACTACCTCTTTTTACCTTTTTTTTCTTTCTTTATGCGTTTAAATGCTGAAAACTTCCAGATTCCCCTTCAGAAAAGAATAACTGCAGTACCATCTACAATTCATGATTTTCCCAGGTTCGTCCTCAACTTTGTCTTACTGAACCCCCACCACTTGTTTGGATTGACAAATGGGGACCCCATGAAGGGAGCCCTCCTCGGAGTAGAGCTTCTTTTGACTTGCAGCAAGTTCTCTCTTTAAGGCTAATGTGCAAACTAGAGTTTAATTGATTGCTGAGTTTTGCTGAAGCCACAGGTGTCTCTCTCCTGAGGCTCCTCAATCTCCCCCCAATTTTTGGTTTTGAGATCCAAGATTTATTTTGCCAGGGGAAACATCTGAGTTTTGATCATTTCCAATAAGGAAGGCAAGTTTCCCTGATTCCATGATAAAGGCGAGCAGGCTCAGCTTGGTCACATCTCCAGGTAAGGAGCTGGTCTAGAGTTTCTTTTCTTTTCTTTTCTTTCTTTCTTTTTTTTTTTTTGAAACAGAGTCTCACTCTGTTTCCCTGGGTAGAGTGCCATGGTGTCATAGCTCATAGCAACCTCAAACTTTTGGGCTCCAGCAATCTTCTTGCCTCAGACTCCCAAGTAGCTAGAACTACAGGTGCCCACCGTAATGACTGGCCAGATTTTCAGTTTTAACAGAAATGGGTCTTGCTCTTGCTCAGGCTGGTCTTAAGCTCTTGCACTCAAGCAGTCCACCTGCCTCAGTCTCCCAGAGTGATAGTATTAGAGGAATGAGCCACAGCCCCAGGTCCCCTCGTTTTTGAATTTGATAGCTGAAGGTGAAGGTTGTCAGCTTGTTATAACTTCTCCTTATGCTTAGAGATCTCAACATTTTCTACTTTTGAATTTAGTCTTTCCTTTTTTTTTTTTTTTTTTGCAGTTTTTGACCAGTTGCCAGCCCCATATACCAGAGGTGGTGGGAACCCGTATATGGGGCTGGCAACCTACTCCTTGAGCCACAGGCACTGCCCTTTAGTCTGTCTTTCATTAGATTTGACCAACTCTTGGTCAGAAGAGCTCCAAATCATGGGAAATGAGTCCTCTCAAAGTGACTAGAATACCCACAGTTGCAATACACTGGTTGGTTAAAAGAAATCAAAATATTTTATCCCCAAATAAATTTCTTTGCCAAATTCTGAGATGGCAACCACAAAATAATACTACAAAGCTCTCTGTTATGGGGGGAAATTTACATCTGTAGAAAATCTCTATTAATACAGAGAATAGGCCAGGTGTGGTGGCTCATGCGTATGATCTTAGCACTCTGGGAGGCCGAGGTGGGTGAATCATTTAAACTCCAGAGTTCGAGACTAGCCTGAGCAAGTGTAAGACCTAATTTCTACTAAAAATAGAAAGACTAGATCGGTGTGGTGGCACACACCTACCTAAATTCCTACCACTCAGGAGGCTGAGACAGGAGGATTGCTTGAGTGCAAGAGTTTGAGGTTGCTGTGAGCTACAGTGATGCCGTGGCACTCTACCCAGGGCACCAGAGTGAGTTTTTGTCTCAAAAAAAAAAAATAATAATCTAAGACTTTTTTTTACCTGATCTAGGAAAGATTAACTGAGAATCTGACACCTACTTCCAAAATCTCATCGAATAGTTAAATTTTCATTTTAAAGAATCCTGTGTATACATGTTAAGAATGAATTTATATGTCTTTTTCTCCAAATAATCACTCTGCCTCCTGTCAGTGATTTTTTTTAGCAATCTTTTATGGGGCAAAAGTCTTTGCTCCCTACAGTTTAAAGCTATTCTGTTCTTCTAAAGAACTGTAGTGGAAGAAAACCCAGGAATCTTTAAAAGCTAGTAAAAAGGGCAAGAATTCCTTACCAGCTGGGCTCCTGACCGCTCTCTCTCTGTTCACTGTAGTTGAACAGATGATAAAAATTACTGTTTGCCTGTTTTGATTGATGGGGAAAAAAGCATTTGTGTGAATAGTCTCAAGGCAGCAACTTTTGGCCCTTTGTGATATAAATTCATATTGTTTGATCCCTTTCCTCTTAGAAATAGTGTTTTCCTTTGTTGCTCTGTCTTTCTGTGAGGTTCATGAAGGAGGATACTGGATAAAGTGCCCTCTTACCTTGGGTTATGTCCTTGAGAGCTTGTTTTGTGACCACACGGGAATCTTTCCTTTGCTCTCCATCATCTGGGGATGCAAATTTTTGGACTTCATTCAGTGGCCAGCATAAAAATGGTTGGAAACCCAAGACTTTTTTCTTCCAAACATGGTAAGCTCTTGGGAGTGTTTGTCATAAAGAGTCTCATTCATAAGACAGCTTTTGTCAACTCAACCTTTGTTGCTATCTTAGCCTATTTCTGGGAGAATGAGGGATTCTTTGGGCTTGCTTCTTCCCTGAAGAGGCTATTGGATTAAATTGCTTTGAAATAAGTAAATCGTTGAAAATTAAAGCCCCAAAGATAAATCCTTTAATTAAATAAGAAAGGCTTCTAAATTTTTGAAAATAAATTTTAGAAATCACTTATCCTAAACCATTGCCTTCATTTGTATTCACACAAGAATTGGATTAAAGGAAGGGCATATAATACCCTTAAAAATTCTCTTGACAAAATTGAAGATCAAAATCTAACATAAATGTCAAAAGCCCTTCATATGCTGTCCCTGCAAGAATAGCTGCCCCTACGGAGACAGTGCTAAAAGCCAGCTCACCTCGTGGCCTATTGCTTAAAATTCTAAACTCTTACCCTGGCAGCCTGGGAGTGAATCTCTGAGGGTTCACAATTTAATGTAACTTTTGAGGTTCTCACTTATCATTGACCCCTTTCCCTTCCTCGGACAGCTTTTGATTTCCCATCTTCTTCCATCTATGGGAGGGCACCTGAAACTTCCATTTATGGGGGCACCTGAAGCTTTTGGACTTTTGCGCTTGGACGGTCAACCGAGAAGCTGAGGCCCTAGAAAATATGACCAGACGGAAACGTGTGCGGTACACCATTTGCTGTTAATAAAACTTTCCTTTCTTTGAGCTGCCTTTGGGGCACTGCTAGATCTTGTAAAAACTGTTTTCCATCACTTCAGAAATACCTTTACTTCCGTGATTGAGTAATAACCTTGACTAATGCTTTCTAGTTTCACTGAAAAGGATACCTTCAGTTAAAAGTGTTTACAAGCCAGAAATACCAACTCTTTGGCCTTGTCTACAGTCAATTCGCTTACCTATACTCCTCCCTATTTCTTCCTCTCTGCTGTCTTTGGGCCACAATGGGAAGAAAAAACCCTACAGGGAAACTCTAATGACTCGGATCCCTTAAGGAACTCAGAGAAGGAAACGTACTACACACCACTTTGAGGGGGTCTCCTGTTTTCCTGTAGAGTCTAAAGAGCCATAAGCAGATTCTTCCCAGATACAAACCTCTGCTCTCTCGTATTATGTCACCTGATCCCTCTGGCTTTGTATTGTGAGAAAATTTGACTGACCTTGGTGTGTGTTATGGGTAGATAAGTATGACAATGTCAGAGGCAGCTAAATACACTACAGAAGGCATCTCCTTTCTTTGGGCCTTAGATAAGAAATGATGTGATTTAAACAGTTTTTAAAAGTCCTTGTAAAGAAATGTATCACAACAGCCTTTCGAGGCTGGGGTGCACAGTAGCCCCAGGGCACCTCTCTCTTTTGGAGGCTCAATATTCAATGCTACCTGTCTAAATGAAGCTGGTCTTCTCGGAGAATACAACAGCAAATTCCTGTGATTTTATGTTGCCTTGGCATTCATTTTAGTCTTCCTCTTGCACACTCAAATTCCTTATTAAAGGGCCTTGGATTTTTTTCTCTCTGTGCTTTAAGATGTCAACTGGTGACTCTTCCTCGGAGACTCAGTGAGGCTTGGGCCATGTGGGACAGGAGTTTTACTTGTTCCATTCCCTGTGGTTTGGTTTGAATCCAGCTAACCCCTGGGGTTGATGAGTTTTTCTAATTTCATGGTTAGAGTCTTAAAATAAAGGCTAGAGGGCCCTTTGTACATGTGTGTATATTTTTGTCTATTGTGTATGGTGGCACCAAATTAGCTTACAGGAGGTGCTCAATAAGTGAAAAAGCCCAAATGCTTTTTTTTAAATTAAATAATAACTGTGTACATTGTTCAGTGTACTGATTTGATATACAATGTGAAATGCTTACATTGAACTGATTAACACATCCATCACAATTGTACTCTTTTCTTAATAGTTTTGAAATGAACCATTGCATCATGCATATTAGGTGAGGTCCCTCAAATACCCTCCCTCCTCCCACCTCTTTCATCCCTTCCCCTGTCTGTCCTCTTCCCTTCTAATTTCTGGACCATAGTTATGCTTTGCCATTCATATGTATGTGTAGGTGATTATATATTGTTTTCATAGTAGTATTGAGTACATTTGGATACTTTCCCCCCCATTCTTGAGATACTTTACTGAGAAGAATATGTTCCAGCTCCATCCAGGTAAACATACAAGATGTGAAGTCTTCATCTTTTTTATGGCTGCATAGTATTCCATGATGTACATATAACACAGTTTGTTAGTCCATTTATGGGTCAATGGGCACTTGGGGTGTTTCCATGTCTTGGCTATTATGAATTGGGCTGCAATAAACATTCTGGTGCAAAAGTCTTTGTTGTAAAATGATTTTTAATTATCTGGGTATATACCTAGTAGAGGACTTGCAGGATCAAACAGTAGGTCTACTTTTAGTTCCTTGAGTATTCTCCAAACTTCTTTCCAAAAAGGTCATATTAGCCTGCATTCCCACCAGCCATGTAGAAGTGTTCCCTTCTCTCCACATCCACACCAACATCTGTATTTTGGGGATTTTGTGATGTGGGCTAATCTTACTGGAGTTAGGTGATACCTCAAAGTGTTTTTGATTTGCATTTCTCTGATGATTAAGGGTGATGAGCATTTTTTCATGTGTTTGTAGGCCATGTGCCTGTCTTCATCAGAGAAGTTTCTGTTCAACTCTCCTGCCCACATAGAAATGGGGTTGTTTGTTCTTTTCTTATTGATTAGTTGAGTTCTCTATAGATTCTGGTTATCAAACCTTTGTTGGAAGCATAACCTGCAAAAAATCTTCTCCCATTCTGAATGTTGTCTGTTTGCTTTACTTACTGTGCTCTTGGCTATGCAAAAGCTTTTTATTTTAATCAGATCCTAGTAATGGATTTGTGGTGTTGCTTCAGTTGCCTGAAGGGGTCCTTCTCTTATAGTATTCTCTCAGGCCAATTTCTTCAAGTGTTTTCCCTGCACTCTCTTCTAGTATTTTAATAGTTTCATGTCTTAAGTTTAAATCTCTTATCCAGTGAGAATCAATTTTTGTTAATGGTGAAAGGTGGGGGTCCAGTTTCAGTCTTCTATGGGTTGCCAGCCAGTTTACCCAGCACCATTTGTTAAATAAGGAGTCTTTCCTCTACTGATAGGCTTATTGAAGATCAAATGACAATAAGTTCTGGGTTCATCTCTTGGTTCTCATTCTGTTCCATAAATCTACCTCTCTGTTTTGTGCCAGTACCATGCTGTTTTGATCGCTATAGATTTATAGTAAAGCCTGAAGTCTGGTAATGTGATACCTCCAAATTTGTTTTTATTTCTGAGTAATGTATTGGCTATTCAAGGTTTTTTCTGATTCCATATAAAATGAAGTACTATTTTTTCATGCTCTTTAAAGTATGATGATGGTGCTTTAATAGGGATTGCATTAAATCTGTAGATTGCTTTGGGCCAAATGCTTTTCAAGTTCATGTTTAGTAGTCTTTGGTACATAATTTAAAATTGTTGATAAAATAAAAACATCTTCAAAATTTAATTTAGTCATTTAATTCAATTTAGACATTTTTACCTGAGTCTACTAGTTAGGCTATTTCTGCTGGATACTTTAAAGCCATAAGTCTGTTGCTTCTGTGATGTTTATAATACCTGCTTAACTTGTCAATAAACATATGACTTTAGTTTTGAGCCTTTAGATTTTGAGGTCTTAGAGAAATGATTACTGTGAGGTCTCAGAACAACACCCAAACTTCCCATGCTCCCTGGCCCAGCTGTGTCAAATTACTTACTCCCTAGATTTTCATGAAAATAAGAGTTAACATTATAATTAATATGTATAATTAAAACTGTTAGATACAAAACCCCTCCTCAGTTCTATATACAAAGATATAAAGAAAGATGTGGGCCTTTTTTTTTTAAGAAAGAGATTATAAAAAGGCATAGATGTGATTTTTGCTTTTAAAAAATTATACCTAAAGATTTTAAAAATTGTTTCAAATTCAATAAAAATGATGCATAAAACTAAATAGATGTAAAAATTGGGGAAAATGGTAAAAATAGTAAAAGGTTATCAATTTATAGAAATCTTACCTTTTGGTCAAATTGATTAAGTAGATTTATTTATAAAGTTTTATTAAAACTATCTTTACCATTATTAATACACTAAAGCAAAGGTAAAATGTGTGTTTTTCTCTTTTAAATAAAAATTTCGCATACCATTATTATCTTTTGAACAACCTGCAAAAACAAAAAATACAAAAAGCATTGTCAAATATGAAATGGAATTTAACTTTCTTTGCATTATATTTATATAAACATTGAGATCCCCTGATTTGTCTTGGGGTACGTTATCAGTAATAATTATGGTTAGTTGTTGTATGCCAAAGAAATTACCAGGTTTCTTCATCAATTGTTTCCTTAACTATGGCTATTTGTCACCCACAGAAAATTACAGTGTTTTGTTGGGGTTTTTTTTCAGGGCTGGGTTTGAACCTGCTCCCTTCAGCATATGGGGCCGGCACCCTACTCCTTTGAGTCACAGGTGCCACCCGAAAATTATAGTTTTACCTAGTTTCTTCCCAAAAAGTAGTTGTTGTTTTTGTCTTAATGGCTACAGTTCAAAATTACTTCTTCAAAGAAAGTCATGGACAGAACAGACAACCTCTTGAATTTAGGTTTCTGATAAATCTAGAGATCATACAATTTGGATAGAGTCTTAAATTCTTTCCTGGCTACAAGTCTCCAAATAATGTTTTCAAATTCTTCCATTTTTCTGACTTGGACTTAAGGAACTGACTGCTACCTTTTTCCTGAGGCCCTTCAAGCATGCCTTATGATATACAAATCCCAGGATAAACTGTTTCAAATGTTAAACTTTGATTTCCTTCTGTTTAAAAGCTACTTTCATTGTAACTAAAGATGCTTCAACTTTAATATCTAGACACCTCAGCTGACACCCTTGAAACTGGAAAGACACTGGTTTGCTTTAATTAAAAATCTGCTCTGTTCATGAGGATTACTAACCCAGACTCAAACAGAACAAAAATTAATTTCATGGGACAAAACTAAATTTTTATGACTTTTTGTTCAAAACATTGCTGATTCTTTTTCTTTTTCTTTCTTTCTTTTTTTTTTTTT
>NW_003852515.1:2705811-2712632 GCF_000181295.1 Otolemur garnettii | reverse complement strand
CCCGGCTATTTTTTGGTTGCAGCCATCATTGTTGTTTGGCGGGCCCGGGCTGGGGATTCGAACCCGCCACCTTAGGTGTACATGGCTGGCGCCTTAGCCGCTTGAGCCACAGGTGCCAAGCCTGCTGATTCTTTTTGTGTTTTGTTTTCTAGAAGTCAAGAGAACTTTTTTCTTCTTTTCAGCTATTTGTAGCTTATAACAAGTTGGTAAATTACATTTTTCATGCATAATTTGAAGCATTTATTTTTCTCTCTACTTGATTTTTCCAAAGTTTGGAAATTATCTGAAAGTATTCTTATATTATGGCAATATCTTTATTTGCATAAGTTCAATAAGAATTTATTTTCTTTTATGACAAGACAGAATTAGACATGCTGGGTATTTTACCAAGGCTTTGACAGGAATGGCAAATATTTTCAGATATGTCCAGGCTGCTTTGGGGAATTAAGTTGACTTTAAAAAGCCAATAAAAAGTCCTCTGAATAAAACTAGCCTGGTACCTCAACTGTAATATTTCCTAATCTGTAGTGGATAAAGAATATCACTTTTTGATGGGTCCAGGAAACCCAGGTTACTTTGGGACCTTGAGAAAAGAGGGACTTACCCAATTTCTACAAATACTAGTAAGCAAAGTTAAATCTTTAATATGGCTTGAGAAGTTGTTAAGTCTAACTTGAGGTCCTTATGAAAAATTCGAGGCAAGCCAACTTAAAAAAAGAAAGAAGAATCTGTATGGCCAATAACTATTCTTGCTGCACTTTATGGAAACAATCAGGCCAAGTTAATGTGACTAAAATTCATTTTGCAAAGACATTAGTCCTACTATGATTTGTCTTTGATAAAAATGGGACACTGGAGAGGGAAAATTGTATTTCAGAAAAAAAAAAAAAAAACAGAAGAAACCTATTATTGGATTCTAGCCTTGTCCATCATTTGGGGGTTTTATTATTTGCCTACAATTTTCACATTAGTCCTTCTTGATTTAATTTCTCTCCTCTCTGTGGGACACAATCTCCTAAGAATGAGCCTCTCTAGCAACTTGAAATTAGATAAAACAATAGCAAACTCATGTCTTCGCCAGTGATTTCTTCCAGAGATTTTGAGGAACAGAGGGAATGTAAAAACAAAATCTAAAAAATCTGAGGGGCTCCCCCAGCTCCTTATGCAACAGGGAAGGAAAAAGCCTCAGTTACCTGTGAGGAACTAGCCCCACGGATCTCTCATCACGGATCTCACGGATCTCTGCTATTTCTCAGGGAAATTCCTTACGGGCTCACAAGCAAGGATGTGCAGATTGTAACTGTGGGCCCACGGGCTGTGTCTGGAACCTAAAACTAAACTCAGTTCTCACGTGCAATAATGAATGACAAGTTTATCTTTACAGGCATAGGACAGAGATAAGACAGAACCAGAGATTCTTCCCCCTTCCCAGACATCCACATCACCCACGCTCTCTGCACTGCCTTTTTCTCTTCTAACATTTGCGTTATCTTATACGAAATGTAGATTTTTCTGGGCCTCACAAGAATGTAACCATTGTCTCACTACTCCTCTTACCCCAACTCCTTGCCTTTTTCTTCTTTTTTTTTTTAGAGACAGTCTCATTTTGTCGCCCTCGGTAGAGTGCTGTGGCATCACAGCTCACAGCAACCTCCAACTCCTGGGCTTAGGTGATTCTCCTGCTTCAGCCTCTTGAGCAGCTGGGACTACAAGTCCCTGCCACAACACCTGGCTGTTTTTTGTTGCAGTTTGGCTGGGACCCTCAGTATATGGGGCCAGGCCAGCGCACTACTCACTGAGCCACAGGCACTGCCCGCCTGTTTCTTTCTTTATGCCTTTAATGATGAAAACGTTTGGATTCACCTTCAGGAAAGAAAAAGAAAAAACCCAGCTCTGTCTGCTATTCATGATTTTCCCAGGTGCATCCTCACCTCAACTGTGGCTTACTAAACCTCCATTGATTGAGATTTTGCCTCAGTCACTTACTTGGGTTGACAAGTGGCTAGTGAGGAATTAGACAGTTTGCCTCTAAGAAAGGAAAGTTTGGGTTGGGCTGGGAAATAGGAAAACTGTTGGGTGGATGGAGAGAGGGTGAGAAGGGCCAAGGGAGGAATCAAAGCTGGGTTTCCTGAATTTCTTTTTTTTCTTTTTCTTTCTTTCTTTTTACTTTTTTTTTGTGGATAGGCAATGGGAGAGCATGTTTATAAGCTGTGGAGATGACTCAAGAGAGAGAGATTTACAGTGCTCAGAAAGGCAAGAAAACGAGAGCTAAGTCCTTGATAAGATAGGATGGGGATGGCGACCAGAACAGAGAGGAATAGGTAAGACTTTTTCCAAGGAGAACCACATTATCAATATTTTAACACTTTGTTATGGAAAACTGCAAACATACAAAAGTAGAAATGGCAGTGTAATGAAACCCCATGTGCCTTCGACTGCAGCTTCAGCAAAGGCCAAGCTCATTTCTTCTATAATCTCACCATACTTATCACCCCTCCCCAGGTTATTTTATTTTGTTTTATTTTATTTATTTATTCATTTCGAGACAGAGTCTCACTTTGTCACCCTCAGTAGAGTGCCATGGCATCACAGCTCACAGAAGCCTCAAACTATTGGGCTCATACGATTCTCTTGCCTCAGCCTCCCAAGCAGCTGGGACTACAGGGCCTAGATTATTTTAAAATAAATCCAGGACACTGTATCTTTCACCCATAAATCCTTCAGTATGTACTCCTTTAAATAAGGACTTTTTAAAAACTGCAACAAAACTATCATCACACTTAAAAAATAATAATTTATTAACATCATCAAATATCTAGTCAGTGTATAAATTTCCCTAATTGTCACCCCATACATGCTTTTATTTATGTATTTATTTATTTATTTGAGACAGAGTCTTACTCTGTCACCCTGAGTAGAATGCTGTGCCGTCATAGCTCATAGTAACCTCAAACTCCCAGGTTTGAGCAATTCTCTTGCCTCAGCCTCCCGAGTAGCTGAGACTACAGGTGCCTGCCACAACAGCTGGCTAGTTTTTTCTATTTTTAATAGATAGAGACAGAGTCTCACTCTTGCTCAGGCTGGTCACAAACTCCTGAGCTCAAGCAATCCACCCACCTCAGCCTTCCAGAGTGCTAGGATTACAGGCGTGAGCCACTGTGCCTGGCCTCTGCAATTTTACTTTTTAGCAGTTGGCATGTTCAAATCAAAATGAAAACAAGTTGCACACATTGAATTCGGTCAATATGCTTGTTAAGGGAGGCTCCCCCTCTCTTTTCTTTCCCTGTTTATTGAAGAAACCGGGGCTTTAGTCCTTTAGAATTTTTCACATTCTGGATTCTGCTGATTACATACCAAGGTGACATTTAACACAGTCTCTTTCACTGATAAATCCTTTAAACTGTTAGTTTACATCTAACACCTGAGGACTTGCTCAGATTCAGGTCTGGTTTGTTTGTTTGCTTGCTTGTTTTAGCAGGGACAGGCGAGTATACCTCCTGGGGGCTGCTCCATACTTCCTATTACATCACACCAGGAAGACAATGTGTCTGGTTGTCCTGAGTCTTGTGAGGCTGATGGAGGTGCAGCGGGGGTGGGGGTAGGAGGGTAGGGGAGGTTTGTGTCAGCCTGTTCTTTCACTACAAAGCTCCTCATCAGCTTTTTACCCAATGTTTTAGCAGTAATCAACAGCCATTTTCCAGATCCACTATTTCAGTAGGAATCACAAAACCATGCTATTATAGTTCTCTTTGTGTCATGGATTAAATTGTGTCTCCCTCAAATTCATATGTTGAAGTCCCAACCTCCAGTATCTCAGAATGTGAAATTATTTGGAAATAGGTCTGTTGCAGATGGAATTAGTTAAGATAAGGTCACATGGAGGACGGTGACCAATTCATTTAATATGACTGGTGTCCTTATAAAAAGGGAGACTTAAATGCGGAGACAGGCACCTGAGCACACAAGGAGAACACATGGAAAGGTCACGGTGATGATGCCACAAGCCAAGGAACTACCAGAAGCCAGGGGAGTGATCCTGAGCAGGTCCTTCTGGGCACCTCCAGAGGGAGCACGGCTCTCCTGACACCTTGACCTCAGACATCCAAATGCCAGGACAGGAGACAATGCATTTTTGTTGTTTCAGCCACTCTGTTTGTGGTATTTTGTTATGGAAACCCTAAGAAACCAATATATATTTCTTCTGCAATTTTTGATGGTGACCTTAAAGAGAGAGAGGCTTTCCTTCACCAAGTATGTGGTTATTCTGAGGCGTGCTTTGAATGAGATACATAAAATATATGCTTGGTTCTTGCCCTGTATTTACTAGTTTTTAGAATATTGAATTGACCCTAGTATCTTCCAAAGTTGACCACTGAGACTCTATAAATTTAGTATTATTATAAAGGTATGGAGTTTTAAATGTTTCATATGTCTCTCAATCCACTGCAGTTACTAATATTTCTGATGGTCGTATTGCCCAGCTTTAGCCAGAAAGAGTTCCTTTGGATGACTCCTGGGTCCTCTGGAAGAATCTCCAGTAGTTAGATGACATTCTTGCTTTTTGGTCCAATAAGATATTCCAGTTTCTTCTCGTCCTACACATATGAACTGCTATTTCTTCAAAAACTTCTGGCCCTTTTTAGTGGGAAATGTTAATTTGAGACCATAATCTGGGTGCTTGTTGCTCCCAGGTTCATTACTGTTTCCAGACTTTTTCAGTGAACAGAGATAGAAGAAAAATTTAAAAGAAAATGCATCATGTGTGTACTATTAATTTCTTTTCTCATATACTGAAAATAAATTTTTGTTCTTATCTATGAACTTTATTATAATACAGTATTGGGTTTATCTTATTTCATGGGTCTATGTTAAAATTTTATTATACATGGACAGTAGAACCTCCCTAGTTGATCACCTCCCTACATTGACCACTTCCTTAAGTTAACCCAATTTTCATAGACCAGACATAGACCACAAGTAAATTATCAGTATGGTTGGCCTGGTTCTTACGTTGACCACCTCTGTATGTTGACCAATTCGTTACAGTCCTTGAGTAGTCACTTACAGAAGTTCTACTATAGTTAAAATATAGAATAGTTATATATAATGGCTCCAAAATAACAACATCAATTGTAATGGTAACTACATTGTTAGTAATATACTAACAACAACATTATGGGAATATATGTCCCACTAAAGATGAATAGTCTAATTACCGTGTTTTAAAGTCACCTGAAATAATTCCTCTCTACATGATTAAGCCGTTAAATCTATACACATTTAGGCTCATTTGTTTTGTTTTGCTTTCGACAATAAAAACAACAGCTTGCTTTTTGATTAGAGTTTGTTTTATAGAACATTCAGTTGTCTCCAAAGTCAAATTTATAAAATAATTTCTATTCAGGCAACCTAGCTTAATGGGTTGTTTCCTCTCTCCCATATATATAAGCATTTTTATTAGTTTTTGGTATTAGGACAGTATATATCCTCACTATTTTAAAATCTTAATGGAAATAAAATTTTCCATTAAGATTTTAAAATAATAGGGATCTATACTATTCTCTCCTGTTCTAAGTTGTAAGGTAGCGGACACACGCGTGTCCACTTTGCAGGTCTCTCTGTAGTAGGATGTGCAGTACTCCTCATGCCCGTTCATAATGCATGGTTCTCCCCAGTGAGGATTTGACCAATTCATGGGTTCTTTCGCTAGTTCTCCAGTGATGGATATTTGGGTTGTTTTCTAATCTTTGGCTGTTACATAAAGTACTATAATAAATAGCCTTGTATACATACCCTATTGTATCTTTGCCAGCCTATCTCAGGGGTACTTTCCTAGGAGTAGGATTGCTAGGTCAAAAGGTTACACGCATATGCAGTTTGGTTGGTTCTGTATTACTAAATCTCTGTCCACAGGAGCTGTACCAGTTTGCTTTCCTACCAGGGAAAGCCTGGTGGAGCCTGCCTGTGGTCCACACTGTCATCAGTGTGAGCCTGCCTGTGGTCCACACTGTCATCAGTGTGAGCCTGCCTGTGGTCCACACTGTCATCAAACTTCCAGATGTTTGCTAAAACTGCCAATGAAATGGTGTTTTTATTTAACTCTAACTTGCATTTCCCTTATTCATCTCACTACCTTTCAAGGAAGAGAGGAGGGAGAAGATGGGTGGAGGTGCAAATACGTTTGTAGAGCAGTTGTTACACAGATATTTGCCCCTCTAGACAGTCAGCTCCATGAGGATGGGACAGTGGCTGCTTTTCTTCCTCTTTTTCTAGTCCTGAGCCCTGTGCCTGACACAGAGGCATCACTCACCTGTCTGGGTGCAATGAATTTAAATAGACGAATAGAGGAATATGTTACCAAAATCTTAGCACTTGCTCTCAAGGCCACATCAGAAGAAGTGGTTTGAAAAGAAAGAAAGGAAAATTCATGACTTTGTTGCCCAAGGAAGAAAAATGGCAGATTAATCATCTCAAAATGTCAAATGTTCTTGAACAAACACAGAGCTTTTAAAAGGGAGGGCCTAGGCCAGGTGCTGTGGCTCACACCTGTAATCTTAGCACTCTGGGGGGCCGAAGCAGGAGAATCACTTGAACTCAGGAGTTCAGACCAAACTGAATGACACCCTGTTTCTGCTAAAAATAGAACAATTCTCTGGGTAGGTGTGGAGGCGCCTGTAGTCCCAGTTGCTCAGGAGATTGAGGCAGGAGGATCACTTGAGCCCTAGAGTTTGAAGTTGCTATGAGCTAGACTGACTCTATGGCACTGTAGCCTGGGCAACAGACTGAGACTCTCTCTCTCAAAAAAAAAAAAAAAAAAAAAA
>NW_003852515.1:2696055-2705791 GCF_000181295.1 Otolemur garnettii | reverse complement strand
AGGGAGGGAGGGAGGGAGGGAGGGAAGGAAGGAAGGAAGGAAGGAAGGAAGGAAGGAAGGAAGGAAGGAAGGAAGGAAGGAAAGAAAGAAAGAAAGAAAGAAAGAAAGAAAGAAAGAAAGAAAGAAAGAAAGAAAGAGAGAGAAAAGAAAAGAAAAAGAGTAAAAGGCCAGGCATGGTGGTTCATGTCTGTAAATCTTAGCACTCTACCTGAGGTGAGTAGATTGTTTGAGCTTAGGAGTTTGAGACCACCCTGAGCAAGAGCAAGATCCCATCTCTACTAAGAATAGAAAACTAGCAGGGTGTTGTGTTAGGTGCCTATAGTCTCAGCTACCTGGTAGGCTGAGGCAAGAGGATCGCTCAAGCCCAAGAGTTTTAGGTTGCTGTGAGCTATAATACCATAGCACTCTACCTAGGGTACAGAGTGAGACTTTATCTCAAAAAACAAAATAAATAAATAAAAGAAAAGGAAAGAAGGGAGGGAGGGAAGGAGGAAAGGAAGGCCTATTGTTATTCAACTACGGTTAATGAATTTAATTGTTCCCTCTCTGCCACAAAGCTGTGTCCTCCATCCACCTGAGAAGACCACAGGCTTCTACCAGCCAGGCTGTGGCCTCCATCTTCATCAGCACAGTTCAGCGGAACCATTTCCTATAGCACAAGAACAAAAGACATTTCCCTGTCCCTCCAGGGGTGCAGACCTCAGTTTCCAAAGAGTGGGGGAAATTTTAAAGAAAATATTCCCCCTAACACATACACCATCCTTTTATTACAAAGTGGCAAACCCAAGACAGATGCTCCCTTTTCTGTTCATCTCATAACGATACTGCGGTCAGTGCAACCTTTTACCTTCATTATAGAGGATTAAACATCATACTACAACAGCCACCAATATCATAACTCATCTGAGGAATTACTTTGAGAACAAGACATTCTCCTGGCAAGCCTGGAAATCTCTTGTGAGTTGGAAGGCAAGCCACCAAGTAACTCACTAATCCTGGAGAAGCAAAATTCAGTCCTGTAGTAGAAAGGCTATTGTTAAACATTAAGCATTTTTATGGCAGTTCTTTGAAGGATTAGTGGAGAAAAATTGCATGTAGTATTTTGGAGATCATTTCCCTTACCACCCTTGAGTATCACTTCCTTGAGTACATACTCTCTTGGCACCTATGAGATCATTTCCCTGAGCATGCAGCCCCTACATGTCTTTGCTTAGTAATCTTTCCACCCATTATGTATCTTCTCAATAAAAGGACTCTGCAAGAAGTGCTCAGGGCTACCCTGCACCTATGTTAGCCTCACCTCTTGCAGTGTGTACTGTCAATCCGTGTCTCACGTGATCATTTATATGGTCGCGACACTTTACCCCTTTTTTCCCCTTTCTCCAGACTTAGAACCTAGAACTAGAAGAGCCATTTAAAAGTCTAAATTAAGTTGTGAGTTATAAACAAAAAGTCACAGGAAGGGCCTGCTTAATGCTGTCAACTAAAATAAAATCTCAGGGCTACTCCCCCAGTGTGACTGACTAGACCCCCTCTTGGCCAAGGGATCCCCTAAAAATCAATTGCTAGCCCTGACGAGGGAGATCAGACATGCCTCATTGTGCCCCCTCCCCTTCTCTCAGAGATGTCTTTTGTGACTCATTAACAGGCCTAAGTCTCTGTAAGACACACCTGTCCTCAACATACAAAACAAGCCACTTGAGTCTGGACACAGGTCTGGTACTTGGTCACTGACTAACAGACCCTTACCTTAACTCAGCATTCCTTTTCACTGACTCTTGGTCTCTGAGACAGAGTCTAACTCTTTCAGCCAATTGTCAGCTAAAGAATCTTTAAACCCACCTAATGAGATAGGATACCCAGGAAGAGTAAGGTCTAGAAAAACAGAGGTCTTCTCAAGGAGAACACAAGGAGACCCTTGCAGGGTCTCCTCCATGGTGACTTGGCTCTTAAGAATTTGTAGACTTAACTTTCCAGGATCTGAAATTTCCACTTCTGTGAAATCTTGTAGCTCTGTGGGGGCTGGAACAGCTTCTCCCACTTGATTCAAACTGACCAATGAGAAAGGTACCTGTGGGTTGGAACTTTTTGACTGGAGATAAGCCAGTCCGAAAGTGTGGCCATTTTAAATCCTTCTATGCCGTTGGCGCCACCAGCTGAATAAAAGCCTTTTTTCTCTTAAACACGGTGTTTGGGTGTTCTTTCTCTCCACTGGGCCTCATCTTTCTGCAACACTATAACCTGTAACTGCTCCTCTCCTTTGAGATGTCCCACATTTGGGGGCCAAATCAATGTATGTTTTCCACATATTGATTTATGACTTTACCTGTAATTCCTGTCACCCTAAAATGTATAAAAGCAAAATGTAACCCCACCTTCATGAGTCCACTTGCCCAAGGCTTCCTGGGTGTGGCTCCATGTCTTGATCTGCAAATTTGGCTCAGAATAAACTTCTTCAAATTATTTTGTTACTGTATGAAGAGGGTCTGGCTGCCTGCCATTGTCAGCCAACATGCAGAGATGGGGATAGTTCCACCAAACTTTATTTGTCAGAAGGCCAGTGATTCTGGAGAACCGTGACAGTAGCCTCTCTAAGACTGTTCTGTTCTTCCATTTCCAGCATCACAGTTTTATACATAAAGGTTCAAAGCAAAGACCACATTAACTCTTATTTTAACTAATAATCAGCACAACTCATTAACATATTACATTTCCAATTAAAAACTCGATTTTCCAAATGAATTCACCCAAACTACCCAAGATAGGCATTTTTAGGGTGGGAGCTAAGTTGACAAAACAATGAGAATGGGAGACAGGAGGTGAAGGTCACCAAGGACCTAAACTCCCCAGACCACCTATGTCATGTTGACCTTCGCCTGACTGACTCCATCTTATTCTCACTACTTTGCTCTCAGTTTTACAGAGTATGACTTCTTTTCTGTCAGCCATGCCATGTCCTTGAGGTTCATGATTTGTGCCTGGGTAAGTGAGGGGTGAGGTGGGGTACAGTAAGAATATGTTCTACTTGTGGTCAGAGGCTGGGCAGACCAGCTTAGTCAGGTGAGCATCATGCAGGAATGATGAAGTACTTGGTTAAGGGAGAGAATCATCTCCATGCTAATTCTCTTCCCATTCCACTCACAGACTTCCAGCTCTCAGAGTTGACCACACCTTTGGAGCTCACTGAGGCTGTGGTTGCACATGGAATTCCTGATGTTCTTCCAGCCACGTGGCTATCTGGAGGAATAGGGAGGCCTGTCACACAGGGCAGTCCTTGCTACTTGGAGACAGACTAAATCTAACACCCCTTTGACATACAGCCCTTCAGATGAAATAGTTTTTCTGCTGTCAATATTTTATGTCCCCCCCACACACACACACCAAAAAGCCACTTTCAGTTGTCTTTACCTTTCTCTCCAATGATTTGGCCCCTCATATGGAAACTTTTTTTTTTTTTTGAGGTTTTTGGCTGGGGCTGGGTTTGAATCCACCACCTCCGGCATATGGGGCTAGCACCTTACTCCTTTGAGCCACAGGCACCACCCATCATATGGAAACTTTTACTCCTAAAGTTCCATCCCTCTTCTCCTGCTGGAAAAGATCATCCTCCATCTCTCAGGCTCAAAGCAACATTCCTTGTTGATACCAAAGTTAAGGATTTCCATTTAACTAAGAAATCATGGACATAATTAAATGGTAAATGATGACTCAAGAGAATATATTTAGGATGTCAAAACTCAACATAGTTTGAATACCTAAAATAGACAAAACTTCTGCAAATCAATCACCAAAATCTCAAAAAATAAGTGGACAAAGGCTATGAGTTAGGCAATTCACAAAACAGAAAATCCAAAATGATAAGCAAATGAAGAGATACTTAGATTCATTTAATTAGGGATATAAAAATAAAAACTATAATGAACCATGAGTTTATGCCCATCAAGTTGCCTAAAATTGGAAAGCTGGGAGATGGCAGGTTAGGGAAAAGTTGCAAGGAATAGAGTACTGTTCTGTGACGCTGAAGAGAGTGGCAATGGGGCAGCCTTGTTTAAAGAGCAATCTGGCTGTACTTAATCAAATGCACTTACCCTAGCACTGGAAAATCCCATTCCTGGGAATTCTTCCAAGGAAATTCTCTCAAACATGAAGATGTTTGTCATAGCCTTCCGTATAGGAATGGGAGTCAGAGGCATGCTAGGTGTCTATTCTTGAGGGGTAAAATTAAGTGTGGTATGGAATACCAAGCACCAGTGAGCTGCAATGAAACAGAGCTACAGTCAACTCTTGTCATTTACAATAGTTCTGCTCTGTAAAGTCTCTGCAAACACTGAATTAGTGAATACCAAACCATTGCTCCCAGAGGAAACGCAGGGTTAGGTTCCTGTGAGCTCTTGGTCACAACGTTCCCTCAATAGATCAGTGCATGATCTTGTTCTGTGTGTGTTTTTATTTAAAGACAGTTTAATTTGTATTACTGATTCATTAGCATTGAACTCAGGGCCAACAGCATTGTAACTCATGCCTGAAAGTAGCTACTCCAACACGTGTATTTTCTCTATAAGCCAAAGCACAACTTTCTTTTGCTTAAAAACACCAAACAGCACATCAATACTATGTTTATGGGCCATTTTCAATGGCAGAGTTACCGGAAAAAGCACAAAAATGAGAACAATGTGGCACTAAACAGACTACAAAATGACGACTGTTTACATTATAGGAGCTGAAACAAGAAGGCAGAGTGTCACCTCAGCTGAGGACTTGCATAGCAGGCAACTCAAATTATTCACTGCTGAATAATTTTGTACACAAATCGAAGAATGACAGTGAAGGAACCTCAACTATTCATTCTGGGGTTACAGGTACAGAATCCTGAATAATGAAGATGGACTGTACACTGAGCCACCTGGTTAGTTCTTAAAACATGAACTTGAATGAAAGAAGCAAGTAATAGATTTGGATAGGTAGCACAATACTGGTTATGAAAAACGTACACAAAGCAACCACATGTACTTTACAAGAATGTATACAAATCAAAGGACTGACATCAAACCCATTACAAATGTTGCCCCCTGGAAGAGGAATGGAGATGAACTAGAATAAATGAATCAATAAAAGCATAGAGGTGAGTGCCCTGGATCATGGAGTATGAGCCCAGCCTCTGCCATGAAAACTATGAACCAAGGTCACCTTGGCCATCCTATCCCCATCCTCTAAGTCTTCCCCTCTCTTTGCTTCCTTGCTCCCCATGATCACCTCTCTTCCAGCTGTCTAATGGAGGGCCCAGAACTCTTACTTTACTGGACTTTGGCTTCTCTGGTATGAGATTCTTGAGGGCAGGAACTCTGTCTTTCCCTTCTGAATACAAGACCCCAAGCATAGATTTGGGTACATCTTATTTATTTGCTTTTATTTATCTATTTATATTTCTACCTCACTTCAAAAAGGATTCCAGGACAGGGTGCAGTGGCTCACTCCTGTAATCCTAGCATTGTGGGTGGCCAAGGCAGGTGGATTCCTTGAGCTCATGAGTTCAAGACCAGCTTAAGCAAAAGTGAGACCCCTATCTCTAAAAAATAGCGGGGCTTTGTGATGGGTGCCTATAGCCCCACCTATTTGGGAGGCTGAGGCAAGAGGATTGTTTGAGCCCAAAGAGTTTGAGGTTCCTGTGAGCTATGATGCCATAGCACTCTATTGGGGGCAAGAAAGTCAGCTTTTGTCTCAAAAAAAGAGGGGAGATTCCAAGTCACTACTGACTAAGGCTGAATTATTTGCTGAAAGAATAAAGGCACACATAATTAAATGAACAGTTAACTGAAAGGGTGATTTCTATATCATTTCCATCATATCCTGACCTGCTTCTTGGGATGAGCACAATAATAACAGGTTATGTTTGGTGCAGGGCACAACCAGCTCCTAGACCCTGTAGAGCATACAGACTAAAGCTGCATTTCCTCTTTGGACAGCTCCAATAATTCATAGTCACCTTATTCTCAGCCAAATATGTCTTTTTCACATAAAACACATCTCTATCTTGCATTTTTAAAAACATGCTGGATATGTATTTATATGGTTAGCTTTAAACCATTGACTCAGAATATTAAATTGGTTTGAATCTTGTTTCTATCTTTCTGCATATTGGCCATTCCTCCCAGTTCTGTGTCACCTGGAAGTCAGAAGGAATGTCTTCAGTGACCTCAGGTTGTGGATAAAGCCCAAAGTGATAAAACACACAAAGTGATAGCCGGCCACATCTCCCCTCTAAGAATGCCTGCGTCTGTCAATTCTTGTAGACACGTTGCACCAATCATCTGCCACTCACTTCCCTTCCCCACTCCCATTTCTCACATTTCTCCTGAAGTTCATGAGAATTTGTACAATAGCATCCTGCTGTGCCCCTGGCTCTATCAGTGTGAGTTTGCATCACTGAACCATAGAGATGGAAATACATGTTAGATACTGTGCACCTCAGGACTTCAGAGGAGGAAACCAAAGGCAAGACTACACACACGCGTCCTCACCCTGAACACTCGCACTAATACGCCTACAAGTACTCACACACCTGGGGAGGGGGTGTCAGTGACCCTTGTCTCTGGAACCCTGGGCTCCTGACCCCACAGACAAGGGACTTTCCAGAGTGTTCTTCCAGTTCAGAGAGATGAGGCTGACTCCCAGTGACTGCTGCTTGCCTTTGCTCGCAATCCTCTAAATAAATCTCTAATTTGCCTTTGCTCGCAAATCCTCTAAATAAAGTGTTGTTGGGGCTTCACATGATTTGGCGAGAACTGAAGCCCAGAGAGCCTCCAGGGCTTTAAAAGAAGCCAAGTCTGGGGGCCAGGCATACTCCATTCCAGAATACAGAAATGGCCTGTATCTGTGAGGCTAGAGACACTGTGGGCAGTCTGCGAGCAATTTCTGAAGAAGATTAGAATTGAATGGATTCCTTGGAGGAATGAAAAAGATTTTTGATAGACAGAAGGTTCCTTGAAATTGGGGAAATTGGAGCCACAGTGCAGAGTTGGGAATAGGTGTAGAATATTCTGAACAGGGCTCTTCGCATTACTCACAGCAAAGGCACAGACCTGGTTCACCCAACTGGAGAGGCGGGGCCCAGCAGGACGGCTGGTGGGAGCCTCTGTAGAAGGTAAGGGGCATTTCTTTCTATTCCTCTGTTCTTCTAGTTCTGTCCACTTCTTCTCAGAAAGTCTCTCCCAGAGATAAGTCACAGGAGAGATAACAATTCTAGTGGGTAAACAGTGCCTTTTTGCCAATAATTTCACAAGGGTCTCAGGGTGGCCTCTTAGCCCCCAACTGGGTCACCAGATTTAGCAAATAAAAATACAAGATGTTCATTAAATTTGAATTCCATATGAGCAATGAATTATTGCTTGGTATAAATCTGTCCCATGCAATATTTGGGGCATTTATAACAAATTATTTATTTGCCAAAAATCCAAATTTAAATTGGAATTAAATGAAATCAGCATCTTGTATTTTTATCAATCTAGCAACCCTATCCCCACACCAGTCCATGGGGCCTGGCAGAAGAGGACTTCGGCCTGGGTCAGGTGTCCATACCCTGGATCCCAGGAGTGAGGTCGATCCCCGCCCCCTTGACCCCATGGACGGGCTGGATGTTGGCAGATAAAACAACAGATGCCCACAACGGCTTCCTCCGTGGACAGCAAGAAGACAAAAAAAAGGTAAAATTGGTACTCAGATAGAGAGGTGCCTGTGGCTCAAAGGAGTAGGGCGCCAGACCCATATGCTGGAGGTGGTGGGTTCAAACCCAACCTGGCCAAAAACTGCAAAAAAAAAAAAAAAAAAGGTACTCAGATCAATGAATACTGCTGCCTCATTACTCCCAACAATGTTGGGACTACGGCGTTTGCTTTTCGGGTGCCCTGCCTTCTGCATACCAGTCACGAGCTCCTAGAGGAAAGCCCTGTGTGTTTCTTGTTGACCACTGCAATCTCATTGCTGGTCACACAGAATCTCAATTAAAAATTGTTGACTAGCCAAATGAACGAAGCACTACACGTCCTTTATACTGTCTCCTTGGGCATATTTAATTATTCCTACTCGATCGAAAGAGATCTTCAAAACGCTCTCACATGAACAATAGTGACTCTTTGCAACAATAGCATGGTCACATGCTGTTCTTCTATGGTGCTGTATCCCCCTGGCTCTCTTCCGAGTTCTTGGAAAGTTCATAAGGTCCATCTGATAACAACGCGGCAGGAAGGATGAATACCGTTCTCCTGTTTTCACCAGAGGCTGGGTTATTCCATCCAGACCACAAATAGAATAGAAGAATCTGGCAGAGTGTGGGGGCCTCATTTTGGACTGGTTCACCCTCTTCCTGAGAACTCTGTGTTTGGGAATCATAATATTCACTCTCCGTGTACCGCGGTTCGTCTGAGACAAAGTTAACCATCCTATGGAAAGTGTAATGGATGCACTTTTTTTTTGTTCCTGGCAAAAGGCACAGCTGGGTGTTCTGTGGAAAGACAGAAATATTTTCTGAAGGCAGATGGACAGCATGAAAGAAGGGGAGCTGGAGGAGAAGGCAGGAGGCCTGGGTTCAGTCCTGGCCCTGCCTGTCGTCCCAGGTTAGGTTCCCTCCTGGGACAGATGGGGGCAGAGGCTGCTTTGCCTGCTGACAGCAGAGAGCACGCATGTGCCAGGAGCTTTGCAAAGTTCTTGCTTCCCCAGAACTGCACACGTGCTGTTTCCCAAGGCAGCTGTCATTCAGGGTTATGTGCTGGTTGCAGTAATTTTCTGATGAATAGAAATAAAATGTCATGCAGTAAAGACTTCTTGTTCTAATTCACCCCGAAGCTTCCTATGTGTCCCAAAGCCTTCTTTGTCCCAGTAAGAGAAGTGTTAAACTTTGCTTGGGCAGCAAGAGAAGCCCAGCGTAAGACAGAATGACTGGAAGAGCTGGGACATAAAGCCAGAGGGTCTGACTCCAAAGCCCTGTGCTTTCTGCTTGTCCCCAGACCTGCTTCTCAAGGGGGTGATGAGGAGGGAATGAGATCATGGTGTTAACACGTGTTTGTCCCCAGGGCACTGTACAAACCCTTGGAATTAAGGTTGAGAGGCACCCTTGGGCAGGAGAGTTGATCTTACTGATCCTACTTTTCCTTTTGCAGGACAAGCCAGTGCTATGTGGTCTTAGAAAAGTATCCCGCACTCCACGGTCGCCTACACAATGGTGGAGAACTGGGGCCATATCTAAATCTGACAGTGTTGACTGAGAAACACAATGATGGCCGTGGCTCAGAGTGTGTCTGTGTGCCCCAGTGAGATACCTCTCGTTTTTCCAACTCCCACCTCCTTGGAGACAATGACAGGCTTAGGTGAAAATTGCATAGATTTGGAGCTCCCAGCCCCCTTCACTTTTTATTTTTTTGAAAGGCATTGAACTACAATGCCTTTTTGTTTTGTTTTGTTTGCAGTTTGGCTAGGTTTGAACCCCCTACCTCCAGCATATGGGGCCAGCACCCTACTCCTTGGAGCCACAGGTACTGCCCCCCTCTCCAGTTTTATTTGCCCCTGGTCCCTTGTGGCTGCTTTTCCATGACACTCTTGTTGAGTGGTTCTCAACCTTTCTAATGCCGTGACCCTTTAATACAGTTCCTCATATGGTAACCCCCACCATAAAATTATTTTTCAAGCAATGAAAATAATTTTATGGTTGGGGGTCACCACAACATGAGGAACTGTATTTTTTTTT
>NW_003852515.1:2685856-2695855 GCF_000181295.1 Otolemur garnettii | reverse complement strand
CCATCATTGTTGTTTGGTGGGCCCAGGCTGGGGATTCGAACCCACCACCTTAGGTGTATGTGGCTGGCGCCTTAGCCACTTGAGCCACAGGCGCCAAGCCCATGAGGAACTGTATTAAAGGGTCACAGCATTAGGAAGGTTAGAACCACTGCTCTTATTCCTACTCCACAGTTCCGGCTGCCTACAGTCTAGTGCTCCTGTCCTACCCACTGCAGGGGTGTTCCTTGCCTGTTCTTTAAATGATCCCCTCCGTTCAGTGAGGCTTACACAGTCCACAGGCCCTGAGCGTCTCTTTTATATGCAGGCAGTTCAAGCAAGTAAGCACATTCACTTGTTTCCCTCCGTGTGAATTCAGACAGAGTGATGGGAGCACTCAGAGTACTGGCTTCCCCTGTGCCGCAGTGCTGAGCTGCCCTAGGGTTGCCTAGAGGGGCTGTGTGGTGGTTCATTTTAAATGTCAATTTGACTGGGCTAAGGGATGCCCAGAGAACTGGGAGAAAGTTATTGCTAGATTTTTGGGCATGTCTGTGAAGGTGTTTCCAGAAGAGATTAGCAGTTGAATCAGTGGGCAAAGAGGACCCACCCTCTCCAATGTGGGCACCATCTAATCTATGGAGGGCCCAAATAGAACCAAAAGAGGGCAGAAAGGTGGGTTACCTTGAACCAGGACATCCATCTTCTCCTGACCTCAGACCTCACAGCTCCTGGATCCACTTGGATCAGACTCCAGGCCCACTTCTTATACCAGCCCCACTGCCCCAGGTTCTCAGGTCTTTAGATTCAGACTGAATCATAGTCCTACCACCCTGCTCTGCAGCTTCCAGACAGCCCATTGTAAGAAGTCTTGGCCTCCATAATTGCATGAGCCACTTCCCATAATAAAACTACACACATATGCACACACACACACGCACACGCACACGCACACATGCACACATGAAGTTCTGACAATGAAGCTCTGGAACTCATTCCAGAAAAAGCTGAATATCACTACAGTTGCCTTTGAAGTACTCCCCTTGGGAAGTCATGTCCACCAATGCCAGGACCTATGTCCATTAGAGCTGTAGTTGTATGAGGTATGACAATTAAGTTCACAAACTTGTCACTGCCCACTAACATTGACAGCAGTGTAGAACAAGTCAGGAAGATTTCCTAATCTTGATATATAAGTGTCTCCCAGCTGTGTCCACGTCAACATATGGCAGTGTCTTGCTTTGTGGAATTCCTTATTGTTGTTGTGTGTTTTTGTTTGTCATATGACAACAGTCCTGATGGTCATTCCAGAAAAAGAGTTCCAAAATTACTCTAGGAGGCTCTGGCATTGGTACATAGCTTCCCAAGGGGAGTACTTCAAAAGTGACCATAGGGATATCAACAGTGAGGCATGCAGCACTTTTTCTAGGAGGAGTTTGTGAATTTAATAGACCCCACGTTTGTGTGTGTGTGTGTATAACATAGCGGACACTTGAACAACGTGAGTTTGAACCGTGCTGGTTCACTTATACATGGATTTTTCCCATAACATTTAGGAGTGAGCCTGTGTCTCCTGCCTCCCCTTCTACCTCCTCCCATCCTTCCTTCTGCCTCTGCCACCTCCGAGACAGCACCCCAACCCCTCCACTTCTGTTCCTCATCCTTCTCAACATGGAGACGACCAGGAGGAAGAGCTTTATGATGATCCTTGTCCACTCAGTGAATACTACATGTATTTTCTCTTCCTTAGGCTTTTCTTCATAACTATCTTTTCTCCAGCTTGTAAGAATACAGTATAGAATACCTATAATACCTATAATACAGTATATGTTAATTTATTGCTTATGTTATCAGCAAGGCTTCCAGTCAACAGCAAGCTGTTTGTAGTGATGTTTTTGGGCTGTCGAAAGTTATGTGTGGACTTTTGACTGTGAGGATGGTTGTGCAAGGATCAACTGTATATGGGCTCATTTTCTCTGTGGAAGGAAGGAAAAAAGGAAGGAAGGAGGGAGGAAGGAAAAGAAAAGAAAGAGAGAGAGAGAAAGAAAAGAAAGAAAGAAGGAAGGAAGGAAGGAAGGAAGGAAGGAAGGAAGGAAGGAAGGGAGAGCAGGCTGAGCCTGCAGCAACAAGCCCCTCCATCGTCTCCTGCCCCCAGCGAGATTTCCCAAGCGAGTGAACTTTCTTTAACAGAAAAAGCAAGTGGCAAGAGGAGAAAGCAGGAATCTTGGGCTCACTCCTGACACTGCCTCTTCAAGGGAAATCCAGGCCAGGGGTGCTGGGGGGGGGGGACGACTGCGGAGGGAATTCCAGCCTCCCCAGCTCCGCCTGTCTCTCCAGGTGCCCCTTGTCGTCAGCTCTGATGTGGCATGATTATTTTTTCAAAGCCTTTAAAATACTATTTTTACCCCGAGCACATTTTTTTCTTCCAAAAGAACAAAAGGATCACAACCCACATGCTCCTCAAACTGGCAGTGGGAGAAAAGGCAGGGCTCAGATGTGCGTGCCCAGGGGCTGTGCCCCCACCCCCAGCCCCTCATTCCCACAGTAACAAGCCCAGCGTGAGTGAATGCCACCGCTTGGTGTTGTCACCCTGCCTGAAATAAATGAGCAAAAATAGCACAGAATGATGAATGATGGGGCTTCACAGACAATGTGATTCTCAGTAGTAATTTTGGCCATTATCAATTAGTGCTAGAGTTGGAAGAACAAAGGGGTGTTCTTGCTTTCTTTGGAAACTACCTCTCTCTGTGTCTCTCTGTCCCTCTCTCTCTTTCTCTCTCTCTCCCTCTCTCTCTCTCTCACACACACACACACACACACACGTGCGCACAGAGCCTATAAGCCTGATTTATTATACCACAAATAAATTCTGTCCTGTTCTTCCATAGTTCATATTTCCAGTGTTCCTTAAAATTTCCACGGCAGCTAATTAAGTATTATTAAGTCATTCAGCAATTCAGGAAAGGCTAAAACTTCCACTCACTGTTTTCTTTTCTTTCTTTTTCTACAAATAACAAGTCCTTAGGTGTCTTGCTCAGAAACATCAATATGGTGTTTCCCATATGACCAGGTCAGAGCTTGACAGTGGAAGCACTTATCTCTGGGCTTAGGCATGTGTGTGTAGGAGATGTTTTATTCTGAGTGTGTGTATATATATTTACATACAAAATAAAAAAGAATCAAGTGGAAACAACCCAATAACCCTGCAGTCTGTCTTAACTTTCTGAGTGTCTCTTAAAATGGAAAAAAATATTAAGAGTATTGCTCATACATCTATTTTAAAAATGGAAGTCAAAAGGAGAGCAGATGATTCATTCTGACTCCAGAGGCAAAGAGCAACAGAGCTTGAGTGACTTCTCTCAGGCTCTTAACTGTGGATGAAATTTAAAGACTGGCTGTCCCTTGGGAGAGGCTCTCAGCCTGCACAAGGGGCATCACTCAGGCCTCACTGCCTTCCCCACCTCTGGGTCACCCCTTCCCCCCGCCTTTACCCACCTGGGGGACCCTCGACTGTGCCTGGCTGGGCCCCTGATCATGATCAGCAGGGTATCTTGGCTGTATTTGGGGTGCTCCTGGGCACCAAGGTCTCTCTGGGAGGCCCTCCCAAAGGTTATGACCTTCCCTAGCTGAAGGTCACGGTAACTGTTACCACTTGATGTTCTCCTGACACCAGATCCAGTGCCCGCCCGGGAAATGACTTCCCTCATCTGTGGCTTTGGGGCAAGTGACAAGGCCTGGCTAAGTCCCTGAGGCTTCCTGGCCTCGGAATCCACAACACTTAAGAAATGGCAACAGGGCACTGTAAATACATGGGGGAGATGGGGAATACAGATACGGCTTAAAGAAAGCCATTATTAGACATTTGCTGTAGAGGAAATAATAAATCAAGGTAACATCCTTTGAGTAGACACCTGGTAACATTTTCTAGAAAGATAAGCCAGTCACACCTTAAAGAGAATATTAAACAGATCTGTCAGCCACAGGCAAACTAGGTTGGCTAAAGAAACTGACAATTAAAAGATAGCCCAGAAGATAAACACCACCATGAGAAGAGTGGCTTAAAGTGTGGTATTTTTAAAAGAGGGTGCTTACTTTAGGGAAAAGAAAAAGACGTTAAAGCATGAAGTACCAGATGGGAAATAGGGCTTCTCCCAGCTCCAGCCTCAGACTCTACATTCTGAACCAGGTGTCCTCAAACTACGGCCCACGGGCCACATGCGGCCTGCCTAGGACATCGGGTGTTTTTGCCGCTGCTGCCTGTCCTGCTTAGCAGCTGACTCATCTCAGAGGGACAGTGAACTGGCCCCCTGTTTAAAAAGTTTGAGGACCCCTGTTCTGAACTGAAACCGCTCCTTACAGCTGAAATCCAACCCATATAAATCCTTTTGATAGAAAATGACAATGTTCCTTTTGATGCCTAGTTTTTAAAGGGTTAATACACTCTTCAACTGTTTTGTTTTAAACAAAATAAGGTCCAGTTTTTCTTTTTTTTTTTAATTGAGATAACTTTCTAAACATATTATACTACAGGGTACAGGGAGGCCCAAAAGCCTCCTGTAAAGTCGCCATACACAGGAAAAATGGGAAATTGTAGCCAAGTGTACCTTTATTTACAAAATATTCATTACAAAATTTCACAAAATATTTTTAAAAAATTCTCTACATGTTAGCCACCTCTTTGTAAAATTTTATAATGTATATTTTGTAAATAAAGGTACATTAAGCTACAATTTCCCATCTTCCTTATTTATGGAGACTTTATGGGAGACGTTTGGGACACAGTGTAGACATCTGGAAAGATTGCATGTGACTATAAAATAATGTGGTTTAAAGCAACCCCTAGGAACATGCCAAGCCCTTGCAGCTGAGGCACTTCTTTTCTGTTTGTTCTTTGCCAAAGATAGAATATTAAGCTCAAGTTCAGCCTCAAGTTCATCAGCACATTTATTAACTGTGGTTTGGGTTTAGAAATCTATTCCCAATGCCCATTGTTTAAGTAGGAAATTTTGTTCCATCATTTCCGATCTGGAACTCTTGATTTTCACAACAGTGCTCTGATTTTCAGCAGGATTTTCTTTTTTCATCCTGAGGAGCTGGGCACGGTTCCCCCAGAAGGCAGGTGGAGTACGCTCCCCACCAGCTCAGGGCCTTTGTCTTGCCCCTGGGGAGCCTCATCCTCTCTGCTTGTGTGCAGCCTGTGTTTCCATTCCAGGGACCGCTCTTGACGTGGAATTACCCCTTGTCACCACAGTGCAGCTAGGGCGGTCTCCATGCCAACTCCATTTCTGCAGGCCCCTGGGAGGGTGCCTGACCCAGTCAAGGGATGAGCTGTTTTCCTAACCCCCTTTAGCATCTTTCCTTCAGGCAGCCTTGGACAGCAGGTGCAGGTCAGAAAAGGGAGCCTCCTCCTTCTCAGTGTCTGTCTGTCCCCACACCCCCAGTCCCTCTTTCCTCCGAGTCTCCAGGGTGTGCACGTTACGCCTGCCTGAGTCTGGAAAGGGTTCCCTTTTCCTTCTGTTTCTTAACTATCTAGAACCAAGGACAGACTTCCTGAGGTGGGACAGATTCTTTGATTGGCCAAACTTCATTTAGGTTCTGGATCTCCTCCTAGGCCCATCTGGTGCTTCCTCATAAAATCTAGTTTTAGCAAATAACACTGCCAAGGCAGTTTAGCCAGAATCCCCCACACTCAATACTTGTTCACCCTCAATATCTAATCAAAATTCTTCTCTCCTCACCCTTATTATCAGACACTCCCCCCTTCACCTGCCTTCAGCTGGAATCCTGTTGGGTTGGCTCAGCCACACTCGACATCTCTTCTTATAATTTTCCATCTACTGACTCCTGCTCCCTGGCCCTAAGTCCTCGCTTACCCTTGGTATATTTGGAATGGAGTCCCATTCTGCTTGGGGGTGGGGGGGGTCTCCTTTCCCCCATGCAATAGTCCTGGACAAAATTTGTCTTTACCACTTTAACTTCTGTTTTCTTTGACAGGAATTGTAGACACATCTTGCTTCTCCATGTCCAAGCTCTGCCATCCCTTAGCCTGGCCTTAGCCTGGCCTTTGTGCTGCCCCCCTTGGGTTAGGATAGTTGTCCTGGCTGGTAGCTGAATCCCTCCAGTCATAACCTCTGCCCAGATTCCTGCCCAGATGCTGGAGCCATCCACACTGCAGGCGGTGCGGGTTTCCCTTTCTGATTGCAGAACATTGTCCCCTTATCAGCAGATTGCCCCAGGGTGGCCGCTGTCTGCCTGAACTCTTAGGTCTTGATTTCAGCTTGTTCTTGTCTCTTTGAGAGGACTCTATTTACCCTGGAATTCTTAGGCTATTTGCCAGAACTACCTAAGGAATATGATCTTTCCCCTGCCCCACTGGATCTCAGGTCTCACCTTGGATGCCAACTTGGCTTGGCCGTCCCAACTTGGCTGGGCCAGGACTCTCTCCCTCCCTGGCTGCCCCATGGAGGGCTGGAGCACCCCTGACACCACGTGTAACAGCACGTCAGAGCAACCTGAGATACAGAGAAAGGGCCCAGCCACCTGGTCATCAGATAGGTCAAGCTCCTGGTCCTATGAGCCTCCTTCCAATTTCTGTAATACCAATATACTGGAATGTTCCTGGACTAGAAAAGAAGGGGCCCACTGGCTGGCTCAGGCCATTTGCCACACTGATCTCAATGCACTTCCATTGCCTGGAGTTAGCATTCAGATTTGGTGCTTGGGGTGTCCTGATGCCATGAACCCTTTCAGACCCACTCTTCATGAGAACATATTCTCCTTTCTCCATTATGAGAGAGATAATATAGCAGTGTTCTGAACAATAGCAGGACAGTCACCGTTGTCCCGGCAACAAAGCTGCATTAGAATGCACCATTCAGGAAAGGGATGAGTTTGAACCAGGTGTGTGTGGGCAAGAGTGCTGTGCCCTGGGGGGTGCTGAGTGAGAGGTATGCCCTGTGGAGTCTTCCTGAGATCACCCCCCCAGGGCATCTGAACATCTGGGCGGAGGTTTGGCATGTGCTTAGGGAGAAAGAACCGAGAATTGATACCATGAACACATCAACCATCAGGAAATGGGAAGAAAGGACAACTAGCAATTACCAAGTATTTACCAAGTACTGAGTTAAGTTCTGCATGTGCATCCTTTCATAGAACCATTTGAACCTCTCTGCGGCCATGTGAGATAGATAGACAGCCTTAGCCCACCTTATAAATGAGAAACCTAAGATTCAGAAGAAGTCAAGCAACTGTTCCAAGGGTCTGCAACCTGGCTGTGCATTTCCAGCTATATGACTGGAGGCAGCCCAATAAGTGGACAGCAGGGATTAGAACCAGGTCCATCCAACTGCCATGTCCATGATGTCCCACTAGGTCATGATACCACATGAGCTAAGGTGTTTTTATGAGCAGTACATCTTTTGTCCTTACCTCTCCTGAAAGCCCCAAAGTTCTAAGCAGTGTAGAGGTTTGCAAAAGACTGGTTTCCAGTCTTGTTCTCACTAAGGGTGAGAAGGTATTGGGTTTAGCACAAAGCTTGGTGACACTGTAAACTGCATGCACTGGGGGTGGGGGTGGGAGAGTACCCAACAGTAAAAGACTTAGTAAAAATAGAATTTTATTGTAAGCAGGGACTTCTAATTCCAAGTGTGGTCAAGGAGAGATTTAAAGGTAAGAAAGTAGACACAGCCAGCCATAAGTGCTGTGAGGACCCAAGAAAAGCATCCCAGGAGTCAGAGTGTGGTTATGGCTTCTGACCTCACAGCACTGAGCTGACAGCTTCCCCGGGGGTGTTTGTGAATACGTGAGTAATTATAGGAGTCACTATCCCTGGTCATCCTTTAGCAGTTAGAAAAGGTGGGATCCAGAGCAGTAGAAAAGCAATGTTTTCATTCTTCCTTAAGGATTCAACTTTGCCTGTTTTCAGTTGAGTTGACCTTGACACCCATCTGATGGGATGGGTGAGCCTGGATGGACAGAGAAGTTTAGCAGCACCAGTTAGCCACAGTACCAGGATGGCCAACCCAGAGGCAAGGGACACACGTCTTGAGGACTGCCTTTCCATCTCCCATGGCCACCAAGCCCACTCAGCAATCAGAGGGCTGAGCCATACAGTTCATTTGAATAGGCTTCCAAGGCAGGAAAACAGATCAGAGAAGAACACAAATGGATCTGAGGATCATATGGGGTCTCAGCAAAACTTTCAACAAATGATTTACTGAGTGTAGAGTATGTTCTGTGGGAAACCAGAATACGCCACTTCAAAATATGGAGGATTGGCTTGGTGCCCATTGCTCAGTGAGTAGGGCGCCGGCCACATACACCGAAGGTGGCGGGTTTGAGCCCAGACCAGGCCGGCTAAAACAAAATGGGAACTGCAACCAAAAATTAGTCGTGCATTGTGGCAGGCACCTCTAGTCCCAGCTTCTCAGAAGGCTGAGGCAAGAGAATCACTTAAGCCCAAGAGTTTGAGGTTGCTGTGAGCTGTGATGCCACAGCAATTAAGAAGAAGCAGGTACAGGGAAGATCTCTGCCCTCTCTGTATTTGCCTGAAAGCAGGACACAAATTTATAAAGACAAAAAGTCTCCTGCCCTGCCTTCTACCAAGAAGAACAAAGGTTAACCACTGAAAACCAAATTAGACTCCTATTGGCCTGGAGTTGGTACAGAGTAATCTAATAAGCTTTGCTAACTAACTTTTATCTGCCTGTTATTTGCTTTCCTCTAAGCTGCCATCTCTACAGACTCAAAGTCCTTTTCCTTTGTCTTATCATTTCTCTAAAAATGAGCTGTTCTTTGATGAAGATGCTATATAGAATGGAATCCAAAGCCACCTCTTTGAGAACTGCTCATTCCCTGGGTGTCTCCCATGTACACATATATGTGAAATATACGTGTGAATAAACTTCTGTTTTTCTCTTGTTAATCTGTTGTTATAGGGGTCTATCCCAACTAGGCACCTATGGGGGATAGTCTTGCCCTACATGGGTACTCACAGACTTGTGTAGTTAGGGATTCAGTTGATTATTTTAAAAAGGAGGCAATAATTGCCTAATTGCATACTATAATAGATAATATAAAGGAAAAAGCCTAAATGTGATGAGAGTTACACAGTAGATTCGGGCCAAGAGTCACGAGAAGGTGCATAAAAAAGCTGTGTTTAAGATGAAATTGGAGGGACACACACAGGTTATTTTAGGGAGGGGATGGAAGAGAATGTGCCAAGCAAGGCCCTAATTTGGCAGGAATGTCTCAGGATGAAATAAGGCTATAGTGGCTAGAACAGAAAGAGCTCAAGACTTCAAGAGGAGGCTAAAGGGTTGTGTGGGGACTCGACAACACCTGACTGTGCTGGACATTAAGGAAGACGGACAAAATTGTGAGCCTCCAAAAGCCATTAGGTGGGAGAGTAACATGTGTTTTTAAAAAATTGTGCTGGTTACAGAGTGAAGAGATAATTGGAGGAAATAAGAATGGATGTTGGGAGACTAGTCAAGAGATGATTGCAGTGGTCTAAGTGAAAAATGAATGATTCAGTCATTCATCCTGTTGGTGCTGTGCTATGTTCTGGGCATTATTCCTGGCAATGCACAAGATAGATGTAGTTTCTACTCTCATGAAGCTTATATTCTAGCTGGGAAAGATAGGACAATGGTTAGGGAACACAAGAACCTGGAATGGAGACGTGAGAGAAGTCAAAGCAGTGGAACCTGGAAATGGGGTTTAGGGTAAGGTGACAAGATTTTAACATTGGTAAAATGGGACACCATTGAAGCAGGGGGGACGGTGTTCTTAATTAAAAATTTGGTCTTTATGGAGCAACAAAAATTTTCATAGAATGCAAAAATAGTATTGTAATATATATATTTTTAATTTCAACATAAGTACAGTTTACAAATATAATACATTAAAAAATTATGTATAGTATTATTTTATTCTTTGGCATATTTCTCATTTGAGTGAATTTTTTTTAGTAGATTGCTGTCGTTGTTTAAAAGGTCATGAAATTTTTCACAAGAATTTGTTAAA
>NW_003852515.1:2629610-2685571 GCF_000181295.1 Otolemur garnettii | reverse complement strand
AGCTGGGACCACAGGCGCCCGCCACAACGCCGGGCTATTTTTTGGTTGCAGCCGTCATAGTTGTTTGGCGGGTCCGGGCTGGGGATTCGAACCCACCACCTTTAGGTGTACGTGGCTGGCGCCTTAGCCGGTTGAGCTATAGGCGCCATATTTCTAAACATTTGTTTTCTATTGTGATTTTTGCTGATGCCCAAGAGTTAACTTTTTCCTTATCAATATATATTTTTAATAATGATACCTTGTAAGTCCTAAGTGTCACTTTCAAGGCTGGCACTAGACTTTTTGCCACCACAGTAAAATATAAATAATACGAGTACTGTCTGCTAAATTCGTGAAATAAATAAATGAATTGCTTACCTAAATTATCTGAATAGCTGATTTGTTGACATCACTTGTTTAACTAGCACTAGCACGCAGTACGATGTGTATTGTCTGAGAGACAGTTACAAAATGTTTTCGTGGTTGCCAATGCCAAAAAATGCCATTGTTCATTAAGTCCAAACAATGGTGGTTGAATTCTAACAACTGATCAACAATGCGAACTTTGATAAGCAGTTATCGATAATCAGTTCTCAACAATTATTTGTTGTTATTAAAGTTTAACATTATAAAATTGACAAAAATAATATAAAACTCATATCCTGGCAAAATAGCCACATGGCAGCCGAAAACCGTCTATTCCCTTCCCATTCTCACACCCTTCCTAGCTTGTCATGCATTCTTTCCAAAAATTGGTACTTTTTAAAAACACCACGGGACGCGGGACAAATTGTTAAAAATCGGGACTGTCCCGCCAAAAGCAGGACATCTGGTCACCTTAGTTTAGGGAAGTACCAGAGCTGAAACCTGGGTCTCTGGCTGTCACTGCTAGAATAATGGTGCTGTTGACTGAACTGAGGGGCTGTGATAGAGAACCAGACACTAGGGAAAGACTGTGAATTCTTCAGACATGCTGAATTCTAAGTGGCTTTGACACACCCTTACCTGGCAGAGCAGGACAGGAAAAAAGTGTCTCCAGGAGCACTGTACAGAATCTGGTTTTAAGTGCTCAGTAAATGTCAGCAACTCACATGCTATCTGTAAAAACCTCTGAATAAAAAGTATCTCTTAAAGCCATAGTTGAGATTCAGTTCCCAATCTTTTTGGCACCAGGGCCTGGTTTTATGGAAGACAATTTCTCCAGAGACAATGGGCGTGGGGGCTGTGGGGAGATCTGACAGGAGGCAGAGCTGACTGTGAGTGATGGGGAGTGGCTGTAAATACAGACAAAGCTTTGCTTGCTTGCCCCAGCGCTCCTCCTGCTCTGTGGTTAGGTTCCTAATAGGCCACCTTTTTGACACTAGCGACGCATTTCATGGAAGACAGTTTTTCACAGCAGTGTGTGGGGGTGGAGGGTGGAGATCTGACAGGAAGTCAAGCTCAGGCAGTGAGTACCAGTCTGCTGCCTTGGGGTTGGGGACCCCAGTCTTAGAGGATTAGTAAATGGAGACATCCGCAATATTTGTGCCAATGGTTTTTATTCCAGTTGCGTGGACTAAGGGAGCATCGCACAGAGCAGCCTCTGAGATGAAGGAGAAGCCCTTGGCCTTGACCAGGGAGCCAAATCAGTCTCTCCTACCCCATAGCAGTTGGCAGCTGGGTCAGTTCTGAGACAAATCTATTTTTAAAAGAAGTTTTACAACTCCCAAATGTCTTGGGATGCCCCAGACTCATCTCAGGGGAAGCGATTCCCAGGGCTGGGCTGGTCTTTGATTATTTCCCGACAGGCAGTTGGAGAAAGATCACGGTGGCTGTTCAGGTCAGTGCTGGGCAGCTCAGGGGCCTGCACTGGCGGGGATCTTCAGAGATTGCCTGGGACTGTAATGAAACCAGGAACTTTCTGGGGGAGTTTGGGTGCCCACTGCCCAGCCAACTGCTCTAAAACAACTTCTTAAAATAAAAGTCAAAGGGAATGGTGCAGAGAGGAAGAAGGGAAGGGCCTCACCACCCTCGACACACAGCCTTGTGCTGGGTTGGGACATCAGTGGCTTTATTTTTCTTTGCTCCATTTATAGAGCTGGCTTCTGCTCTCAGGCTGCTGATCCAAGTCTGGTTGACACAGGATAAACCCCTGGACTTGAGAAGCCTAGTTCATTCCCCTGTGGAGACCACTTAGACGATGCCCTGGGAATAAGGAACCAGATGCTATATCTGTGCCATATACAGTATTGAGTTCTCCAAGGTTTATTTTTTTTATTCAGCATTTATTACTACGTGGCCCCAAATGTGCTAGACAATGGGGCTACCTCAAAATGCACCCTCAGGTGGTGACTCCTTTTCAGGAGTAAGTCAAGAGGATGAAGAGCCAAAAAGAATCAAAAAGCTAATCTTTGATTCGTGTCTTGGCTGATCTATTGATTCACAACTTGAAAAGGAAAAGTGAGAACACACTTGAGGAAATAATAACCCATAGCAATATTAGTATGGATGTCAGTTTTGTTTTCAAAACACACAAATAGAATCAAGGCTGTTGTTTCTGGAACTGTCTATCAGAGATGATAGCATCTGAGGCAGGTTAATGCTCAGAAAGCCATAGTTTAGATTCAGTCCTGAGAACAGTCTGCCTTTTTAGCCCAGGCAGGCTGACAACAGGCATAGATTGGCTGCGGCTAGAATTATTTTGCCCTCTCCTTTCACAGCAATTTTTAAAATTTGTCTTCAGATATGGACAGAAAAAGCATCTCATTCAATGTTATCCATTTGTAAAAAATTCCAGATCACCCCGCAGGGAGATTTATAATTCAGTCCACTACTAATGTTATGCTTAAAAACAAACAAAGTAAGTACTTTGTTGCTAAGAGGATTAATTAGTTAATATTTACAAAGGGTTTTAAAGATGAAAAAGGCTCCGTCAATGTAAAGTATTATTAATAGCCCTAGTAGCTCCATTGCTTTTATATAATGGAGGAAGACTCGTTCTCTAGCTTGGTTATGGATTCTTATGGTGAAAATAAAAAGGAGAAAAAGAACAGTGAGAGTTCACAAAACAAATGCAACCTGCTGGTTTTGTTGATTTTAAAGGAATTCCTATAACTGAGGAGGGCATTTCTGACATGGCACCCAACAAAAAAGCATACATGGTTTACATTTCTTTTTATTCTATAGTCAGCATCACCCCCCCCCCCATGCCTCCTGCATCAGTCTTGCTTTCTTTCTCTGGACCAGGGAATGGAGAGCGGTTTATGCAGAAGGAAGGGTGGCCTTGGTCTGCTGCTGACTGTCGGACTGCCCATTCGGGACATGGCAATCATCCAGGCCGGAGAGAATTGTGATCTCCTGAGATGAAATTCTGCTTGGTGTAAATGAGGACTTGTGGTTAGAGTGTCGTGGGGTGGCTTCCCTCACTGTCACACATAATCATTGCAAGGGTTTAGTAACAGCATAGTTGGATATGACCCCGATGATTCCCGAGGGTATTGGAACATACACCAGTTTTTATTAACATAGTGCCTAAGGCAGGTCAACTGAAGGGAGGCAGCCTTCAACCTAGTTACATCAAACATAGTAGAACCTCCATAGCTGACCACCTCCCTACACTGACCACCTCCTTAAGTTGACCTAATTCTCGTAGACCACACCTGCACCACATGTACGTGTCAGTACAGCAGACCTAATTCCTTATGTGGACCACCTCCTGATGTTAACCAGTCTGTGACAGTCCCTTGGGTAGTCAACTTACAGAGGTTCTACTGTATTGGTTCAAATACTAAACCATTAAGTCAAAGGGTCAGGGGACTTAAGGTGGTAGGTACTCACAGAGAGAAAGCAGGGCCCTGGAAGAGACTCAGGAAGCTATACTGACACAGGCCACACTTCCTAATAGGTGTCACCACCTCCAATTCCTGAGACTGTCCCTGGAGTAGAGGATAAAAGACAGACCAGCCAGATCACAGGTAACTGCTACCACTGCACAGCCTTGTCCTAGGAACTTCTATATCAAACAAGTATTGTGCGCCTCACTGGGTGTTAATCACCAGCCTGTATTTTTTGTGAGGCCTAGATAGGGAGTGAGGATAAAGACAGGTACCTAAATTAGAGAGTGAGCCATGGAGGGTGGGAAGATAGGAAGCAGACACATCACACGGTACTGGTTCAGGTCTCATATGGAACTAGCTTCTGTCAAGTTTCCAAATGAGATGGCAGCTAATAATAGACCTGTGGACAAAATTCACTGACCAGCTGTCTTAGTCCAGTTAGTGTTGCTATAAAAGAATGCCACAGATTGCGTAATTTATAAAGGAAAAACATTAGTTTCTCATAGTTCTGGAGTCCAGGAAGTCCAATATCAAGGTGTTGGCATCTCGTGAGGGCCTTCTTGCTAAGTCATCCCATAGAGGAAGACAAGAGTGTGGGAGGGAAAGAGAGAGGAGCAGGGGAAGGAGCCAAACCCAGGAGCCCACTCCCACAGTAACGGCATTACCTCATTCCTGGGGGCGGAGCCTCAACCAATCCTATGGCCAAGAGTCAGTAACCACTTTCTGGTGTTTAGTGACTTTTGCTGCACTTCTTGTGAATCCTAATATAGGTCTTACACAGGTTCAGTGAAATGTACCGTTTAGGGGAATGTGGTGGGGCCTCAGATATATTCACAAATAAAGACAGTTTTCAAAATACCAGAGTTTCTTCAGCAGTCTGACGTCCATAGAACAGTACACGTTCGTGCAGATGGTAGAACTTTCCAACTATTTTTTGGAGATGGTCGAAATGAGAACTGGGGCGTGTTCGACATGTGGCACTGATGCTGCTCTGGGGAATGTTTCTTCCCCACTATTGCCCAATGCTCGCAAATGTCCCTAACAATGAGAAAGACCTCGACCCTGATAATCTGCAACCCCACCGGTAGCACCAGTGTAAATTTCACACCTCCCAGGTACTGAGATGCTTAAACTGAGTGTCAACAGGGGAAAGTAAGACTGACGTCCAGAGCCAAATGTCCTCCAGAAAAGGGTAGAGGTGGTGGTGGTGGCAAATCAATCTCTCCTCCTCCCAGTCAGTGGACTTACCAAGCCCTCTATCATAGGAAGATGGTCCTTCAGGTTCTAGAGAGTCTTGAAACGGAAGGAAACTGTTAAATGAATGTGCTTTCCTCTCCTATCAGCCTTGTTTAGAATGAATGCCCATTTTGTAACTGAACTAGAATCATTCATACTCTATCCTATAGTCTGAATGTTTAGCCCCCTTTAAAACTCATCATATTCTCCGATGCAACAGTGTTAGTGGTGGGGACTTCTGGGAGGCCCATGGATGGATTTGTCCTGTTATAATAAGTAGCACTGCTCTTTTGCTTTGTGAGGACACAATATTTGTCCCCTCCAGATGATGCAGCATTCAAGGCACCATTTGGCAGCAGAGACCTAACCCTCACTCAACCAAAACCTGCTGGCACCTTGACCCTGGAATTATCACTCTCTAGAATCTAGAACTGGTTTTTTTAAATGAATTATCTTGCCTGTGGTATTTTGTCATAGCAGCACAAAACAGATTAAGACAACCTAGTTCCTAATTCCCATGATGTCCAGTTGGACATTAAAATATCAATAAAATCAACAATGAGCCTGCAAAAGCAAATAGGCCTTTGTTTTCTTTTAAAACAATTCAGGGCTCCAACCTGTCTATCAATCTTCTTTCAGTTCTCCATCTCTGCCTCCTGTTTTCATATGTTTGTGTGCAAAGACAGATAAAGAAAATTGCCATGAGTGACTATCAGCAGTGGAAACACAGCTTGTGCTGTGTGTGACATGCATAACATGGGTTCATATATGTGCACGTGTCTCTGCGTCTATGTGCCTGCATCTGTGTGCATCTCTGTGCACGTATGCATAGGCACATGTGCATGTGTACATCAAGTGTGTCTCTGTGAACCTTGTGCGTGCACATGTGCTCACCTCCATGCATGTGTCTGTGTGTGTACAACAGGCAGCACAGAACACTGCGATGCCACCCTGCCAGCTGAGCAGAAGAATGGGCTGCATTTGCCACGGTTACCTGCTATGGGGCCTCTGCCTTCAGCGCTTTGTGGTTTTGCTATCTCCACTTTTTTTGTCTTATTTCTCCATCTAGGATTGCTATGCCAACTGAGATTGCAAATGACACAATGACAAAGACTGTGTCACATTTGTGTGTGATTATGAGGCAGTTCCAAGGCAGCGCCTCCTCGTTGATCTTCGTTCAGACCTCCCCCGCCCCCAGGTGGCACTGCCTCTTCCTTTGGGTCCCTGGAGTGAGTCTTTTCACATCTGCAGGCTGTCAGGAAGGGCCGGGTCCTCAGTGCCAGCTGCTAGTCTGAGAGTGGGTTTTTGGTAATGACACCCAGAGGATGGCACCCACTAAGCCCCCCACTTCCTGTGCTCCATGGTTCACATTCCCAAGCTCATCAGCCACGGCTGAGACTAGAATGTGAGCGCAGTAATCCTCCCACTTCCACCCCAGATCTACTCTGCACCTCCCCTGCCTGCCCTGGGCCCTGGAAGCTAACTCTCAGCCTGCAGCATGCCAGTGCTCTCACTTGCTACCAGCTGGGCTTGGCCACAAGGAGACTGAAGGTGGGAGGCTAGTGCCATCAAGACATATGCCTCTGGCTGGGTGCCCGTAGCTCAGTGGTTAGGGTGTCAGCCACATGCTCCGGGGCTGGTGGATTTGAACCTGGCCAGGGCCTGCTAAACAAAAAGAGAAAAAAATAGCTGGGCATTGCAGCGGGCACCTGTAGTCCCAGCTACTAGGGAGGCTGAGGCAAGAGAATCGCTTAAGCCCAAGACTTTGAGGTTGCTGTGAGCTATGACACCACGGCATCTACCCAGGGTAACAAAATAAGACTCTATCTCAAAAAAGTAAAAATAAAAGACACGTGCCTCCCTCCCCCATTTCCTCCCCACCATACAAGATTCTGGCAAAGGCTGAAATCTTTTCTAGTTGTATCTCCTGCCCAGTGAGTGGACGCTTCTGACAGAATCTTCTTCCAGGCTGAGTGGTCACTGGCTCTGGTAACAGTGGGTAATCCTTTCTCCTTTCTGCTTAGGGCTGGAGTAGTGATGGCTTCTCCTCTTACTACCCCGGGGGCCTGAATTCTCTCAGCAAGTAATTCACTCATTTAACTCTCCTCAGATGAATCCTTTGAATGTCCCCTCCCTGCCACCACCCTGACAGATAAAAGCCACAAAATATGAAGATCTAAAGGGCAGGGCTTTGCCTTATTCCTTGTTGTATAAGTAGGTGATCAAAAGATGTTTGTTAAAGAAACACTGGAATGAAAAATGAATAACTTATATGGATGGATGGTCTGGTAACTACAGTGGTAAGTGGTAGAAGTCTCAGAGAACAATAATGATGTCTTAGAGCACAGCAAAACAGAAACTCAGCCACCAACTTCTCCCACCCCCATTTCCAGAGGTGATGAGAAGGACTTCGGTAGGGAGGAGGGTGAAACACTTGACTGAGACAGCTACGGCATGTCACACGATGGGGAAAATGTCCGCTGCTGGAGCTTACTCAAACACAGGTGTTGGAAGCGTCCTCAGGCTTCCTGGTACATGGCGTCTGTATGAGGAGAAGCCCGACTGTGCCTCTCCCAAATGCAGCTCATGAAATGAAAGGCAGTGGGAGAGGGTATCGTTTCCCCTTTATAATCAGGAGAAAGAAAGAATAAGGAGAGTAAGAATAAGGAGCTCTGCCGGCGGAGAAGGAAAGGATGTCTACTCAAAGAGAGGGCAAATTTTAAGAAGGAATGAACCAGGTTCCTGGCAGGTAACTTTGCATGAGCAGCCTCCACACCCTCTGTCTTACAGCAGTAACAGCCTTAAGCAAGGAGTCCCTTGGGGGGATTCTTTTTGCATTCCTGCCTTGCATGTGTCAAGGCAATTTTTAAACATATTCTGCCATCAGAGGATTTCAGGACAGGTGGAGAGAAAGGGCAAAACTTGGCGACCATCCCAGGAAGCGGAGGCCAGGCTGTTACTGTTCATTAGGGGAAGTGGACTTCCCGGATAGATGGGTCTGCTGGGCTACTGGCTCCTCCAGGACCTCAGTGTCTCGGCCCCGACAGGCTTCCATAAAGCTAAGCTGTCAGGCTCAGCACCTATAGCACCGTGGTTATAGCGCTGGCCACATGCACCGAGGCTGGTGGGTTAGAACCCAGCCTGGGCCAGCTAAACAACAATGACAACTACAACAACAACAAAAAGTAGCCAGGCGTTGTGGTGGGCGCCTGTAGTTCCAGCTACTTGGAAGGCTGAGGCAAGAGAATCACTTAAGCCCAAGAGTTAGAGGTTGCTGTGAGCTATGACCACACAGTACTCTACCAAGGGTGACATAGTGAGACTCTGTCTCAAAAAGAATAAAACAAAGCTGGGTTTTCCCCCAAGCTCCCCCCACATGCTTCTCCGTCCGCTTCTCCAGATCCCTGTGTTTGCACAGGAGGAAGGTGGTGGATTACGAGGTAAGACTGTTGCAGGAAGATGAGGCCCAATGAGGAGAAAGAGTGCCCAAACATCGTACTGAAGAGGAAAAAGGCTTTTATTTTTAGAGACAGAGTCTCACTTTATCACCCTGGGTAGAGTGCCGTGGTGTCACACAGCTCACAGCAACCTCCAACTCCTGGGCTTAGGTGATTCTCTTGCCTCAGCCTCCCCAACAGCTAGGACTACAGGTGCCCACCACAACGCCCAGCTAGGAGAAAGGCTTTTATCCCAGCTGGAGGAGGAAATAGCATAGAAGAATTCGAAATGGCCATGTTCCCGGACTAGCTTGGTCTTTTTCTTTTAATCTCTAGTCAAAAAGTTCCATCTCACAGGTACCTTTCTCATTGGTCAGTTTGAATCAAGTGGGAGAAGCTGTTCCAGCCCCCACAGAACTATAGGATTTCACAGAAGTGGAAATGTCCAGATCCCAGGAAGTTAAGTCTACAAATTCCTAAAAGCCGAGTCACCATGGAGAGGACCCTGCAGGTGTATCCTTGGGGTCTCCTTGAGAAGACCTGTTCTCCTAGACCTCACCCTTCCTGGGTATCCTCTCTCAAGACAACCCTATGAAAAACAATGATAATGAATCTTGATTTGATGGTGTGTTCTGTCTTGATGTTTTAAAAGCCCTTTGCTGGTCACAGGCTCTCCATTGACTTCCCCAGTGTCTCTGGGGAACATGGGTCCACAATTGTGGTGCCATGTGGCCACTCACTCACCTTTCAGGGAATCTCCTCCTTGAGGCCCCTATGTGTCTTATGATATTATCTCCCTAAGGAGAATCTCATCTATATTGAGCTGGACAGTTGAGAACCAATCCTATTATAGATATAGTCAAGGAAGAGGATTTCATTATCTCCCTACATAACATGCATCATATTAAAGCTCTTTCTTTGTTACAGTCTATGTAGCTCTTAATCTATACTGATGACTTAGTTGATTTGCCAGGCAATATTCTAAATGGTCTGCATGTTATAACTCATTTAACCCTCAACGACTATGATCTGGGTATTACTGTCATCTACATAATCAGACTAAGATTGAGACTCTCTGAGACTCAAAAGAGTTAAACCACGTGCCCAAGGCTATGCAGCTAGGAAGTCTTGGAGATGACATTCAGACTCAGGCATTCTGGCTCCGTAGCCAATAAACAACCTCTCATTAGCTTCCTCTCAGTTTTTGAAAACAGATTTTTTATTTGGTATGATTTTTACTAGAAATAGAAAATATCTGGACACCATTCACTGAACAATGACATCTTATGCTACTTTTGTTTAGTGTAATGTTTTGTCCTAGACAAAGTTTACGGAAGCAAGCTGTTAACACGTGGCTGAGGGACAAAACATCCACACCAATAGCAGAGGAAAAGCTGGCTGTGCCTCTTCATGGGAGGGGGCTCAGTTCTGAAAGTGACTCCTTAAAAGATGTGCCAGGGTACTTTGGACTGGATTCCTGAGGATCTCGCTAGGATCTTTGCCACAGTTTCCATGTTGGAGCCCAGCACCCACGGGAAGACTGAAGTTCATGCAGGTTCACCACCTTTTAGAGGTGCCAGCGTCTGATATGACAAACGCGCTCGGCCCAAATCCTCAAGGGGCACCAAGTGCTGTGCCTCAAACTTCACGGGCAGTGGATGAATAATTGCTGAATGAATAGATGGAAAAAAGACTGCACCACCCAAACCGGGTGTGGTAGCTGGGAACTATCACCTTCTAGGGGAGCAATTTTCAACCGGTGTGCCATTACACTCTAGTGTGACCTGAGAGGATCTTAGGTGTGTTGCAAAAAGCTAAAAGATTCTTAACTATATTATTTTTAAAAGAAGTTCAAAGCGCAGTAAGTATATTCTTTTTTTACTCTTTTTTTTTAAATCAACATAATTTAAAGGTGCTGTGCAAGTTTAACTATAGGTTCAAGTATGCCGAGAGACAGAAAAGGTTGAAAACACTGTTCTAGGGAATGGATTGGACAAATGCCTGCTCTTCTTAGGTGTGCAGTGGCTTGTGGTGATTAGAGAACCTAGGCATAAGGGTTAGAGTTGGCATTAACAACCCACACTTTCTGTTCAGAGCCTCTTTGTATGCAAAGACGGCTCTAAAATTATGTTATGATTAAAATTACGGTGAAGCTCTGAGAGTTCAGAAAGTTAGTCTTTCTGCTGTTTGAAGGAGCTCAGGAAATTTCACCCCTAAGTATGACTCCTTGGTATAAAAAATATTCTGAGTTTAAGGCCCTTTCAGATAAAAAGGCATTGGAAGGGGCTTTCCCTTTATCTGCATAAACCAGACTTGCTGAGCAAAAGATCAAAAAGAACAATGGACTTTCCTTTCTCTCCTTGTTATCTCAATATACCTGCAAAATTCAACCAGCCCTGGCCCAAATCATGTAAAATATAATACCTGTCTCTTAGGTAATTTGCAAGTCAATCCTTCCCTCCCCCCACCCCCATCCCTTCATTCTCCCAAGTATCCTATGCATCCTCCCTAGCAACCATTTATTGTCCCTAAACAGAATGACCTATACTCCTCATTTTCCCTTCTCCCCTCTAAAAGGCCTGCATAATAATATCTGAATCTCACTGGGATACTGGGTGATCAGTCTTTGATTCTCCTATGCACATGGCATATGAACCTTTCTTTTTTAAATCTGCCTTAATTGTGACTTGATCTTTCAGCAAAATTGTGGGGGAAATGGCAAGTTTCCCCTCACCCCTACAGATTCATGTGTTTATACTTATTTGAGGGTATGTATCACATCTCTGGAATATGGGCTTTTGACTACAGTGTTTAGTGTTGAAGCTAAACAGCTCTGTGAAAAGGCCCAGGAGAACAATGGCTTCTGAATTTAGATCTAGCTTTCTCCTGTCACCCTATATAGAGGAGCTCCACAGCGCATAGTCCTCTACTCTCTCCAATCCCAGTGATAATGCCCCAGTTGTCACAATTAAAACTATAGGCTTGAATTCATAAAAGCCAAGAGGTGGAAGCAACCTGAAGGTCTTTGATAGATAAATGGATAAACAAAATGTGGTATACACATGCAACTGAACATTTTTCAGCCCTAGAAAGAAGGAAATTCTGACACATCACATGGATGAATCTTGAAGACATTACACTGAGTTAAATAAGCCAGTTACAAGAGGAAAAATATGTATGATTCTACTTATACATGTATGATGTCTTAATCCATTTTGTGCTATTATAACAGAATACCACAGCCAGGATAACCTTAAAAAAAGAAAGAAGAAATTTATTTGGCTCACAGTTGCAGAGACTGAGACGTCCAAGAGCATGGCACCAGTGTCTGCTCAGCGTCTAGGGAGGCCCTTCTGGCTGCGTTATCCCACCGTTGCCAAACGTTTGGTGCACTTGTTCCCAAAGCTACACCAGAAGAACAAGGACAAGTGGTTTATGGAAAAGGAAAGAAAAGTTTATTAATTTGCCTAAAATAGGAGAATGTCAGGCTCTTGTCTTAAAGTCCCAAAAGCATATCTATAAAGAGAAATACAGAGCTTTGAAATGGAGTTTTCAGCTTCAAGCTATGGCTGTTTAACTACCACATCTCTAGTGAAGATAATCTCATGATCTCTGCGCAACCAATTCCATTGAGCCACCACCTGTGGTACCAAAAAAAAAACAAAAAACAAAAAACCACTCCTCTATCTTTCTGATTACTAGCTTCAGGCAGGAATGCAGGTTTTAATTCCCAAAAATCCTGAGGAAGGTTTAAAGAGACAGCTTGTAAAACATTTTTCCTCTGTTTCAGGCCTTTGTCTCTGTTAGATCAAGTGCGCTCGTGAGGCAGAGAGACAAGATGGGGGCCAGGGTTACTCTTTATCAGAGCCCAATTCTGAATGACAGCATTAATCCATCCATAACAGTAGCACCCTTGTGGCCTTATCACCTCTTAAAGACCCTACCTCTCACCGTTGTTACAGTGGGTATTAAATTTCAACATGAGTGTGTAGGAGACATTCAAATCATAGCATATGAGGTGCCTAGAATGAAGCAAAGACATAGAGACAGACAGGAGAGTGGGGGTGTCCAGAGGCTGGGGGATGAGAAGAATATGGGGGGAAGTTACTATTTAATGGGAATGGGGTTTCAATTTGGGAAGATAAAAAGCGTTCTGGAGGTTGCACAACAGTGTGAAGGTACTTAATACTCCTGAATTATACACACAAAAATGGTTAAGATGGACAATTTAATGTTATATATTTAACCATAATTAAAATAAATTAAATTTTTTGTTTGTTTTGTTTTGTTTTGAGACAGAGTCTCACTATGTCACCCTCAGTAAAGTGCCATGGTGTCACAGCTCACAGCAAACTCAAACTCTTGGGCTTAAGTGATTCTCTTGCCTCAGCCTCCCAAGTAGCTGGGAAAACAGGTGCCCACCACAACGCCCCAGCTATTTTTTGTTGCAGTTATCATTGTTGTTTTAACTGGCCCAGGCTGGGTTTGAACCCATTAACTTCGGTGTATGTGGCTGGCATCATAACCACTGTGCTACTAGTGCCAAGCCAAAATAAGTTGTTTTTTTTTTTTTAAGTAAAAAATATATAAAGTGTTGTGGTGGCACCCATAGCTCAGCGGGTAGGGCACCGGCCACATACACCCAGGCTGGTGGGTTTGAACCCGGCCTGGGCCAGCTAAAAGAACAATGACAACTGCAACAACAGTAAGAACAATAGCCACACATTGTGGCAGGCACCTGTGGTCCCAGCTACTTAGGAGGCAAGAGAATCACTTTAAGCCCAAGAGTTTGAGGTTGCTGTGAGCTATGACACCATGGCACTCTACCCAGGGTGACAGTTTGAGACTCTGTCTCAAAAAAAAAAAAAATGTGTATATATAGATTTGAAACTCAGTGTAATTTTCTCTCACCACCAAGAGAGACCACTGCCCACACAGACACCGGTGGGCTTTCCCTACCTCAAAGAGGGTCTTGAAAACATTTTGTTCATGCTGAGGGTGGTCCCCGTTGTTGGGACCTTATGTACAGAGGCCTGAAGGTCTCCTAGGGATCCTTTTACTGACTTAACATGGGCAAGCTGTGGGGAGTAGAAGTTTTTAAGAGCAAAGAGCTATGGTTTGCAAAGCCTTTAGAATGGTGCCTGGTGTGTAATGAAGTATTTGGTTAAAGGAATAACGGAGCTTAATTGGGGAAGATGACAACTTTATGTTGTGTCTTCTTAGGGTTAAAAAACATTGATTTTAGTTTTAAAAAAATCATCTTTAATTACTTTGGAATCCACAAATTTTAGCCTTGCATATCTTGGTCCTATAAACTTGAAGCTGTGTGTGACATTTGGGTGTTGTTTAATTTGTTGAGCCAACAGCCTCGCAACCTTTTAAAACTGAGAAGCACCATCATTTACATATTTCACATTAAAAATTTATAGTAAAATACAAATATAGTAAGAATGCCAATGACAGGGACACAAAACAAACTCTTCAAATCACTGTATTTTAACAAGCTATGTGCTAGAAAAAAAGACAAAGACACACGCAGATAATACATATTTATGCAACAATTCACGTCTAGGGTATGTTCTGGGCTAAATATGTAGTATCCGTCCAGCCTTATCACAGGTGACTCCATAGATGTATAGAATGAGTGAGTGGTGGAAGAAGCCCAGGATGGGGAGGGAGAAACCTGGGTTCTGGCTCTAGCTGGATCTGATTTAATACAAGTCCCTTTGCCTTTCTAAAATTCTGTTTTCCAACTTAAGACGTGAAACTATAAAAATACTAGAAGAAAGTGTAGGGAAAACACTTGAAGAAATCAACCTGGGTGAAAATTTTATGAGGAGGACCCCCCGGGCAATTGAAGCAACATCAAAAATACACTATTGGGACCTGACGAAACTAAAAAGCTTCTGCACAGCCAAGAACACAGTAAGTAAAGCAAGTAGACAGCCCTCAGAATGGGAGACGATATTTGCAGGTTATGTCTCCAACAAAGGTTTAATAACCAGAATCCATAGAGAACTCAAATGTATTAGCAAGAAAAAAACAAGTGATCCCATCTCAGGGTGGGCAAGGGACTTGAAAAGAAATTTCTCTAAAGAAGATAGGTGCATGGCCTACAGATACATGAAAAAATTCTCACCATCCTTAATCATCAGAGAAATGCAGATCAAAACTACTTCGAGATATCACCTCACTCCAGTAAGATTAGCCCATATCACTAAATCCCAAAACCAGAGATATTGGCATGGTTGTGGAGAAAAGGGAACACTTCTACACTGCTGGTAGGAATGCAAACTAATTCATTCCTTTTGGAAAGATGTCTGGAGAACACAGAGAACTAAAAATAGGCCTGCCATTTGATCCTACAATTCCTTTATTAGGTATATATCCAGAAGACCAAAAATCACATTACAACAAAGATATTTGTATCAGAATGTTTATTACAGCCCAATTCATAATTGCTAGGTCATGGAAGAAGCCCAAGTGTCCATTGACTCAAGAATGGATCAATAAATTGTGATATATGTACACCATGGAATATTATGCAGCCCTAAAGAAAGATGGAGACTTTACCTCCTTCATGTTCACATGGATGGAGCTGGAAAATGTATCTTAGCAAAGTATCTCAAGAATGGAAGAAAAAGTATCCAATGTACACAGCCCTATTATGAAACTAATTTATAGCTTTCATAGGAAAGCTATAACCTAATATAGCCTTAGAATACGGGGAGGGGGAGGAGAGGAGGAGGGGAGGGAGAGGGGAGGGGGTGGATGGGTGGAGAGAGGGTGATTGGTGGGGTCACCTTTATGGTTTATCTTATAAGGGTACAAGTGAATCTTTCTAAAAGCAGAGTATAAATGTCTTAACACAGTAACTAAGAAAATGATATGAAGGTTACATTAGCCAGTTTGATGAGAGTATTTCAAATTTTATATGAAAACACCACAATGTACCCCGTGATTGCATTAATGTACACAGCTATGGTTTAATTTTAATTCTGTTTTCCCTTTGATACAAAAGAGGGTGTAGAGATTATCTCCTTGGCTCTTTCTCAGTCTGATACTCCACAACTCTGCAATTTCATGGTCATGTTTTGTGGGTCCAGGTTGCCCAAAACAAGACAAAATGTTTGGTTATCAAAGAAAAATTCACATAGACTCAAAGTTCTTTACTCACTGGGACAAGAAAGTGGAATAAATAAGCATTTTAGAAGGGTCTCCAATAACGAGGGTTGAAATAAGAAAGTATTTCTGTTTAATGCTTGATTTTCCTCCAAATGGAGTTTATTATCTCCTGAACACTTTCAATTATGTTTGTTTTAAAAAATTTAAATGGATTTCAACTAGTTCCAACACTTTTCTTTAGAGCATATATAATTTTCATGCAGTTTAAGCAAATGAAGAAAATACAAACAAATTGTTAATGAATTTACTTAATGCTCTGACGAGTTCTCTTTTGGTCAATGTAATGATAAACTGTCTCCAATATTTATGAATATCCTGTGCTCAGTGTTTTTTGTTTTTCTTGAAGAATCTAGGGATTAAAGTCTTATACAGGCAACAAGATTTGTAAACAATTTCCTTGCCATATATTGAGTTGTGTTTATCAAATTGAGTTTAAAATGTATCAAAGTGAAACAAATTGTGTTAGAATCAATCCATTTAGGAACTTTATTTTGTTTGAATTAGAGACTCATTACAAAGTCAGAACATAGCTTGTTTGATCTAGCACTATGTCTAAGGCCAGAATTATCATGAGGCCCCAGACAAGCTAAACTCAGTGTCCGTAGAAAGCCTCTCCCTCTTCTCCCCACTGCCTCTGTGGTCTGTGGCAGCTGATGTCGATAATTGATTGCTTTTTGCTTTCAACCCAGTCAACATCTATTGAGTGCCAGGCTCTGTGCTCGGTGAGTTTCAGAGGTGTTTCTTTGGTGTGTAGTAGAGATGTGTCTTATAGAACCTGGCATTACTAAACTCTTCAAGCTATATTGATTGTCAATTATTAATAATTGATTGTTTGCAAAGCATTCTCCACAAGTACCATTGTCCATCAAACTCAGCTGCCCAAGTCTACACGCATTACCCTAATCTCATTATGGAGAGAAAAGGAAGGCTTGAGAGGCTAAGGAGCTCCCCGTGAGTGGAGTTGTACTTGATTGTTAATATCAACACCAAAGTCCCTGGAGACACAACTCCGCCTTCCTCCCAGTAGCCTGGCCCTGCTACTCCCAGGCATAGCCACTCTCTGCCACCTGCCCAGTGCTGACCAGTGCTCCCCCACCTGGTTCCAGATGGCAAACAGCTACCTCTTTCCTCAGTCCTGCTGCACTCTACATGAATTACTTGCCGAAACAGAAGTTCTTTGAGGGCAAATAGTATGCCCACTTCTTTCCTGCATTCTCCGAGGTTGGGATGCCACCACTGGCACTAGACATGCAGTGTCTGTTGAATGATTCACTGAAGAAGTGAACTGGTGGGAGGTGGACTCAGAAGATCACTCTGATTTTGCTTCCACATCTGCCCAAGCCTTTGTACACTTGGACCTGCACCAACACAGCTGCCTGAGATGGTGAGAAGGAATTTCCTCTTCTCAATGCCAGCCATCTCAAGACTTGTGCCCAGAGTGAATTCAGACACAGTATATTCAACTACCAATGGTAGAATGTCATCTGTGTGTAATGACCAAGGAGTCAAGTACAAGGCAGGGTTAAAAAAAAAAAAAAATCACAAGAAATGAAATGAGCCCCAGTGGTCTTGCAAGTAGGACTCAATCTGTATGAAAATCAATGAGACGAAACCCATTGCCCATTGAAATGATGGAGGCAGATTCACGCCTGACCAGCACCACACAGACTCCTTCATACCACTCCAGAAACTTAGTCATTTAGTCTTTCTGCTCTGCCACAGGCAGCTTCCACTGACCTATGCCCAGCGCCCAGCCCCTCAGCGCATCTCTGCACCCCCCCTTCCCTCTTGTGCCCTCAGGAGCTGGCCTTGAGCAATGCTTTCTGATTAATTCTTATCTAGGCCCCACGGGGCTTCCTGTGGGGTAGCCAGACATAGAAAACCCATTAAACTTGAATTTCAGATAATTTTTTAGTATACGTGCCCAATGGTATAAATAAATAAACATTATTTATTGTTTATCTGAATTCAAATGTAACTGGGCTTTCTGATTTTTGTTCTTCTTGTTTTTCTTGTGGATTTTGTTAAATGTGGCAACCTTAGCTCCTGGGGACACTCTGGGGCTCCGGCGAGGAGCTTGGTGTCCCACCAGAATCACAGAACTGACTCCAGTCTCAGGACACTCAGTGGCTCTGCCTCTAGTCTGGATTTACCCATCGCTTCCTGCCAACCTGACCAATTTTTCTCTGCACCCCAGGCTCCCAGCAACCACTCAGCATCCACGTCAGACCCACCTGCCTCAGCCTCCTCGACTCCTAGAGAACACTTTGCCTTTTGAATTTCTAGAATCTACATTTTGGGCCAATCCTTTTTCTTCATCATTTTCTGTTTGGTTCTTTTGTTGCCTCTGTAAAATTCTACATTTAAGGAGAAAAATGTCTTGTTTTTTAAACATGTGCTTGTCACGGCTCATGGCACGTATCAGTGCGGTTGCGTATTTCTGGGCTCAGCATATTCGTATTCCAGAACAATCTGGAAAGCAGATTTCCACATCATCATGTCTTTGTTACCACGTGTCTATGTGTGAGTATGGTCAAGGGTGGGTCTTTCTCGTAATGACCTCAGGCCCTTATGAAGTCAATAAATATAAAACTGGAAACCATGGGGGCAAAGCCGAACTATGCAGAGGTATTTCACCAGCCCTGAGCCTAGAAATCGTAATTCTGTTTTCTGATACTTTCTCAAATGCTCACTGCTCTAATTTGGATGTTTGTCCTGCAAATCTCATGTTGAAACTTAATCCCCAGTGTTGGAGGTGGGGCCCAGTGAGACGAGTTTGAGGCCTGGGGGCAGATCCCCGATGAATAGGTCACTGCCTTCCCTTGAAGGTGAGTGGCTTCTCACCCTGAGTTCCTGGGAGAACAGCCGTTAAAAGGAGCCTGCGGCCTCCCCCCTCTCCTCTTGCTTCCCCTCTCACCATGTGATCACTGCACACCAGCACCCCCTTCACTTCTTGCCATGAATGAAGCAGCCTAAGGCTCTCACTGGATTCCCAACCTTCCAGCAAGCAGAACGGTGAGCCAAATACACCTGTTTTCTTTATAAAGTACTCAGCTCAGCTCAGGTATTCCTTTATAGCTACACTGCATGGATGAAGACAGCCACCTTATAAAGGGAACCTCCTTGAAAAATTCCAGTGAATGCCTTGCTTCCCAGGCTACTGAAGGACAAAAGTGGTGTTTGGGATCTGAGTGAGGAGGAGCTCAGGCTGCCTGAACATCCCAGTTTCTCAAGTGGAACTCCCTTCCTGACTCAGACAGGGAGAGATTTCTGTGACCTTGTGGACAAAATGTCAGATGCCCTAAAAATTTTGTTTGTAACTTCACAGCATCGCTGATTTTGCTCTGTTTAACTATCCCTACAATCCAAATCTTCATCATCATCTGCAGAATAAAGTCCAAACTCGTGAGTGTGGCTTCTGGGGTGTCTGTGTCCAGGACATCCTCCTGTCCTCTTCTGGCACCGTCTTCCACACACCTCCTGACTCTGCTGGAGCCTCAGAGGCACCTACACAAACCCACACACTTGCACCCCATGTCTGCTCCTGCTGTTTCCTCAACCTGGAGCCCCTCCACCTTTCTCCAGCCACCAAAATCCCTTTGGTCATTAAAAAGTCATCCCAGGCTCCGTGCCTGTGACTCAAGTGGTGAAGGCACCAGCCACATACACCTGAGCTGCCAGGTTCAAATCCAGCCTGGGCCCTCCAAACAACAATGACGGCTGCAACCAAAAAATAGCCAGGCATTGTGGTGAGCACCTGTAGTCCCAGTTACTTGGGAGGCAGAGGCAGGAGAATCACTTGAGCTCAGGAGGTGGAGGTTGCTGTGAGCTGTGATGCCACGGCACTCTACTCAGGGCGACAGCTTGAGGCTCTATTTCCAAAAAAAAAAAATGTCATCCCAGTTGCCACCTCGACTGGAAGCCTTTATCCAGCCCTGAGCCATCATTGCTTCCTCTAAACTCCCTGCACCCTTAGCAGCAGCTTCATCTATGTTTCTGCTGTCATTTGGCCTTAGGTTTCCAGGAACATCTCTGTCTCTCGTTCAGTGTCACTTATTTAAGTGTGGGGTCAATGTCTCGTTCTTCACCTTTCTTCTCCCCAAAACTTCCTCAGGGGCAGCACGTGGTGATTGTGCATTGAATGTTTGTTGAACAAACTCTTGAATTTTCAATCAACCCCGAAGGGAAAAGGCAATCCCCTTTGGGTTAGGTTAGGTCATGTGGGATATTTTTAGACTCTGAGAGCATTTTTAGGATGCTGAGAGGTTACTTCAACTATCTCTGCCTCCAGACAAACTCAGCAAAGTCCAACAAGAAGGATGAGCCTCGTTCTGTTTGCTAAGGAAGGAGGGGGAGTCGAGGTGACTCCTGTGTACCCTCTGTACAATCCATCTTCAAGCCTGTGTTTTGGTCATTATTGTTACAGCAGCACTTTAGCGGCTGGTTTTTATTATTATGGGATTAACTGAGATTGCTGTGCATGCCCCTAGAGGCTTTTTAAAGCAACTGTTTTAAAAATTGAAAGCACCGTCAGAGAGTAGAGCTAATAAAATGTGCTTGGTGGGTGCATCCCATTTAGCAAAGTTTCATACCTTCAGCCCCCAGGACTGATAAAAATTAAAGATTTTCCTATACTTCAGCATTAAAAGAAAAACCAGCTGTGATTTTATACTGCATGTTTACTTAGAATCACCCTGTCATTATGAAAAGGGGGAAGGGAGGAATGTCTAATGTTCCCATCTTCCCCATTTTCTTTTACATGGCTAATGGAAACAAATTTCTTGTAAAATGGCTTTTCTTCAGCACTAACTCCCAAGCAATGGGTCTTTCAGTGAAATGTCTGAGTGTTGGTGGCAGGAATCATTTACAGAATCTCTACATCATTAATTTAAAAGATTGCCAAGCTAAATCCAATGAATACAAAGTGTGAGGGTTGAGGAAAGGGTTGAGGAAAGGAACCGGTGGCCTGGCCCTGTTCCCTCGAGAAGGCTGGAAACATTCCAGCCCCACCTACCACCCCTACCAAGCACCTCAAGTCCTTCCCTGACACACAAGCTCTTCCTCTGACCAAGGGATTCCACAGGGACCTGCTGTGAGGTACAAAACACCTGACACTTACACCTGGTCTTGAATGTGTCTAATCCCATCAGTAAGCCACAATATTCAAGGTCAATACTGGGCACAGAGCAGTCTGTGCAGAGCAGTGTGAAGAGGGTTGCTCTGACATCAGAAGTTCCCACTTAGTCAACTTACTAGTTTTGTGACCCTGGATAAGTCACCTGTAACTGAGGCTTATAGGTGAGCCTCAGGATCTTCACCTATAAAGTGGGAATAAAAATGACGACCTCATCAGGTTGCTGAGCTGACCGAGTGAGCATGTGCATGTGTATGTGTGTGTGTGTGTGTATAAAGCACCGATCACAGCAGGTGCCTGTGAACCACTCCCACCCCCTTCCTTACCATAAATGCAAGTCTGCCTGGGATGCTCTGATAACACAGAGGGTGAGCCGGATGGTTTCAGTGCTGTGCTGGGGGCAGTCTAGGTGCGCCATATTTGGGGAAGTGAAAAAGAGGTACCCAAATCCCAGTACCTTGAGTGCCTGGCTCCTCTCAGACAGCAAGCCCGGCTTGTGCCCCTTCCCCACTAAGGAAGACTAAGGAGGACAAACTGCCCTGCCCCCACTTCCATCCCCATCCTGCCCTTGCCCTTGACATTCTCCAGGTTTCTGAGGTCAGGGCAAAGTCCACACTGTGTGGATTCCTTACATCTCCCTGTGCTCAGTTCATGCCCTCCTGCCTGCTGCACATATAGGTTCAGCAGCGGAAATGTGGCAGCCACAACCGAATTGCTTGCAGAAAGAGACAGCAACCCTGTCTTGCCCTGGAAGATCTCTGATTGTCCTTAGGTTGATAATGTCACAAAGGTTCCTGTGGCTTCCATTCTCACTCAGGGTAAAAATTGTGAACCCTGCCCCATGTCTCTGACAGCACCTCCTACGAGGCTTCCCAGCTATTCTCACAGCAGTCTCCTGTGTTTTTTCTAGAATATTCTAGAGCACACTCTTCCTTAGGGGGCTTTGCATTTGCTTTTCAGTCTGCCTGGGGTACTCCCGGCGAATCCACACAGCATGCTGCGGCTTCTCCTTTAGGACGATATTCCAACACCACCCTCTTTGCTGACCACTTTACTTCAAGTTGCAGCTTGCTTGGTTTTCTCCATGGCGTATCTCAATACCTCTAGACCACTAGCCTACTAAGTTAGGGGGATAACTGAGGACATCCCACTCAGTTAATATCCTAACAGTAGGATCGCTCTGGTTTTCAGTACCCAAACTTCAAAGAATGTACACATCTCTCAAAGCAATACTGTCTCCAGCTGTCACTACTATGGGAAAAAGTATACTTATGTCCCACTAGCTCAATGTGACATCTTTAAAATGATACACAGGAGAATCCCAAGTTACAAGCCAGAATGTCACAAACGTGTGCAGACGTCCTAGAAGGCAGCAGAGAAACAGCGAAGGCTGTGTGTCCCTGCATTTCTACCCTTCCCAGGCTCAACAGTCTTTGCTGAGTGAATAATAATAGCTCGTGTCAGGAAATTGTAAAAATGGAAATTTGTCATAAATTTTAGCTGCATTTTTACCTAAAAACCATTAACTGATGGCTATTTTGCTGTATTTACTGGCCAGGATTTGCCTTGAAGGTAAAGTTATGACATCACATACAGATCGGAGGTGCTACTGCATGGAGAGTGACTGTCAAACTTGTTAACTGATTGGAGACCAGGCGAGTGATGATTTCAGCATTCTAAATTATATGTTCTGTAGGTGTTAACTGTGAGTGGGTTGCATGTTACAAAATTGACTGGAGGTTGTGGTGAGTTTATGAGGCATCATGATCTTCCCTGTTGAGCTCCCAAGGCTGTATTTTTGCACAGAATATCTGACCTTACGTGGGAGACGCCTGTATTGTCCTTATTTTGCTTGTCTTCTATTTACCCCATGTGAACAGGAACCTCAGCTCCCTAAGGAACTTCCCAAACATATTCTAAAGCTCAGTACATTCTAATAGAGAAAGAAGTCGGTCTCTGGCCCCCAAGGACCCGGGTGGGAGCTGTCTAAGTTGGACCCACCACCAATAGGCAGGGCCCTGGCCCCTATTTGGGCATCACACTCCCCATCCCAGAGACCAGTGAAGGAAGGGGAGACTGAAAACTCTGCACAGCTCTGGGCAGCCTGGAGAGGATTCCCAAGGACTGTGGGTTAGATCTCATCCAAGCAGAGCTGCCATTGCAGTGCCAAAGCTCTCCAAGTCTCTGAAAACTAGAAGGGTAGTCTGCTAACATTAATTGAGCACCAACACTGTCTCACCTTTGCACTATCCCCCCTTTGTGAGCTGGACCTAGTGTCTTGTTTCACAATAAAATATGGCAGATGACTATTACTGCTGAGGTCAGTTTATAAAAACCTGACTCCCTTCTTACTAGCATTCTTTTTCTCTCTGGCTCTTTTCCCTGACGTACTCTGATGGAGCAAGCTTCTGTGTTGTGAGCTGCCCTCTGGAGTGGCCCACAAGGCCAGGAACTGAGGACAACCCCCAGCCCACCAGCCATGAGGACGTGAGGCCACAGTCCAACAGCTCAAGGGAAACTGAGGCCTGCCAACCACCACCCAAGTGAGCTGGGAAGCAGCTCCTTTCCCACTGAGTCTGGAGATGATGGCAACCCATATGACGTCATGATGTCGTCTTGTGATACCCTGAGATAGAGGACCCAGCCAACCTGCACTGGGATTCCTGAGCCACAGAAACCAAGATAATCCATGTTGTTGTTTTAAGTTACTATGTCTTGGGGTCATTCCATCACTAGTCACTCAATCCATCACTAGTGCACATTATTTCATTGAGTCTTCACAACAATTCATTTAACGGGTGAAGATACTGAGCCTGAAAGGTCACTCAGTACCTGGACCAAGACTCAGCCCCAAACTGCCTGAGTCCATTGTTTCCATTCTTTCCCACCGCCCTGTTCTTCCTCCAGATGTCCACCATGGAAACAGCAGGAAACTTCCACCAGGGAGTCCATTCTCCAGAGCACCTTGACTCATTTCAGAGATTTCTGGTTGCCTGACTCCCCACAACATGCAACCTGCATGTGTGTCTTCAGAGAGAATCTGTTTTTTTGTTTTTTGTTTTTTTTTTTTGAGACAGAGTCTCACTATGTTACCCTCAGTGGAGTGCAGTAGCCTTGTAGCTCACAGCAACCTCAAACTCTGGGGCTCAAGCGATTCTCTTGCCTCAGACTCCCAGCCACAATGCCCAGCTATTTTTTGTTGCAGTTGTCATTGTTGTTTAGCTGGCCCAGGGTGGGTTTGAACCCACCACCCTTGGTGTATGTGGCTGGCACCATAACTACTGTGCTACGGGTGCTGAGCCCAGAGGGAATCTTTTAAACACAAGGTTCAGCCCCTCAAACAGATGATGCAACTTCACGGGATGAAATATATTTTTATTTTCAGGAAGCCATCTGCCTCCCTTCTAGCTTAGTCATTGACCAGAGCTGGAAAAGAATAAATAAATATTTGAGGACACTGTGAGGTTGGGCTCATTTCTCTCCCATACATCTGTAATCTCCTATTTTGTCAAAGGGCCACTACCAAGGATAAGGGAGGATTAAAGGATCAGTCTATTACTAATTATCAATACCTAAAGTGTGGGCTCAGGGAGCAGGCATTAGTGCCGAGCTTGCAGAAAACATACCTGGGGCCTGATTAGACACACATTAAAGAGGAAGGGAGCTGCCTCGGCCTCGGCCTCGGGCTTTGCCTCTATGGCTCCCTTCCCCCTCCCTCACTTTGAGGAGTGCATATTGCCTATGACATTGCTAAGGAGCCCTCTTTCCCCTCACAGGGATTTTATCATGTTCAATACCCCCTAATCCGGGGTGGGCCTGGCCGATTTTGCTCTGCCCTTCAGGACTGACTTGGCGACTGGCCAGGCTCCGTCTGTGCTCACCAGCAGCCATCTCCTCTACCAGTTCACCATCCAAGAATAAAATACTGAACTCAATGGATTTTATTGTTTCTTAAGGAAAAATCCATACTAACAAATGAAATCTGGTAATACAAACCCAGCTAATTAGTCAATTTCAATCACAATATAGATGCAAAGAGGATTTCTTCCCCAATGGTAGAAGCATGGAGCAGAAAATACATCCCCTCCATGTTTTGCTTGGATGGCTCCCCCACCTCCCCATTCCATTTTCAGTTCTACAAATCCCTTCTTGTTGTAGAGAAGGTGGAGAGAGCCTCCTCCTTCTGACTCACTCTCAGGTCTTAGTAACTCTCTCTGTGACATTCCCTCCCAAAGCACTAATAAGTGACATCAGAACAGTATCACCCGGTAGGTTTTAGTTGTGGCCACATAAACAGGGCCAACCAGTATTTATTGGGAGGTCAGGCAAGGTAGAGTTTAGAGTTGTACATAATAAAAATTAAAATTAACCTAACAAGACTAACATGCTATTTTACTCAAGGACACATTTTTCATTACATTGCATGATCATGACACAGAAACGCAATTTACAAACGTGATGGGCAATGAATGTACTAACCAATACGTGACTGACCTGCTGCATGAGCCCACTGTTTTTCCTATGTATTTGTAACCGATCATGGTGGTCCCATGTTCTCTACTGTAATATGCACTCTCATAATTGAGCAAAAGACAAAGTTATAGATTAGCTCTATAGACCTGTGTCTCACCAGCCACACTTTCTCTCTCGGTGGCCCTGTCCTCTGAGCAGGGAGAACTTATGCAGAGAAGAGCACGTTGTCAAGGGCCTGGGCTGGGAGAGAGATGCATCCAGGGAATAAGCACATCATGATTTGGAGCCTCTGGGGTGCTAGAGGGAAAAGGGCAAGTTGGGCTGACCAGGGAGCTAGAGGAGGAGGCCAGCACAAGGGCCGCCTCTGGGCAAAGATACCAGGAGTGTAAATGGGCTGAGACTGAGCAGACGGCACAGGTGCAGGGGCAAGTGGGGACAAAACTCGGGCCTGAGAAACGTGGAGCTGGAGGAGCAGACACCGTGACAAGGGCAGGTCACGACCCAAGCTAGCTGATCACTGGAGACCAAGGAGTAGCCAAGGAAAGTCACACAGGGAGACAACATGAAGGAAAAACAGGAGTGAGCGTCTCCTAGAGGTGTCTGAGGTGTGACCACGTCTGTCCTATTGCAAAAACACCAGCAACCAATGGCCAGTAGAATGATGGGGAAGTAGGAGGTGCGGTTACTCCAAGTGTGGGCTTGCCTGAGCCAGGTGGAGCGTAACTAACTAGTTCAGTGACCTCAGCTACCTTAAGCGATTTAAGCCCTCTAAGCCTCCATTTCCTCCTCCATAAAGGGGAGGTAGTAATAGTCGCTAACTCACTGTTGTTGTGAGGATTAAAGCACAGGCAGCGCTCAGAAGGCATGCATGTTGCTGCAGCTAACAGTCAATCTGAGCGTGGCTTTCGGTGCTGGTGCAGCTCAGGAGGCGGGAGGAAGCCAAGTGGGACACCTGTTGCCAGGTACCAGGGGATACCTTTAAGATGCTGGGAGTGGGAATCTTTTATAAGCCACCTTGAGAGTTCCCCACCAAGCAGAATTAATTGGGTCATTCCAGTATTGTGCCCACTATTCCTCACCCTTGCTTTGGTGCCTGCAGTTCCAGTGCTCACTCCTCCAGAGCCTCCTCTCCTGACCCCAGGCCTCTGTCCAGCTCCTGTGCCCAAGGAGGACTGACCCCTGACTCCCTGTGTGGATCTGAAGCACCGTCCTCATTTATCCCTTAAGTTTGAGCCTGAAATGATAGAAAGCCTGGCCCCAGGCTGTGTGTGCTGGGGGTGGAGGGCAGCTAGCCTGCCACTGCCCACCCAGGAGTGGTAGCATAAGGCATAATTCAGAAATGAATTCTGAATTTCAAATATTTGAGGTTCCAGGATGTAGGGAAAAAAGGAGCAGGACAAGGGATAGAGGTGATGACCTTCAACAGGTAACAAGTCAGGAACGCCCATCCCAGAATGGAGTGGGGATGGCCTTTTGTTCCAGTGGCCCCAGAAATGCCAGCTGCGTGTCTGTCTCTCAGGTCCCAGCTACTCCCGGGAACAGGTCTGCAGTAAACATGCCACTATCAGCTCACCTGGGGGGAGCCTTCCCCAACACACCTCTCTCTCACTGTCACCTGTGTCTTCGCAGTGGCTCCAGCAATAATAATGGCCCCCACTCCAGCACCAGCAGGCTAGCTTAAAATTCAAATGTGATTCAATTCAATCACACTCAAAGGTATGTAACACTAACAGCCGATGCTTAGAGAGAACTTACTGTGTCCCAAGCAAATGCTTGCTCAAATCATTTCACGTAATCCCTGGCATAGCTCTAAAAAGGAATATCATCTGCATGGTAGTGATGTGGAAACTGAGGCTAGAGGGGTTAAATTAATTGTCCAAAGTTTACCGTGCATGATGTGGTAGAGCTGAGATGAAAATCCAGGTTTGGCTGATGCCAGAGGTCTCCCATTTAAGCCCCTTATCCTGTATCTCTGACGTCAAGTACTGGCCTCAGTGATTAGCTCCTTTGGTGGGGAACAGGGCTCAAGATAGCATGACTGGTGTGTGCCCAGAGGTAAGAAGGAATAGAAAAGGAAGTTTCAAATGCCAAGGCTAAAGTCTCCAACCTTACTGTTTGCTGGACCTTCATCCACACGCTTCTACCTAGACGTGTTCTGGCAGAGGAAATGCCCAGAGATACCAAAAGCTGGGGGCTACCAGACACTTGTAAGATGGGACCACGGTTCAGACCCACACCAACAATTACGCCCACAGCCAGAAAGAAACCACTAGAATAAGCTGCCTCCTCCCACCAAGAATAAGCTGAAATCAGCAAGTTGCCACCACAAAGGCTGCAAGCACAGCCTCTTGCAAGTTGAGAAGGCCGGGCTGAGGTAATCCTAAGCCCAAGGACAATGGACTTTCTAATTAAAAGAAATTATCAGAAAAGCAAGTAATCATTTCATTTAAAGTTGGAAAGCTTCATCAGAGCTCGCCATCCAAACACATGCCAAACAAATCCTCTTACCCCTTTAAGCCCTCCCAAATATGAGCACTAATTAAAGCTTACTGGAAGCCCATGTGCCTCCTTCTGCTGACTGCTTGGGACGTTCCCCTGGTGACCTTTAGGAACAACCAACTTCAAACACCAAGCTTCCCTCAACCTACTAACAGGCTGTATTTCCAAACATTCATTTGTCAATAAGGTGCTTGGAATGAGGAAAACATGTCCCCAAGCAAACAAAGCTGGCTCATCACCAGGGTAGTGGGTAGAGTGCACGCCTTAACTCTGGCACATAACAGCTAAAGAATCTACCTAAAGATTTAGTAGAGCTTCATGTAGCTGTGAAGTTTGGACTCTGAATTTATCAGGGAACGTTAAGTTTATCAGGGACCTTTTCTTCTTGAGAGCTACCTGATGGAAACGATGCTTTCTGACAGTTAATCTGGTCTCATTCCTGCAGACCTTGAACCTGTCTCTTTAACTCACCGTAGTAACCTTCTCTTTCCTGCACCAAGCTTGGTATCTGACACCCAATAGGTACCCAGAATATGTTTCTTTAATTGCATCAGTAGCGTATTATGTCAAAAAAGGAAGAATAAAGGTCTTTGCTACAAGGAATTATGATTTGTATCTGATATGCTGCCCTAAGGTCAATTCTGGGAAAGGATTTCTCAGCTCACGATTGCCAGTATTTCTTTGATAATTCCCTTTCTATGAGTAAGTAAATCTTACAGCATCTCACGCCCCTCAATTGTAGGGTCTATTGGAGCCTCTCTCCTTGCAAAAGGGAAAAGCAAATGACTTCATTGGAATTCTAAAACAGAGTTCAGCGTTTTATCATACGCGTATCTGTCAGGAAGCCTTAATTTGGAGGACTTTTTTCCCAGCACATTAAGAATTCTCCAAGAAGTACTACAATCTCTATGGAGAGAAATTCAGTAATATTCATCAAATTTTAAAATACATCTACCCTTTGACCCAGTGGTTCTAGTTATAGGAATTTATCCTATAGAAAATATTCTCATACCTTGAAAAACATCATAGTTCAAGCTTTTAAAAAAAAATCACAGCATTTTTCATCTATAAAAGGCCAGTTAAGTAAATAATGATACATTCAGCCAATTAAATGGAATCACATCATTTAGGGTGGATTCTACTGTGAGTAACAGAAATCTGACAACTCTGCCTTTAACAAAAAGGAGTTTCTTTTCGAAGGTAATGAGAAGTCCAGAGGTAGATGGCCTAGAGCAGAGACAGCAACTCACCCGAGCCACCTTCTACCCTTCTACTAGGCCATCCCGAGCACCAGCTTTCTTCCTCATATTCACAATAGGACTGCTGTGTACCTAGGCACCATCGCTGCATTCCAGGACCAAGTAGAAGGTAGGACAGAAAGCCTGACTCTTTTTATCCGGAAAACAATTTCTTCCCCAGCAAGTCCATCTAAACACTCATGTACAACCTCATGTGACCTTGGTAGTCACAAGCAGGGATGTGACTAACCTATACCCGAGGGAAGCTGCCAAGTGCAAGCCCTAACAAATCTGAGGAGAGCTGGTTTGGATGAAGGACCAGTAACTAACAGTCATTAAGAAGAAGGCAGTTCTGGGTGTATTGCTATGGGGCCGTCACCAGCGTATATACTGGTACACAACACATAAACAGACCAGGTGCAGAGCAGTATGTACAGCTTCCTAGTGGGTGTGTACTGCCCTGAGTGGAGTGTGTGCATATATACACATGCATTCCTGTAAATGCACAGAGTCTCTTGAGCAGGAAGCACAGATTAAGGTCTCAGAGTTTGTCTCCAGGAAGGAACCATGGGAGGCTGGGAACAGAGGAGAGAGGGAGACTTCCTTTTCATCTTTTGCTCTTTCATGATTCTGAATGTTCAAACATGCTCAACTATTGTCTAGTCAAGTATTAAGTGATTTTTTTTTTTGAGACATAGTCTCACTTGTTCTCTCCCAGTAGAGTGCCATGGAGTCACAGCTCACAGCAACCTCAAACTCTTGGACTTAAGCGATTCTTTTGCTTCAGTCTCCCAAGTAGCTGGGACTAGAGGCAGTGGCCACAACACCTGGCTATTTTTTTGTTGTGGTTGTCATCATCATTTAACAGGCCCAGGCCAGGCTCGAACTTGCCAGCCCAGGTGTATGTGGCTGGTGCCCTCACCACTGAGCTACGGGCACTGAGCCTATTTTTCAAAGGCAGAAAGAACCCCTAAAGTGTACCAAAGCTTTTCCCCTAGTCATCAGTTTGATTTTAGTGTTGTGAATATGGGGTTCATGACATGCTACCCCCAAATAAACACTTTAGCATGTGAGCAAACAGCAGAAGCAGGAAGGCCGCCCTCATCATCCCCTTCCCCTTTTCTTCTGAAGCTGGTCAGAAGACCCCCATTTGAGAGGTGCCCTCCCTCTACTCAGAGGAAAGGAACGTTCTTGTCTCTGAGGATGCGGGATCACAGAGAAGAATCTGAACGAACAAGCTTGGCTAAGTTCTCCCCAGGCTCTCCCCATTGCATCACACTTTTTATTCCATCACATTCTCTGGGGCTATCCACTTCTTCATCAAGCCTAACGTAAAAGATACATGGGTTTCCCTATTTCTTTATGTCTTAATTTCCAAAGTCTCCCACGTCGTGTAAAATCTGTATTCAATACATTTATAAGCTTTTATCTTGTTTATCTTTTATTGCTGGGATCTCAGGCCTAAACCCAAGGTTTGATGAGGAAAAAGGCAACTTTTCCTCCTCTGCAGGACCATAAAACCAAAAATACGAGAGGTAACAAGCATCCAATTAGACATGTTTAAGAAGCTCTAGGAGTCATGGATCCACCAGATGGGAAAATAGGGGAAGATGTGGCACTCCTTTGCCAAATCAGGTAATAAAATTAAGAGGTTGCAAAAGAATCATAAAGCCATGACAGAGCGGCTAACAGTCTTTAGATCCAAACAGGAATACATTGAAATGTCTTAAGAGAGCCAAAGAAATGTAGAATTCTTCAAAGAATTGTAAAACTCAGCCAATGTACCAAAGGCTTTGTCCCTGCTCAGGGAGGAGGTGAAAGATGCACAGCAGAAGGAAGATGGAGATGAACCTGCTGGGTGGTCCAGAGTCCCAGTTATAGCTCACGGTGTCCTGCCAGGGTCCTGGGCAGAAGTCAAATCCTGCCTCCTGGCCTAAATTCTCTGGAGAATGTCTAACCTTGCCCTCCTGAGGTAGAAACCCCACTTGCTAGAGACAACTGTCTCCCCAGTAGGTAAGTGATACTCCAAGAAGCTAGATTGAGATTAAGAAGGAAATCAAACCCATCTCTTTTTATATACACATGGGAATCTTATATATATATACACTTGATCATCATACTACCAGTCATGTTTAAGAGAAGTTGATGTGTTGGAGCAGCTAAAAGATTAGTTTTATAATTCAACCTGATTTAATAATGTGATTAATTTAGATATAAGATTTTAAGCTAAAAAGTATAAGAGAATAAGGCTAGTAAATAATCATGGAAAGTCTCAGCAAATTTATGAGTCATCACATTTATGGTTTGGGTTTATCCTATTTGTGAAAATTACTTAAGTTTTGGGGAAGGATTTGTTAGTCTGCTTGGAATAGTAAGACAGAAAATAAAATAGAATTATTCATAAGTGTCTAAAGGTGTGTCTGTGGGAAATCTCTTTTTTTCTTATTCGTCATAAGTTCATTGGCTGGGGCCCCTGTAACAAAAGACAGGTTAATGTAGGGGACAGAAGTTTCTTGTCCTCATCCATCCCTAGGTTCGTGGCAGAGACCCCTATAGCAAAGACAGAGTAATGAGAGAAAAACACACCAATTTATGTCAGGTAAGTTTGTATGAAATGGGAGTCTTCATAAGGAAATGAAGACTCGAAGAAATGCAAACCTGGATATTTTTATGCTAGGTTTGAGGAAGCGTGGAGAGTTGTAGAAAAATATAATGCTATACAGAGGACATACAGAAGTGTAATAAACTGGGGAGGGGGGAGGCCTGCTTGTTCTGATTCTTCTCTGCGACCCTGTATCTTCAGAGATAAGGATGTTCCTTTCCTCCAGGTACAGGGAAGGCACCTCTGATACGAGCATTTTAATGCCTTTGTGGGAAGGTCAGAAAATTTTTTCTGACTCGGTGCCCATAGCTCAGTGGTTAGGGCACCAGTCACATATACCAGGGCCGGGGGGTTCAAACCCGGCCTGGGCCTGCTAAAAAAAACAACAACAACTACAACAACCTGGCATTGTGGTGGGCGCCTGAAGTCCCAACTACTTGGGAGGCTGAGGCAAGAGAACCGCCTAAGCCCAAGAGTTTGAGGTTGCTGCAAGCTATGACGCCACAGTATTCCACCAAGGGCAACATAGTGAGACTCATGTCTCAAAATAAAATAAATAAATATTTAAAAAGAGAAAATTTTTCCTAGCTTTTATGACCTGCTGCAGGGGAGAGGGTGTGGTGAGGTCAGAGAGCTCCCAGAACACGCTGTCTCTCAAATGTCTTCAGCTTAGTGTATTCAATATGCCCAGGTACCATATTTTGAAGTAGCATATCCTGCACACCATCAAGAGAATTTAACTAAATTATAAAAGTCTTTGGATAATCATTGTTAAATATTTCTAATTTTTAAAACAGAATTATAAGATTTGTAACTTAAACTTCAGAGCCCAGGGAAGGAGATTATTTTCTTAATTTATGATTTTGATGGCTTGGTGCCTGTGCCTCAAGTGGCTAAGGCGCCAGCCACATACACCTAAGGTGGTGAGTTCAAATCCAGCCTGGGCCCACCAAACAACAAAGATGGCTGCAACCAAAAAAATAGCCGGGCGTTGTGGCAGGCGCCTGTGATCCCAGCTACTTGGGAGGTGGAGCCAGGAGACTCGCTTGAGCCCAGGAGTTGGAAGTTGCTGTGAGCTGTGATGCCATGGCATTCTACCCAGGGGAGCAGCTTGAGGCTCTGTCTCAAAAAAAAAAAAAAAAAAATTTATAACTTTGATGAATTGAGTATTAAATGAGGTAACAACATAACTGCAAACTTTTTTTCCCCATTCCCAAAAGTTATTTTTGCAATTTTTTTTTTGGCCAGGGCTGGGTTTGAACCCACCACCTCCAGCATATGGGGCCAGCACCCTACTCCTTTGAGCCACAGGTGCCACCCCCCAAAATTATTTTTGTTACTGCAAGTTTGATACTCATTGCCATGACCCAAGGAAGAATGAAGACAAGAGGTTTGGAAGACAAGTGGATTGAGGAAAAGGAAGGAGTTTATTAATTTGCTGGCAAATGAGGACGTTAGCAGACTCTCATCCTCAAGTACCATGATCATCCCTTTGAGCAGAAATACAGAGTGTTAAAGGGAGTTTCCAACTTTGGACTTTATTAACTATAGCATCTCTGGTGAAGACCCTGTCCTGACCTCTGTTCCATAATTCTGTTGAGCCATCTCCTGTAGTACAAAGAATAAGGCACAACTCCTGCCCCTCTGATTACTGGCCTCGGACACGAATGCAGGTTTTAATTCTCCCAAAGGGAGGGTGGGGGTGGTTAAAGAGGTAATTTGTAATACATTTTGCTCTTTTTTCAGGCCCTATTTCTGTTACATTTTTAAGGTTTAGAAAAATTCTCCTTGATGTCTTAGGGGCCTCAGTAGTCGGAAGCTTCTCAAATTTCCTCATGCTGTCGCCTTTATCCTTCTGTGCCTCTTCTAGAGCACTCAGCACCTCCAAAGGTACGTGGCAACTTGCTTTAAAGCAGTTATTTGTTTATTTTATTGTGCTAAAATATACAAACATAAAATGTACCCCTTTAGCCAGTTTAAGTGTGTGATTTGGTGGTGTTAGGCACATTCAACAACGTTGTAGACCCATCCATTAACATTCTCACTGTGCACGTGTGTCTTTTCCCTTTAGAATGTGCAGTGCCCAGGACAGGGGTTGAGGTGTGCTGGCAGGTATTTCCAGAACCTGGGACAGTGTGCTCAGCAGCAGGGTGGCCAGTGAATTCTTGCCTGGGTCTAACTACCTCTTTAGTGAGGTCACTTGGTGATACCAACCTCAGGCCATTCCTGGAAGCAAAGGAGGAGGCAGAGCCCCTGGCAGCTCCCTTTCTTTTCTCCGTATGAGACAGCAAAAAGCCCCACAGAGACAAGAGGTGTCCTAGTTCCACCATCCCAACTGGCCAGGCTGAGAGATTGCGGTACAGGACCCGTTCTCTGTGGCTGCTGACCTGGTGACGGGATGGCCCCGGGGGAGAGGCTACCCGTGCCTTCGCCAAACCAGGCTGATAGTAGTGCCTCTTGTCCCATAGGAAACAACTTGAGATGGCAGCTGGCTTTGATTAATGACCAACTCGAGCATAATTGTTAAGAATGAGTACATCAATATAAATGGGATAACATTTGCAAATAAACTTTTCATTATTTCAAAAGTCTTTTTCAGTAATTTGCTCTTAATGTGGTGTTATGATTAGGTAAGAGATAGTCATGGAGTGTCTGAGTCATTTCTGAGCAAGATAAAAAAACTGAAACATAAATTGCTGAAGGTAAGTTTAGTTTCTGGTTTCTGAAATCTTATGGAAAGACAAAATGTATAGGCCCGTTAATAAACATGTCTTGTTTCACACTGAAAACCTGTGCTCCGAGGAAGTGCACATTCATATTATGAATTGATGTTCTGCAGAGAATGCTGGTTCACAACTGCTAAGGATTAAAAATTCTAATGTATGTAATTAAAATTACTAAAAATAAGGGGAACAGTTCTGTATGCCAAGGGTACAAGGAAAGTCAGATGTGTTTCTGTTGGGGAAAGTTGTAAGAAAGGCATAAGAATATGTGTGTGTGTGTGTGTTTGAGGAAAAATATAATTTGGTCTAATTCATAAATTATTTAAGTGTTGGTTTAACATATAGATTTAGGACGAAAACAGAAACAAGGCAGGAAGGAATCAGTAGGAGAAAGGGAGAGTTTATGTTTTATCAAACTACTGTCCTGCCTCCTCCTGTTATTAGGTCTTTGATTACTTAAGAAGACTGAGTTAAAGAGTTAAGGGTTTTATATTTCAGCAGATATGTAACTTTTTTTGAAGTCTTTTAATTATCAGTCTGATTAAATGAATATTACTTCACGGTCACCTAAGATCCTATTTTTGCCCAAGTGTTTTAAATTTTATTTTCAGAAACTTTTCCAAATCGAATTTTTAAATTAATTCCTTTTGACCTGAACTAACTTCAGGACATCGCAGAGAGCCCTGGAATTTCTCAAAGGAGCTAGAAAAGAGATACATTAAAGCAATTGGGCTTCTTTATCTGTTAAATTATATGAGAAACATTGCCAAAATAAGAAATGATAGTTAATTTTCTGAGTTATATTTGTACAGGTATGTTCTCGATAAGTGTTCCAAAATTATTTAAGTTCCTAGAAATCCAACATATCTTGTTATCAGTCACAATTTTAATTACCATGTCAAAATGTCCTTGTCAATTGCATCATCATGACTCTCATCAGGTTTTTATTTATGACCATTTTAAGTCTTATGGTCCACAGTTAATCTGCTTTATTGTGATGCTCTTTTTTTGTGTATGTGTGTGAGACAGAGTCTCACTTTGTCACCCTTGGTAGAGTGCTGTGGCGTTGCAGCTCACAGCAACCTCAAACTCTTGGGCTTAAGCAAGTCTCTTGACAGCCTCCCAAGTAGCTGGGACTACAGGCGCCCGCTGCAACACCCGGCTAACTTTGTTGCAGTTGTCATTGTTGTTTAGCTGGCCAGGGCTGGGTTTGAACCCACTACCCTTGGTGCATGTGGACAGCACCATGAGCACTGTGCTATAGGCGCTGAGCCAATGATGCTTTTTTTTGTTTTGAGAGACTGGGATCTCACTCTTGCTCAGGCTGGTCTTGAACTCCTAAGCTCAAGGAATCCACCCACCTCAGCCTCCCAGAGTGCTAGGATTACAGGCATGAGCTTCCCCACCCACAGCCTGACTTATTGTGATACTTATTCTGAAAGCTCTTTGCAAGGAACTATAATCCTAAAGTATTGTGTCTTCAAGGAATTTCATGGAAAGGATGAAAAGAATTCTAAGTATAAGCTTCTGATAACTTTGGGATACCATCAGTCTGGGTCAGAAGTTCTAAAACTCTACGAAACAACTCATAGGCTTGTGAAACTGCTAAGCAAGATCAAACAGACCAAAAATTAATTAATTGAGATTGAATGAACTAATAAAAAAGAATTATAGGTTTTTACAGCTCTTTTTATTTGAAACATTGCTGGTTCTTTCAATACTTTGTTTTCCAGACTTTTTTTTTTCTTTTATACCATCGACAGTTTATAGCAATGTGGTAAAGTTATACATTTGTAGACACAAATTGAGCTAATTGTTTTTCCTCTCTACCTAATTCCTCCAAAATTAGATGGGTAAAAGGAGGTATCAAATCAAAACACACAAGACCAAATGTAACAAACACGCAGGGAAGTTTATTTTATGCTTGGGATACACGTGGACTGAAATCTCAAGCGATGTCAGCCCCTTTAGGGAGGGAGGCGGATCTCTTTATGGCAGACAGAAGAGCTGGCTTTGCAGACAAGTCTTTCTTATCAGGGTACCAAGGACGTGTAGCTCATTATTGGCAGTTCTTTTTATCAGGGTGTCAGGTGCTTGGGGAGTAAGCGTATTTCTTACAGGTTTGCAACTGGACTGGTGTAAGGAGGTGACGAGCCTGTGGCCTGTCTCCCTTGTCTGAGTTATGTCCACCTGTAACAGAGTCTCACAGAATAGTTTTTTAGATCTAAGATGGAGTTAGCTTGGCCCACCTAAAAACCTATACCCTAATATACTTATTTTTATGACAATGTGGTTATTTGCATAATTTCAATAAGAATGTGCTTTCTTTATAATAGGATACAATTGGAAATATTGGTTATATTGCCTAGGCTTTGATTGGATACCTAGAATGCCTGGCTTCATGAAGTCCCAGCCCTACAGTGAAGGAGTAAAAGGCTGCCACTTCCCGGCAGGCCCAGGAGCCTCAAAAGGCCTTGGTTTGGCCTTCGGGCATTGACGATCTCAATCTGAGATTCTTTGTCAAAATTTCCAGCAATGTTAATGTAAAAGGAGCCTATGTAGTTGTTCCCGCTGTATGTAAGTAAATAATCAGGAGAAGGTTGAGACTAAACTTATGTAACAAAGAAATTTGTTTTACCATGATTATCTTTGGTTGGAATGAAGATAACTGTAGAGAGAAAAATTATGTTTCAGAAGAAAATAATAGCACACGTGTTATTGGATTATAGCCCTGATCATTGTTTTTTGAGGTTTTTTTGGTTTGGGGTTTTTTTGTTTGTTTGTTTGTTTAGAGACAGAGTCTCACTTTGTCACTCGTGGCATCACAGCTCACAGCAACCTCCAGCTCTTGGACTTAGGTGATTCTTTTGCCTCAGCCTCCCAAGTAGCTGAGACTACAGGCACCTGCCACAACGCCCAGCTACTTTTTTGATACAGTTTGGCCGGGGTCAAATTCGAAACCACCACCCTCCGTATATGGGACCTGCACCCTACTCACTGAGCCACAGGCGCCATTGTTTTTTGCGTTTTTATTATCTACCTGTATAATGGATTGTGTTCTGAATTTCTCTGGTGTTTTCTAATATCTGGCTGCAACTCAGCAACACAGAGCAAGAACTCTTCTGGACAACTCAGTGGAAATTTCAAGGTTCAGACCTCTTGCCTAATGTGTGAGCCACACAGACAGTTTGACCAGAAACACCCAACGACCCAACTAAAGATATTCAGCTACAAACTAAGATGAGAAGGTGTTGGCTTCTGGCAGGTGAGGTGGCTCATGCCTATAATCCTAGCACTCTGAGAGGCCGAGGCAAGTGGATTGCTTGAGCTCAGGAGTTTGAGACCACCCTGAGCAAGAGTAAAACTCTATCTCTAAAACCCATAGCTAGGCATTGTGGTGGGCACTTGTATCCCATTTACGTGGGAGACTGAGGCAAGAGGATTTCTTCAGCACAAGCGTTTGCAGTTGCTATGAGCTATGATGCTATGGCCCTCTACCCAGGGTGACAAAGTGAGACTCTGTCTCAAAAAAAAGAGTAGTTGCTGGCTTCCTGAAGTGGACTGCTTTTCCCAGGACTGTTGGGATAAGACAATCATTATAAGAAGAATCTTGGCTCAGTGCCTGTAGCACAGTGGTTATGGCTCTGGCCACATACACCAAGGCTGGCAGGATCGAACCCAGCCCCAGCCAGCTAAACTACAATGACAAATGCAACAATAACAACAACAAAAAAATAGCTGGGCATTGTGGTGGGCACCTGTATTCCCAGCTACCATGTTTCCCCCCAAATAAGACACTGTCTTATATTTATTTTTTCTCAAGAAGAAGCACTAGGGCTTATTTTCAGGGGATGTCTTCCTCTCCATGCCAAAATGCATGGCGTGGCTATGCAGATACACTATGATGGATGTGGCTATGCATAGTGTATCTGCATAGCCACGCCCATCACTAGGTTTTATTATTGGGGTAGGGTTTATATTTAACAAATGCATAGAAATCCTGCTAGTGCTTATTTTGGGGATAGGTCTTATTTTCAGGGAAACACAGGGAGGTACTTGGAAGGCTAAGGCAAGAGAATCACTTAAGCCTAAGAGTTGGAGGTTGCTGTGAGCTGTGATGCCACGACACTCTAACAAGGGCAACATAGTAAGACCCTGTCTCAAAAAAAAAAAAAAGAAGAGGAATCTTACCTCTCTTAATTTTTCCTTGCCTACTCATTTCACTTGGCAGGATAATACTGTAGCTAGAATTTCACAATCAGTGGTTGCTGTTGGTAACTTGGAGCATAGGATCTGTCATGTCAAACCCAAGTCTTTCCAGGACCTACGAGATCCTTTAATCCACCTCATGGTACATTAGCAACATCCCCACCACAATGGTCTGTTTAAACTATACCAGTGGCCTCTTTCATAGAGTTAGTACTTTCTGCTTTAATTTAATCTATTTCTGGGGTGCTAGATGCTAACACTGCTACCTACTCACTGACAGGGAGGCCTTTATGTAACTGCCGACACTTTCTTGCTGTACATAGGTAAATACATCAGGTGTCGTAGAGACTCAGTGGCAAAAAGTTAACAAACAGCGTACTTGGTAAAACAGGTAGCTTCCTTATCTGCCTCATTCTGTGAAATATTTGATTATAGTTGGTTCAATTCATGGGGACTCTGGCTAAGGAACATCCTGCAAACGATTGGCATTACCTGAGAATCATAACAGTAGTCTCCCTGGCATATTTTATCCTCTCTAGAAGTTGTAAGTGTTTGCATACAGGGCCGGGCACCTGTAATCCTAGCTCACGCCTATAATCCTAGCACTCTGGGAGGCTGAGGCAGGCTGATTGCTTGAGCTCAGGAGTCCAAGACTAGACTGAACCAGAGTGAGTCCCTGTCTCTAAAAATAGCCAGGTGTGTTGGGCACCTGTAGTCCCAGCTATGTGGGAGGCTAAGGCAAGAGAATCACTTGACCCCAACAGTTTGAGGGTTCTGTGAGCTCTGTGAGCTATGACGCCACAGTACTCAACTCCAGGGGAACTGAGTGAGACTCTGTCTCCAAAAAAAAAGTGTTTGCATACAACCATCCATCAAACAGCAAGGAGTCTCTGTTTAAGGGTAATGACAAAAACTCAAAGAAATGCATGATCTCACTTAGGTGAGATCCTGACCAAAAGAGAGGAATTATTCAAGTATAAGGAGCCAATTGTTTAAAACTAAGCTCCTGTACTAGGCCCCAGTAGATTAAAAATCAATGTAGAGTCACATAAGCTAAGGTTCCCTTTAAAACAAAGTTGATCTTCTGAGAAATTGAGAGAGAGAGAGAAAGAAATAGTAATTCTCCAAACAGGCCAGTCAATCTGTAATCAAGATGATAAAAAGTTTTAATTCTGAACCTGAGGTAACCTGGTGCTAACTAATCAATCATCTTTCAGTGTTTTGTCCCCATGTCCTCACCTTACAAGGAAAGCAACTCGGAAGTGACCATCTGATTGTATTCTCTGTTTCTGCTTCCATCTGCCCTAAACTTCTCTGCTCAGCTTACTGAACACTTACTCTATTTAATGGAAAGAAGGGTTGCCTGATTCTAGCATTGCAAATAAAGCCAACTGAGATCTTTAAATTTATTGTACGTTTGTCTTTTGAGACATCTAAATGGCCAAATCCAAATGGCCCAAAACATGAAATGATGTTTAAAAATGATGGAGGTCAGGGAAACAGAAAATAAGTAACAAAAAACGATGAGTTCTCACTTTATATCCATTGACTGACAAAAAGTATAAAAGAATATGAGTACCAATTGCTCTCAGAGATGCTGGGAAAACGAGTTGCCTCTTACACCAATGGTAGAAATGAAAATTGTAGCTTCCTTTTAAGAAAGCTGTTTGAAAAACAATCTGGCAGCCCTTATTAATTTCTTTTTTTAAAATCTGTATTCTTTATGACCCAACAACCTCACTCTTGGGGAATATAACTGCTAGAAACAAAAGAATCAATTTGAAAATAGAGCTATAAGATTGCTTTAGTACATCACTCTCTGTCGTGGGGGAAGAAAATCTGGAAACAAATGAACAGTCATCAGTAGACAGGAGCTAAATTCATATGGAACCTCTCACTAATAGTTTGCTGGGGCTGTCTCTTCTCAACCCCACTTTCCCCAACCATCACATTGGCAGCTTAAAATCAAACATAGAGAGAAGATTTAGGGCACAGGCATCAGCAAACACTGGCAGTCAGGGCTTTCCCTGAGAGAGATGGTGGTTATACATGTAGCAGTGCAAAGCTGCCTCCACCCCATAAAATAATATACAGCTATTAAAAGTCCTGTGCGAAAACAGTTAAACTGTAGGTAGTTTCATGAGGTTTTATTGAATGAGATAAAAATAATACGTATACTATTCCATTTTTGAAACAAAATTTTAAAAAACCTTGGGGGAGTCTATATGTATATCAATATTTTGTATGACTATACGAACATGGAGGAAAGTGGAAGATACCCAGCCCAGGGTGTGTGTGAACATGTGTTCACAAGGAAATTAAGGAAACCAAGACCAAATTTACACCCGCAGATTTGCAGGGATGTTCATGCGATGTTAAGGAAGCAGCAAGTTGCAGGGCTAAGTGTTTGAGATGCACCTGTTTCAATAAAAATAAATAAACCCAAGCCCCAGTATATTTGCCTGCAGAAGCTTGTAAGAGTAATAAAAACTCGTAAGGGTCTAGACGTTGAATATCTCAAGAGCTGGTTAGGATCAGAAGTGAGTAATGGTGAGCTGCTTCTTTCTGTGTCTTTGAATTGCTTTACTTTCTACCACCAATCAGACTTTCATAATTTGAAAGACATGGAGTGAAAAAAAAAACTCCAGAAAAAAAATTGTTCTTTCACTTGTCAACGCTCTTTCACACACTTTATCACCTTCACCCCCCCTGTGTGTGCAAGAGAATAAACACTGTTATCTCCACATCACCGTCACTGCTGAGGAAGCAAGGCTCAGCTAGGAGGCTGCCTTGCCCATGACCATAGACTGAACACTGGAACCCGCCTCCCACCCAGGTCGCCTGACCACAGACCAGCGGTCTTAGCAGATCTCCAGTGGATAAGGCAGGAGAGAAGCAGCCACAGTAACAAAGAAGGGCCAGTAGTGTCTTTCCCGGCAAGGACAACTACGCAGGCAGGAGTGAACTCTGCTGATGACATAAATGAATGCACAGTTATCAGTATTTGTCATGTATATCTAAGAAGGTTATTTGTCTAATCTTTTTTGAAACAGTCAGCATTTGCAGTCTTATCACATTATCTGGAGCCTTCTGTGCTAGGTTCACAGATTACTTTAGATCATGTGGCCAAAAGAATGTTCAGGAACATGATTTACTACAAGGACCTGGGAGTGGTGCATGACATGTCCTTCCTCGGTACCAATAAGGTGCCTTTCCCTTTCTGTTGACTCCACAAGGGTATCAACAGAGAGACCTTGGGAGACCTTGTAAGTCCCCACCTACGGAAGTCCTTGCCTGGGGCAAGTCCCCCAGGGACACGGATTTGTGTACTGTTCCCTTTCCATATCAGCATCTTTAACAAACACACCCAATGCTTATTTAAGAGATCTCCAAGTCCATGAAAACCAAAAGGTGTGCACTGTGACATGGCCAAATGAATCACAGTAGAATCTCCAGGTAGAATCAGGGTAGTTGGCACTAGCATACCCACCTTCCCATCCTCGATGCCTCTTAGCATGCTCTTATCTTTACTGGCAAGGCTTATCTTTTGAAAATTGACTGGGAATTATGGTTAAGGGTTCAGAGATAGTCTTCCCACACCTACATTGATTTAGGTATGTTTGAATAAGACCAGTGAGTTTTAGTAGAGCTGGTTGGAATGCAATGAGAAGAGACCTAGGTCTAAAGTTCATGGACCCAGCTCTGCTACTAGCTGTGGGATCTTGACCAACTCAGAACTTCTGTGTGGTTCAGTGTTTCCATGTCTCATATAAAGAGGGTAAACCTCCTTCACCTCCCTCATGGATGGCTGTGAGAATCAAACTAGAAAATGTACGAGAAAATGCTTTGCAGATGATAAAGTACCTTAGACACACAAAGTGTTGTTATTGATTTCCTGTGTTGCAGGAAATGAGAAAGCTCCTCCTTGGGGTGCCCTATTGTCAGGAATATATGAAAAAAATACATATATATGGCTTCAACTTGAAATCCTTCATGGTTAATCTAAGTGCCCTGGTAAATCTTTTTTGTAACGTTGAATGGAATTCTCTAAAGAGATTCTGCTAATGTATCTGGAGTTGTTTGCCGCCAACAAACAGGAATTTTTAAAAGGTGCTTTCTTTTTGACCATAATTATTTCAGCTTGACACTATGCAAATGTCTTTATTTCAACAATATTTTCTCCTTGTTTCTTAAATGAGAGTTCTGGGAGCAGGCTTAGTATAATGTGTTGCTTGAGACTTTCAAAATGCAAATAAGTCTTTCAATTCAAAGTTCAGAGTATTCTTCTAAATTTAAATGAGATCCACTTTGAATTTTTGGAAAGTGATCTGACAAACATTATTAAAATTAAAAATAATAATCTCTTTGGATATAAATGTGACAGAGCATATAAGAAAGCTATTCATTGACTGTTTCCTATGTGCTGGGGGTAAGGTTAAACATTTTACATGGATCATCTCATTTAATCACCACAACCCAATGAGTAGCTGCATTATTAGCCCCACTTTGCCAATAAAGAAAACTGGGCTACTGAATTTAACCAGACATCACTTTTCCCCCCAGATATGTTCATGGAAATGTCACTGTTAAAATGGATATGGGTTAAATTTAGAATACCGCCCAGCCCTGGCAGATGGGCAAAGAACACCAGAAGACCACCCTTTCTGTCTGCCAGACACTGTGCTAGACCCTCGTCATAAAATGTCTCATTCAGGGCGGTGCCTGTGGCTCAAAGGAGTAGGGCACCGGCCCCATATGCTGGAGGTGGCGGGTTCAAACCTAGCCCTGGCCAAAAACTGCAAAAAAAAAAAAGTCTCATTCAGCTTTCCCACTTCCCTAGTATTTTCCAGAGAAAAAAAGGAGGCTCAGCAAGGTGGCAAGCCGCTATTGTTGAGATTGTTACTGGCTGGCAGGTCTCGCATGAAGCATTTTTCAGTGGCTTTCTCGTTTAAACAGATAATCCACAGATAATCCACAGATAAGGAAACTCAGTGAATATACGGACAGCAAACAAATGGGAAAAAATGGTCCCCATCTCTAATAATAAAGCATTACAACTTCAAACATCAATGAGATAGCAATGGCACTTGTCTCATTTGCCAAGGTTAAATGCCAGTGGTAGTGGCTTCATAGCAAAGCTAATTTATTTATATATCGCTGGTGGCGTGTTTATGAACAACGCAAAGCGCAGACTCGGAACACAAACGCAGGCCTGCTCCCGGATTCTCCAGGCGCATGAAGGGAGCCCAGCAAAGTGAAAACAGCTGTCGTGTTAGAGTGGCACGAAGTCTTTCATCTGAGTTAAACTGTCTTCAGTATTTTGTAATATTGTTTTTACAATAAACAAAACTGGGAAGAAAGGGATTTTATTACCCCATTGTATCGATTATAGTTGAGGGTTACAATCCTAACTTACATAAATCATGGATATGACCAAGAAATAATGAAACAGCCAAGAATCAGTAGTTTTCAGCTTCTGCCTTCACCTGAGATATCAAAAGTAGACTTTAACACATAGAATTTTATGAGCCTCATTCAAAGCTCCCTCATTTCCTTGACGAAAAAAAACGAAGGCCCAGAGACATAGAATTACTTGTCAAGGTCAAACAGTTTTCTCTAGAGCTGTAACCAGCACCTGTTGCTTCTTTTTTAAAATTTCATAAAATAAAAATGCATGTACTATTTATAGGAACCCACCAAAAATTCAGTATTAATAAAAATTGGGTAGATTTTAGAATTCAAATGCGAGAGCAAGTGTGCCCATGGGGGTCCATTCTAGAGCTTCTGGTTGGGGTATGCTGACCTCCAGACTTCAGGTATGGGCTTACTATAGGGCAGTGGGGTCCCTGGGCCAGGCACATCAGTATTTCCTGAGAACTTGCTAGAAATACAAATTCTTGTATTTCATGCATGATGAAGTGAATCATAAACTCTGAAAGTGGGCCCAGTAGTGTCTTTTAACAACCTCTCCAGGTGCTTCTGAAGCATGCTTAAGACTGAGAACCAGGCTCTAAGACAATGCTTCTCCAAGTTCAATGTGCACAAGAAACACCCAGGGATCTTGTTAAACTTGAGGCTGTGATTCGGCAGGTCTGCGGAATGGAGGCTGGGAGCCTGCATTTCTAACAAGCTCTCAGGATATGCCAATGTTGCTTCTTCGGGGACCCCACTTTGAGTAGCAAGATTCTACTAAAGCTGTGTGCCCATGGGAGGGTTGGGAATGGGCACCAGAGCTATGAAACCACAGCCCTCTGTGTCCTTCCCACTCAGAGTGTCATCCAGAACCAGTATCAGGGTATCCTCTGAAGCTCGTTAGAAATGCAGAATCTCAGCCCCACCCCAGACCACTGCATAGAACCTGCATTTTAATAAACCCTCAGACTTACTTGATGGTGTCACTAAAGTCTGAGCAGCCCTGCTAAGGAAGGCTGCAGGTTGTTGAATGACAGTCAGAGTCTCGGAGCCAGTCACTTCCACCAGGCAGCATCAAGACTCCAACCTGGTGCCACTGACAAGCGTGACCCACAACATTCGAGAAAGGCTAGTGGCCCGAGACAAAACAACCAACAACAGGGGCTGGGAGGGACAGATGGGGGGACAGGAACCATGCAGGAGTACTGTTAAATATAAAAGTGTTAAGAACAAAGTAGGGCAAGCATGGAGGACAGGGAGGTTCACACTGGATTTGGACAAAAGGGAGAAAAACCAAGGAGCCGAAGATAACTGCAACATGCCCATCATCCAGCTCATGGCAGCAGGCGAACTGGCATAGGGAGTCCACACAGGCAGGAAGTCTGGGAGCCTTACATAGAGACCAGAGCAACTGTGGCTCCCAGTCAAACACTAATTACATAAGAATGACATCATATGCCTTAATCCTGGTTACTTAAGATAATATGGCACCTGCTGGCCTTGAGGCAAGATAGCCTAATCAACTCATCTCTCCCACAAACAAACAAACAAACAAACAAAAAAGCAAAATAAGAAAACAATAACTTCTGTTGGAAGTTTTGCTGAGCCATATAATGTCACTGCATATGGGTGAGTGGGTGGCAGGCACTGAGGTTACCCTTACCTCCTCCAAACCTTCCCTCCCAGCCCTCACCCTGTTCCAGAAACCAAGGAAAAAGTGGGAAAGTGATCCATGAGGAAGAAAGGGTTTTAAGCCAGGCGCAGTGGCTCACGCCTTTGGGGCTCCCTAGCACTCTGGGAGGCCAAGGCAGGTGAATTACTTGAGCTCAGGAATTCAAGACCAGTCTGAGCAAGAGTGAGACCCCTGTCTCTAAAAATAGCTGGGTGCTGTGGTGGGTACCTGATGCCACGCCACTCTACTGAGGATGAAAAAGTAAGACTCTGTCTTAAAAAAGGGGGAGAGCTTAAATAGAAGCGTTTTTAGAGTAATCAGCTGCTGTTATGAATTTTCTATGTATGCTGTAAAAAAAAAAATTACCACAAACTCATCTTTAAACATCAACTTATCTAACAGTTCTGCAGGTCAGAATTCTAAACTCAAAGTCAGGAGGGCTATGAGCCTTTTGCAGGTTTAGGGGAGGATATATTTATTCACCTTTTCCAGTTTTCAGAGGCCACCTGTATTCCCTGGCTCAATAGCAACTTTAAATCTCTCCTTCTATCCTCTCACTTCTTGGAATTGCCTGCCTCCCTCTTTCCTTTATAACAACCCTTAAGAATACATCCTTAGGAATACATTGAGCCCATCCAGATAATCCAGAATAATTTCCCCATCTCAAGGTCTTTGATTTAATCACACCTATAATAACATCTTCATAGTTCCAGGGATTAGACTGAGGACATCTTTGGGAGGGACATTATTCTGCCTGCCCCACCTGCTCTCTAAAGCTCCTCTCACGGGGCTAGTAGGAAGGATGCCACCTTGCCAGGCAGGCTCCTGTGGTCCTGTCTTCCGATCTGGGAAGGTAACGTTAATGTCACTGCCTCATTCAGAACTGAAAAATTTGCGGTATTTCATGTGTCAGACTTCCCGCTGTCAGCAGGACTTAGCTTAAGTTATTTATAGCGTCAGTGGCTTGCCTTTTGCATTAATGTAACCGTTTGCATTAAATGAATTCTAAGATAGGCCCAGCTCCAAGCCACACTGCAGAGTCTTTTCTGTTCTGGGTGGCACTGAGGCTCACAGTGAGAACTTAATGAGACTGAACGGGCATTTTTATTTATCAGGCCCAGCTGTCCCCTCACCAACCCCAATTACATCTGAAATACACTTAACTACATGAAGCTTCCGTTGAGGACCGACTTTTTTGCTTGCTCTAATGACTTAAAATCTGGGGAAGGGCGCTGGGTAAGGGACCGGCCTCAGGCCGCAGGAGTCTGTGCGCAAAGCCTTCTGAGGTTGGTGGTGCAGAGACCTGGACGCTCCACCCCAGCCAATCTCAGCTTAGCTGATGGATTTCCTTCTGCAGACCAAAAGTAATGACATGACCCAGCTGCTCGTTCCTGGGGTAAGAGAAATCTGTAGTCTCTCAGCAAACTGTGCATCTGGACAGTGTAAATGCTTGTGGGTGTGACAATAAAAGGCCCAGTCCTCCAGGCTACAGGAGTAGCCTGCTTGGAATGCTGAGGAAACCGCAAAAACAGTAGGGTGGTAGGTGTCACGTTAAAGTGACATAAGGAGTGTTCTGAGGACTGAGGAGGAGGCCCTGTCCAGCCCAGGAGGCAGCACTTGAGCAGGGCTCAGAGGATGAGGAAGGGTCAGTCAGGGGAGGGAAGGGGGTTTGGGAATAGCAATAATCAACCATCGTTATAGCAAACAACCATCTTTATACCTAGAGGTTTTAGCTTCTATTGAATTATCTCCTGAAGACTGATTTTATCAAACTTTCCCACATTAGAATAAAAAGGAAAACTTTCGGCTTGGCGCCTGTGGCTCAGGTGGCTAAGGCGCCAGCCACATGCACCTAAGGTGGCAGGTTCAAATCCAGCCCAGGCCCGCCAAAACAACAATGATGGATGAAACTAAAAAAAAGAAGTTGTGGCGGGCGCCTGTAGTCCCAGCTACTTGAGAGGCTGAGGCAGGAGACTCACCTGAGCCCAGGAGTTGGAGGTTACTGTGAGCTGTGATGCCACAGCACTCTACTCAGGGGGATAGCTTGAGGCTCTGTCTCAAAAAAAAGAAAGGAGAATTTTCTATTAAGTTCTCTTAATAGAAAAAGAAAAAGAGAGAGAGAACTTTTGGAGACTCTAGGGCTATTAATGGTGACTAAAATGTGCATGTATACGTATATTTAAATATAATTAAAATGGCCAGGCTCATGCCTATTAATTCTAGCACTTTGGAGGGCCACGGTGAGAGGATAGCTTGAGTCCAGGAGTTTAAGACCAGCATGGGCAACACAGTGAGACCCTGTCTCTGCAAGAAAAAATAAATGAGGAAAACTAGCAAGGTATGGTGGTAGGCACCTGTATTCCCAGCTACACAGGAGGCTGAGGCAAGAGATTGCTTGAGCTCAGAGGTTGAGGCTGTAGTGAGCTATGATCATGCCACTGCCCTCCAGCCTGCCGGGTGACAGAGTGGGTCCCTATCTCAATAAATAAATAAGTAAATAAGAAAGAAAGTAAGTAAATAAAAATTAGAATGGCTTGGGTTCAGGATTAAATGATTTTTAACGTAAGCGTTGAGTCCTTTCTTTTGACTCTGTATATCCCTGGGGGAAACTAACATGCTGATTTAACTTACACAGCAGGTTTAAGATATAGCCCTAAAGAATGGGGTTTGTGCACCCCCCTCCCCAGACTGAGGAGCCCCGATCGAGCACCACAGGGAGCACACAGAAGGTGATGGCTTTGTGTTACTGTTGCTGTAAATGTACTCCAGCTCTCAAGCCACACAGAACTGACCCTGTAATTGGATACCAGTTAACCTTGCGCCTACCATGCTCCGGGCTCCCAGGCGCTTCCACACATTAACTCACTGATGTTCACAACCAGTAACCATGGTAGCAACAGTAACCATATTAGAAGGAAACTGAGGCACCGAGCACTTAAGACATAGGAACAAGTCCAGGATGCCCTTCTTCACGGCCTGCTTCCAGAGCCCTGATGATTCACTACCCTGATGTTCCCAGTCCCCAGTCCCTGGAGGTGGCAGTGAGGCAAGGGAGTAAAGCAGAGCTAGACTCTGTCCTAGGAACTCTGTACTGTCATTAGCCAGGCAGTCTGTGACACATACAAAGCCACTAATTGCTGCCCCTACTGCAGCAGATGTCTCTGTTATCTATATGCCCTTCGCAGGGTACATGCTGGACCTACGTAGTAACCTTGTAACTTCCTCTTTGAGGACAGGTGGCCCTGCACCAAGGGCATGGGCCAACCTGACCTTTCCCTGAATCAAAGACTTTCACATGCACCCAAGCCCTAAAATGTATAAAAGGAAGGCCAGAGATTTAGTAGGTTGGTTCAGTTTGGGGGACATTAGTTCACCCTGAGTCTCCCGGCCAGTGAATAAAGCCACTTCCTCTTCTAACTGGCGTGTGGGGTCTTTTGTCTGCATCAGCTCTTGCTAAGCAGCACAGCCCTGGACCAGCAGTTCTGGATTCTTCCATAGGGAGCCTTGGAAATGCTGAATAGGGCTCAGCCTCCATTTCTGGAGTATGACAGGCAGAGGGGAACCTGCAGGCCCTTCTCAGGGGTAGATGGAGGAGCAAGGGACTCGTCACTGGGTGTGAATGGCTCCAACAGGTCATGGGCTGGCCCCCAGAAAAGACAACACCCTCCCATATCATTTAACCTGGAAGCCTTGTAAGAAGCTGCCCCAGTATAAATGTCAGGTGCTTCGAGCTGGGCACGGTGGCTCACGCCTATAACCCCAGCACTTGGGAGGCTGAGGCAGGTGCACTGCCTGAGCTCAGGAGTTTGAGACCAACTCTTGCTTGTTAAGCAAGAGCGAGAACCCCATCTCTAAAAAATAGCCGGGCGTATGGCTGGCACCTGTAGTCCCAGCTACTCAGGAGGCTGAGACAAGAGGATCACTGGAACCCAACAGTCTGAGATTGCTGTGAGCTAAGATGCTAGGGCACTCTACCAAAGGTGACCAACTGAGACTCTGTCTCAACAACAACAACAAAAAAAGGGCAGGTGCTTTGGCCACTGGCACAGCCATGGCTCCACACACTCCCTCTGTGATTGGTACCCATAGGAAATGTAACTATGGTAGCAACAGTAACCATATTAAAAGGAAACTGAGGCACCGAGCCAGGTTACTCTGTGATTGGTACCCAAGGAAATGATCTGGCTGAACAGGGGGTGGGAGGACAGACACCTGGGCCAGGCCCTGGGTTCCAGAAAATATCCTGGGTGCTTATAAAACGCATCCCACAGAGTTCCCCCTCCCTCCATAGGGTTTCCTTTGCCTTGTCCATTCTAAGCCATAGACAACTTCCAGCCACAGGCAGAATGTCCTCTTTAGGGTCTGTACAACTCAGTGACAATTACGTTCTTTCTGCTCTGGACGCCCTAACTGAGCACCCACCCTAACCCTCCCCAGGACTCACCCCACTCCTTGAGCCTTTTCACTGGGAAGTGCTGAGCCGTGCAAACCCACTTTGGGCAGCCTTGCTGTCTGCACAGCTGGTTAGTTCACCCTGCAAGCAAGGGCGATTTGCGGACGTCCTTGGCTCTGAGACCTGGGTGCTACAAATAACTAAGGTGCAGCCCCAGGCTGCAGCCAGATTGGCCAGGGCCAAAATGCTTCAGGCCATTTTGAAGAATCTCCCACAACCAAGTTCTTCACCTGAAATGACCCATGAAATAAAGCTGCTTGGTGATACTTGAGGGAAAATTAAGTGCCTCAGGCAAATTATTCCAAGAGGCCAGCTAAGTATTTCTACCTTTTATTTTACTTTTTTTTAGTTGTCCTGATTGTACTTCAAAGGAAGAGAAAATCAAGTTAGATTCTTCAGTTCTTAATTGTCATCAGCGTGGTTAAGAGCTGCAGTGTTCAGATCCTGGCTCCACTGCTCACCTACCAAGTGGCCCCGAGCACCATGTCCTATCTCTCTGTTTACTAGGATTAGCAATTGTTCCCACCACCAGAAACCTCTTGTGAGGGTAAGATGAATTATTGCATGTAAAATAATAGTGTTGTGACTGATGCATGAAAGGAACTCTGTTTTGGCTTTGTTGTTGTGCCTTATTTTACTTTCCTCCTACTTTTATTATCGTTATTTTACTTTTTTCCTACTTCTCTGATTTCTAATTCCTTTCTCCTCTCCAGGAAACTCATCTAAATGTTTGCAATAATGCCTGTTATTTTCATAGACAAGATTTTCAAAGTCAGAATTAATTCCAGGCCACAAGTCACAGCTGACAGTCAGTGGTGCTGTTAACAATTCCCATGAGTGCTGTATGAATTATGGCTACAGTGAGCACCATATTCTGGGCTAACAATTCAATTTACCTGTAAAATAAATTCTTTATAGGCAGAGAATTTTTACTGATGGTGTGTAAGTCAGGATTCCTAGTTGCAAGCAACAGAAATTGATCCTGGCTGTAAAATCTCATAGATTGCCCAAAAAGAGGGGTGGGAAGATCCCTCTAATACAGGCATCCTCAAACTATGGCCCATGGGCCACATACAACCTGCCTAGGACATTTATCCAGCCTGCCAGGTGTTTTTACCACCACTGCCTGTCCTCCTTAGCAGCTGACTTGTCCCAGGGCCTGTAGTCCAGCCCTCCAATAGTCTGAGGAACAGTGAACCAGCCCCCTGTTTAAAAAGTTTGAGGACCCCTGCTCTAATACATGCCATTTTTAAAGGATCTAGGCTGAAATTGGCTCCATAATCTTCAGCATATGCTTTCTAAGGTTACCCAGGATGTGAACATCCAGAGAATAAGGGAAGGAGTGAGAGAGGGGGTCATAAATGGGAGGTTTTATAGGCCAGGTCTGGAGGGGGGTCCATGCCATTGGCTAGAATTCTATCACATGGCCTGACTGCAAGGGAGGCTGGAAAGTATGTCCAGGCTGTGTTCTTCAAAGAAAGAAGGTAATAGGGGGTTAGTGGTCAGCTAGCAGTGCCTGTTACAGAAAATAAGCATTGACTTGGTCTTTTCAGTTACCATGGCAGAAAACAGACTCTCCCTCCCACCTAGACTCATAAGAGAAGAAATTATCCAGACCTATAAAGGGGCTTTAAATGCTTAGTAGTCAAAAAAGATAATAAATGCCTAATGCAGGCATTATAAGGCAAACTTAAGGATCTCTCTTGCAATCTCTCTTGTGTTTGCAAAGATGTTGCCTGGGCTACAGGCTCATCTGAAAGCTTGACTGGGGATGGTAGGAGAGGGAGGAGGTTGCTTAAGTTCTTCAGGCAGTGTGTCTATTGTTTAATTATGAGTGAATCTATGAATTGTAATTAATAGTATGATTTAATCACTCAATGTACAGGAAAGTTTGATGGTGTTAAAACTTTATGTGTAGGCATGCTAGGCCATCAGCATTAGATTTCCCCTTTTCAGGCTTATAGCCAGTGTCCACCCACAATGAATAATAGGAGTCAGAACTGTATATGTTTTTGGCTTTACTCCTAAAGAGAGACCTCTACAAAGTTTTGGTGCCTACAAACTGAATGCCTTGTCTCTACAAACAGCTGTGAGATTTCTTGATTCATGAGATGCATCAAGTCTTTGTCATTTTAGGAGTAGGCCTAAGGGTTGTTTGTTACGTGTTGCTGTGTAATAAGTTATTCCAAAATATAGTTGTTTGTTTCATGTTGCTGTGTAATAAGTTATTCCAAAATATAGCAATTTAAAGAAGCAATAAAAATTTATGAACTCTGTGAGTCACAGTTTTGGGACAGTTTTGGACTCAGGGTCTCTCTGGGAGGTTTCAAACAAGATGCCAGCTGGGGCAGCACTCTCATCTGAAAACTTGACTGGGGCCACAGGATACACTTCTAAGGTAGCTCACTCACATGGCTCATCAGTTGATTGCTGGTTGTTCATAAAAGGGAACTATGCTAGGTGTGACCAACAGGAGGCAAGAATCGTTGTGGCATATTGGAGGGTGGTTCTCACAGGTGACATTGTTCTTGAGAAGTGGGCAGTTGGTGCCTTGGTACCAACATGCTCATGCACTAGGACAGCTCCCACACAGTAAGGAGAGAAGTGGGCAAGGGAGATGGAGGGGATGGGAGCCAATGACTTATGCCCATTACAATGTGGTCTCAGTCATGAGTAGCTGCTCACCCTGCTTACATGTATCCCCATTCTGGCAAGATCAATGCCTTTTCCAGTGGGCATTGTTTGGCAGTGATTCCCTTTTAGTAGAAGAAAACTGATCCCTGGCAAAGTTCATGTTTATGTTTTAGACATCCACAGACCATGGGGAAGGCAGAGGTAAGGTCTGGGCCAAGGGGGAGCAGAGGGAAGCACAGATCAACCTCTGAAAATTAAGGACCTCAGGCAGGCATTTTGAGTTGTTAAGGTAAACATTCCCAGGGAATGGGAATCTTTGGGAAACTTAATGGGAAGTTCAAGTACCAAGTGCCAGCAGGTGGTTCTGGCAACTTCTGAGAAACTGACACCTGGTACCACCATGCTTTAGACTAGATAAGACAACACTCCATGGCTTTACCCAGGTGAGTTGGGATGGCATGCACTCTCTAGCAGGGCTTTCTCGCATGACCTATGTGCTATGTTTTCTCCTAGCTTCAACAGAGGTCACTACCTCCAAAATTGGGGAACAGTTTGAACTGTTTTTTGAACAATTTTCCAAGCCAGTGTAACTAAATTTACTATGCAATGCTGATCCCTGCATTTATAGCAGGAGCTTCTCATTCATTCATTCACAAATCCTGTTTTTCAGCACCTATTATATGCCAGACATTATCCTAGGCACTGGAAAGCAGCAGCCCCCAAACCTCTACCTTCATTGTATTTTCCTTTGATTTGGGAGCTACTTCGCATGATGTAGGTTTGCTCTTTTGGATATCTTTAAAAAGCCATTTTGAAGTTCAGGAGGATTAAGAGTTCCTTCCTGTTAGGAAAACCCCTGCACCACATGCAAACAGATACACACACACAGGAATCCACAACATGAATCTAAGACATGACATTTTGAGTCACAGATGACAGTGGAGGAGGTAGCCACAGCATCAGCAGCTCACAGACTCTTCAGGCTCCAGTTCTGCTTGTGAAATATGAAATTCTGCAGAATGACTGGTGGACCCATGAACACGGGCCTCCATTCATCTCCCAATGCACCAAACATCCCACTCGTGGGGGTAGCATATTAACCTATTTCTTTGTTCATCAATCATCAGCAAAATTTTCACCTCATCTGGCAGCAAAGTGCCAGGTACTGGGTACGAAAGGACAGACTTGATACCCACCATCTCAGTGCCTCAACACAACCATGGGGATTTGTTGTGACCCAGGTTTGCGTCCCTCTCACTGTCAGAAACACAACTCTCTTTTGTTCAGCCCCCACTCACTCCCACAGTGTTTGTTTTATTAAGAAAAGCATGAAGGTTCTCAGCCTGGGAAGCCCATGATATAATGAACCCAGTCAGATTCTTCAGCACACCCTTAGACTATGAGTGTGCTATGGCTTGTCTCATGTTGAAATTTGACCCCTGGTGTTGGAGGTGGGTCCTGGAGGGAGGGGCTTGGATTGTGCGAGCCAATCCCTCAAGAGTGGCTTGGTGCTCAGCCTTAGCCCCCTAAGAACTGCTTGTTAACAAGAGCCTGATGCCTTTATACCACCACTACCACCACCACCCCACCCCCACCTCCCACCCCCGACTCATGTTCTCCAGCTCCCCTTCTCCTTCAGCCATGAGCAGAAGCACCTTGAGGTCCTCACCAGATGCAGATGTTGCATCCAAGCTTCTTGTCCAGCCTACAAAACCATGAGCCAAATAAACTTCTCTTCCTTATGAGTTACTCAGACTCGGATATTACTTTACAGCAGCACAATCCAGGTAAGACAGGCAACCTGTGAACACAGGGGCTGTTTCCAGCAGAAAACTTATTTATTCCTTTTATTTCCATGAGACTCCCCAAGTGAACCTCCTCTATCTTCTGTAGTCCAGATTTTTAAATCCCCTGATGCTACAGCACCACTCTGATGACAGCAAGAATTTAAATGAGTCTGAAATTTGGGGAGCACTAACCCCCAGCAGACTCTGATGTCCCAGCAATTTTCTTCATAGTAGAATTCAATAGTTGGACTTGAGGATATAGAAATAATAATGGCTTTTGTGGGAAAACAAACAAACAAACAAACAAACAAACAAAAACCCAAAATATTTTGTTGGCTCCTCCTCAAAGCATTAATTGCATGGACTGCTCCAGGCAGTGAGCTCCTCAGTGACAGGGAAGATTGTTTGGGATGGATTTCTCTGTTATTTCTCCTTGGAGAATGCCTTTCTTCTTTTAGACAACGGCAGATCCCATATGATAGATAAGCCACCTGCTCTTCTTTCTATTTTACCCTTCCAGTCCAAAGAGGAAAGATGGCCAGATTCTAACACAGGGATGCATGGGATGGAATGGCTGGTTGGGTGCATCAATAAGACAACGCATTGGGTCAGTAGGGAAGCAATATACAGGGAGGGGACCCCTGTGCCCCTTCTCTACCCATCTCATGATCTTGCTTTCATATCACTGCTACCAGCACTATATCAACCTATTACTTAAAAATTCTAGAAGAAGGGTCTGGGGAGAGGAGGGAATGGGAAACTTGTTTTTAATGGATGCGGTTTAAGTATATAAAAGTCCAGAAGTAGATGGTGGCAAGGGCTGCACAACAATGTGAATGTACTTCATGTCACTGAACCGTATACTTAAAAATGGTTAAATGGTAAATTTTTGTATTTTGCCACAGTTCAGGGAGAAAAGGAAAGAGTTATTAATAAAAACAACATGGACCTCAAAAGCATTATGCTAGAGGAGAGGAAAGAATCCAGACACAAAAGGCCTATATCATTCCATTTATAAGAAATACTAGAAATGTCAAAACTACAGGAGGAAAACTGAGGTCAGTGATTGGTAGAAGTAGTGGTTCTGGAAAGGCTGTGGGTTGCAGCAGAAGGGCATAAGGGGACTTTTGGGATGATGCAATGTTCCCCATTGCAATTGTATTGATTAAAAAGCTGTTCACATTGTGAAATTAAATAAGTAAAACTTAAAGCCATTGGAACATTCTGAGACTTGAGAGGACTGTGGCTATGCCACCTCAATCATGTGGCAGGCAGCTGCAACTTCTGTCTTCTTTTTTCCTCCTTTGTAAATAACCAAGAAGACCGATGAGGGTCAGAGATGAGACTTCCCTCAGATCACTGCCCTTCTGCAGAGTAATAAAGTAATCTTCCCTGGAATGTACCAATCTGTAACCAATCAAATCATTACGGTATATGCGCACAGTCTTTTTTTTTTTTCTTTTTTTTTTTTTT
>NW_003852515.1:2602248-2629556 GCF_000181295.1 Otolemur garnettii | reverse complement strand
TGGGCTTAAGCGATTCTCTTGCCTCAGCCTCCCAAGTAGCTGGGACTACAGGTGTCCACCACAACACCCAATTATTTTTCATTGCAGTCGTTTAGCTGGCCCAGGCCATGTTCAAACCCACTACCTTCAGTGTATGTGGCTGGCACCATAACCACTGTTCTATGGGCACTGAGCTGTGCACACAGTCTTATATGAAGAATGTTGTAATCCTGCTGGAACTTCTCATTCTCTGCCTATATGAGTGAAATCTTAATGTTATTGAGGAAATAAGTTCACTGCCTGATGCTCACTGAAAGCTTCTGAAGAAAGCACGACTTTATTGCAAAATCAGCTGGCAAGGAGACAGGAGTTGGGCTCAAATCTGTCTGCCCAATTTGTGGCCGGGGGCCACATGGGCTTGGAGGGCAAGGGAAAGAACTTATGAATATTGGTTTGGCAGGGTCTGATTGGGGGGGCTTTACATTTGTCCTCTTATAATAAGTTATATGTCAGATTTAGGCTTGAATCTTCCAGCCTATGGACCCTTTCCTTTGAAAGAGTGCCAGTAGGCGGGTTCTGGCCATGGCCTTGTCTTCTTGGTTCCGTGGGAGGAACTGTTGTTTCCAGTATTGTTGGAGGTCAAAGTTTCCCTATTATGCATGCACAGGCTACACGACTTGCAGTTTAGGGTCCCATTATACCTACCAGGTAACTCAACATTTTGTCGTTAACAGAGTAGGCCCAGTTTGGGCTGGTTCTGTGGTTATATTAACTTCATCACTTTGGAAATGCTGACCCCATTGGTTTGGAATTGGTGCTTTCCCAGGTGGCCATCCTCATGCCTTGAGTGCAAATAAACTCTACCCTTAATTACAGGTTCTGAATCTCATTAAAGGTTGACATGTTTACAAAACTCATCAAATATACACTAAAACAGATTGTTTATTTTAGGTAAATTATACTTTGATAAGTTGACAAAAGAAAGTGAGGCCTAAAAATTGCTGGAAAGAAGGCGGGCTCAGCGGATGCCCACCCTTCCCTTCCCACCCCCCACTTCCCTTTGCCCTGTGCCAGTGCCAGGGATTCCAGGGACATACCAGGCAGTTTCCCAAATTAGAGAGAAAAGAGCAGAATGGAGATGGAGAGATGGATGAGGTGGAGAGGACAAAAGAGGACATCTTTCCTAGATCCAGCTGGAGAGATGAGGATGGGAGGATGTGGAGGTGGAGGAGGACAGGTAACTGGGGAGGCCAAGGGAAAACTTCCCCTTCTTCCTTGAAAGCTTCACTGAAAAATCAACAGACAAAAGGTAAATTAATTGGAGAAAATATTTCTGGTATAGAGCCTTCCTCGGTCCTTGTGTCTGATGACAAAGAACTAAGACCCAACACCAAAGTAGCAAAGCCTTATTTAGCAAACCCACTCCCTACAGCAAGCAAAGGATATGACACTCTGAAGGGGTCAGAGCAGGGGCACGTCCAGGGGCATGTCCAAGTGCATGGCGGCCTTGGAGTCCTCTTAGATTTCTCCTTTTCATGCCTCTTTCCTGGATTGTTATTCCTCAGATCAGTGAGAATGTTACCTCCTCCCTTCCATCGGGCAAGGGAGTTTTTTACTTTATTTGTTCAGACCCAGAGGTGTCATGGCTTCCAAAGCCCATTCAGGGGAGTAATAATTTATAGTAATGATTATATAATGAAGTCAGGGTCTTTTGAGGGCACTTTTGTCCTTCATCTGCATGGGCACCTTCCAAGGGGCTTCTCCCAAACCACAGCAAGCAAGGGGGATGTTTCTATAATGCTCAGCTTGACTGTACCTTTTGATCTGTGACCCTAATTTTGTGCCTACAGTTGCACCCCACCTGTGTTCCCTATTCTGATTTCCTGCCTTAAAAGACCTACAAAGTTATTAGCATGCACGTGGGGAAGAACCACAGCATGATTACCCCAACTCCCCCATGGGTTCAGAAGCTTATATACCATCTTGAGGTTACAGAAAGAATGGGAGCTCCAGGCTTAGCAAAACAGGTTATAGAAGGGGGAGAAGGGGAGGCTGGGCTGGCAAGGTAGTCTGGTTCTATAGATGAAATCTCCCAGGCAGCAGCCCTCAGAGAGAATTAGATGGTCAATGTTTCTTTCAGACCTTTAAAGGTGTCAGACTCTCAGTTACTCTTTCCTAGATCCAGACAAGGGAAGGTCCGCAGAAATAGCCTGGCTGCACTGATGCAGATTTTCTTTACAGATGCAAATCTCCCTACCCCCAAAAGATAGCTTCTCAGGGCTACTTCTGTCTGCAGGATCTCTGAACAGCAATTTCAAATTATATCAAATACTTGGGGTAAGGTATTTTGATTTTGATTTCCTTTATAACTAAGGGGCTGTCTGCATCTTGCCTCTCACTGGCCACTGGACTTTCTGTGGCCTCACTGGCCCTGCCAAGTGAAGTCAAGACTGGCCAGGCTTCCTTGTTGGGGGCTTTCAAATTCTCCTTCTGTTCACACAAAACACCCACTTTTACTTTTGTTTTGTCTTGCTCTGTCATGCCACCTAGACTGCTGAGAGGTCCTCATAGCTCACAGCACCCTCCAACTCTTGGGCTTAAGCATTGCCCTGCCTCAGCCTCCCGAGTAGCTGGGATTCCAGGCATTCACCACTGTGCCCGGCTAAGTTTTTCTTTCTTGGTGATCCGGAGTTTTCCTCTTGCTCAGACTGGTCTCAAACTCCTGAGCTCAAGCAATCCACCCATCTTGGCCTCTCAGAGTGCTAGGATTGCAGGTGTGAGCCACCACGCCTGGCTGCATAGTTTTATAAGGCATTTCTCACAACTTTCCTAAAGCCTGATCATTCTCATTTCACATTTTATTTGATGGTGCATCCAGAAAAGGAATTTGGGGCTCAGCTGAACATTTCATTTCTCTTTTTTCAATTTCCCTGTTGTTTTCTCACCTCAAGAACTTGTCTTGGGCTGGACCAGGTGCAGCATAAAGCCTTGAAGTGTGATGTTGGGAGGGAGGTGTTTGTGGATGTGGAGGTGCTGCTCCCCCTGCAGCCCTCAAATTGATCCCACCTGACAAGAAGGTCAGAAGGAACTGGCCCCAAAACAGTGAGTTCCTCAGTCACAGAGATAAATTATTGTTTTAGGCACTGACTTCATAAGGGGCCAGAGAGTACAAATGGTAACACATAGCCCCCTTCTGATTTGCAACGTTGACCTTGGGTTTGATAAACAGTATGATCAACTACAGTGATTGAATTGTGTTCTCCAAAGACATAGGTCTAAGTCCTAATCCCTGGTACCTGAGAATGTGGTGGTTTTTTTGGAAATAAGGTCTTGGCAGGTATAAGTAAGCTATGGACCTTGAGGTCATCTGGTATTGTCTAAGAGAAAGCAGAGGGACATCTGACACACACAGTTATAGAGGAGAAGGCCCAGAGGGGAGGGTCATCTGCAGCTGGAGACAGAGAAGGGTGTGATCCATCTGTAAGCCAAGGACACCTGCACCCATCAGAAGTTAGAAGGAGACGGACCAGATTCCCCCTCGGAGGCCCCCAGAGAAATTAACCTTGCCAACGACACCTTGATTTTGGACTTGTGGCCTCCAGAACTATAAGAGAATGAATTTCTGTTGTTCTTCATGGTAAGCTTTAAAGGCAGCACCATGCAGGAGCTCAGGAAATTTCACTCCAGAATATGAATCCTTGGTTAGTATAAAGAATTTTTTGAATTAAAGACCTTCAGAGATCAGCAGGTCCTCAGAAGGGGCTTTTCCTCTATCTGCATACCCAGACAGACCATTGACTTCCCTTCCCTACTTTGTTATCTCAATATATTGTAGGAAAAAAAATCAAGAAAGCCACCGGAGGCCCAGTTTGGTGAGTCACACCTGTAATCCTAGCACTTTGGGAGGCTGAGGCAGGTGGATTGCCTGAGTTCACAGGTTCAAGACCAGCCTGAGCAAGAAAGAGCGAGACCCCATCTCTAAATGTAGCCTGGCATTGTGGCGGGTGCCTGTAGTCCCAGCTACTCAGGAGACTGAGGCAAGAGAATCACTTGAGCCCAAGAGTTGGAGGTTCTGTGAGCTATGATGCCACAGCACAGCACTCTACCGAGGGTGACAAAGTGAGACTCTGTCTCAAAAAAAAAACACAACAAGAAAGCAATCAGACCTAGCCCAGATCATTTTAAACATTATACTCATCTCTCAAGTTAATTTACAAGCCAATCTAATTCGCCCCAACCGTTCATCTTTCCTAGCAAACATCTGCTGTCCCTAAACAGAATTACCTACATTCTTTATCTTTCCTTCCACTTTAAGAGGAGCATATGAAAATATCTGGACCCCACTGGGATATTGGGTAATTGCTCTGTGATTCTCCCTGTGTCCATGGTTAATAAACCTCTTTCTCTTGTTAATCTGCCTTAATTGTGACTTGATCTTTCAGTAAACTTTCCAGGGAAAGGGAGAAGTTTCCCCTCACCTCCACAAGCACTTCTCCCGGGAGTCCAGCACCTACCTATCTTGGAGAAGGACCTGAACAGGCTTGAAAGACCAGGTTCTAGGCCCATCTCTTCAGACCATGTCAAAGGGAATTTGTACCAAGCTCTAAACTTTAAACGTGACAGAAGTGGAGCTCATTTCCTTGAAGCATGGCAGCAGGGTTTTCATGCCAACCCAGGTAGAAAGGCCTTAAGGCAAACACTCCAGCCCCTCCCTCTTCACAAGTGCCTCCACACAACCTCTCCTGCCCTAAAGCACCCCCATGCATCCTGGGGACCCCAGAAGACAGGCTGAAGTCAGGGGTGCTGAGGTGTGCCCACTGCACTTGCCCTGGCAGCTCCACCAATGACCACCACGTGGCCTAAAGTAAGTAGTTGCTTCTCTGAGCCTCTGTAAAATGGGGGTCCTAACTTTCATCTACTGTGGACTGAATTGTGCACCCCTCCTCCGCCACCATCATCCATCATTCATCATTCATATATCAAAGCCCCGACTCACAAGGTGACTTTACCTAGAGGTAAGGTCTTTAGAAAGCAGTTAAGTTTACATGAGGTCATCAGGGTGGGACCCTAATTTAATAGGAATGTGGCCTTATAAGAAGAGGAAGGTCCCCACCACCATGTGAGGACACAGCAAGAAAGTGGCTGTTTGCAAGTCAGAAGAGGGCTCTCACCAGAACCCAACCAGGCGGGCACCCCGATCTCAGACTTCCAGCCTCCAGATGTGTGAAACAAACGTGTGCTGCTTCAGCACCCCAGTGCTGCACGGTTATCTGCCACGGCAGCCCTCGCAGCCTGAGACATGGCTCGCCCTGTCAACTGCAGGCTTGAGTGAGAGACACAGGAGCCTCCAACACCCACTGCAGGCCCTGGGTAACCAGGCACAGTGACCTCCCGTCTCCTTTTTCTCACATCCTTGCTCCCAGCTTCCGTCCTTGTGTCTGTCTGGGAGACCTTGGTCGTGGGCCTTGACAGACCTGGGCAGCCTCAGGTCCAGCCACTCCACCCCCGGCACGATCCTAATACACTAGTATGGCCATGCCTTGCTACAGGCCATTCTGCTCAGACCACCTCTCCCCGCATTTTCCTCCCCCCACACCCCCTCCACTTGCACCTGACCGGCGGGCGTCTGTTTATCCTTCCAGCCTGTCTCAAATGGCAGGGCAGATTTGCTCCTGTGGGGGAGGGGGAGCTTCTTTCACTGGAAAGTTCAGATTAACAAGAGGAAGAGGTTTATTTACTGTGCACATGGTGAGAGTACAGAGTGATGACCCGGTGTGCAGTGGGATCCAGAAATGTTTATACCTCCTTTCAGAGGGGGGGAGATGGGGCATATGGGGAATTCTGTTTAGGGGCAATAAATGGTTGCTAGGAAGGACTGGGGAGTGGGGCCAGAATGGCTTGTAAATGATTCTCTTTGCAAAGTAAATTAACCTGAGAGACAGGTTTTATCTTAAAATGGTTTGGGCCAGGTCTGGTTGCATTCTTGATCTTCTTTCCTGCAATATATTGAGATAAGAGGGAGGGGAAGGCAAGCCCATTTGTTTTTTCAGATGTGGCCATCTGGTTTATGCGATAGAGGAAAGCTCCATCCAAGGCCTGTTGATCTCTAAAGGCCTTTAATTCAGATTCTCTTTACACCAAGGAGTCATGCTCTAGTGGAAAATTTCCTGAGCTCCTTCTCTCTGAATCTTCCCCATGCATCACCCCCCAGCATTGGTACAGCCGCTGTATTAGGATCCGTCACATGGTGCCTCCCATCTTTCCCAAGGGCTGCCCCTGCTGACCATGTTGGGATCTCCTGTGCAGCAGGCCCTGGGAGTTGGCAGAGGAGCAGCTGTGTCCTTCCCTTGCTCACAAAGCCGGACCCTACAAGTGAGGAAGCGGGGAATCTTGCCTATGTTGAGCCCTTGTGGCAATTCCTAGCCTTTTGCCAGGTGTTGGTTCAGGTGCCATGTGGTCCCACTTATCCAGGGAGAAGACAGTTTTCCTCTAGTGAGAGAGAGATGGACCCTCTCATATGCCGGTGAGATGCTCGGCCCTGCAGAGGTCATCTTGTTGATACAGGGTTCCCTGCTCAGGCCTGGACAGCGACTTCCGTTTTCTAAACCTGGATGAGCTCAGAAATCACTCTCATCACCGACCGCCGTTTCTAAGCACAAACAGGCTGCCCTTTCCAACTTGCATTCTAGCAAGATCATGTAAAAAGCAGCCTGAATGGGTTCTGGGCAGCTCCTCTAGGAGCAGGGAGCAGACACCCTAAAGCCTGGGGTAAAAACTGCAAGGACCTCCTTCCTGGGCTAATTTTAGGATCATTTTCTGCCTGCAGACCTCTGGCCAATTGTGACATACTTCTCCCGAGCCCCTGCCCACAGGAAAGGATTTAAACCCCTAGAGTGAAGACAGGAGGCTTCCCACTTGAGTTCCCCCTCCACTGCTAGAGATTCTTTCCCCCTCTTTGGCTTATCAATGTTGCAGGAAGACGAGGCCCAACGGAGAGAAAGAGCACCCAAACACCATAGTTATAAGAGGAAGGGCTTTATTCATTGGCCGGGAGCTTACGGCATAGAAGATTTCCAAATGGCCGCGCTCCCCGACTGGCTTGGTCTTTTCCTTTTTATTGACAGTCCAAAAGTTCCACCCCACAGGCATCCTTCCCACTGGCCAGTTTGAATCAAGCGGGAGATGCTACTCCAGCCCCTACAGAACTACAGGATTTCACAGAACTTGGAAATTTCCAAGTTCTAGGGAGTTAAGCCTATAAATTCCCAAGAGCTGAGTCACCATAGAGAGGGCCCTCAGGTGCATCCTCGTGGTCTCCCTGAGAAGACCTGTTCTCCCGGACCTTGCCCCTCTCCGGTATCCTCTCTCATCAATCTTTCCATCAATCTTTGCATCTGGAAATTCTGTCCTGTTGCTGAACCCAGAGACTAAAAAGGACTGGGCATAGACATTCCAGCAACATTTTCACTGAAAGTGACCCAAAGAATCTCAGAGAAGCCAACATATTGTTCAACCCTCAATGCGATCCTCAAATCACTTGCCTCTAAGTTCCTTGTTAGGTTGTCAGACAGTCACTATCTACATTGTGTAAGTCACTGTAAGCTAGGAATTCTGGTAAACACAGTGCCCGCCTCACAGGATGGTTTTGGAGATTAACTTAATTCATGCCTACCACTTGCTCATAGAGCACATGGTCAGTGTGCCCAATACTGAGGCTGCCCACAGTACATGCCCAATAGCTGGCGGAGGGCACTTTGAACCTGATGGGGTGGGATGGGTTCTGATTGCTGAGTGCCTGGGAAAAGCACCAAGCCTTGGCTGACCGGAGCTTCCCCTGGCCGCTTTCTGGTACACGTCTGTGTACAGAATGGCCTCACATTTCATCATCATGGCAACCCTTGCAAAGATTTGTAAAGTGCCTGTGTGTGAGGGCTGCCATGTTTGGCCTGAGTACAGGATCCTTAGGTAGAAGGAGCCTACTAGAAGGTAGGCTCGTGTTTAGTCCGTTCAGGTTGCTATAACAAAGTACTGCGGACTGGATGGCTAATAAATAACAGAAAGCTACTTCTCCTGGTCCTGAAGCTGGGGGTCCAAGATCAGGTTGGCAGCGTAGTTGAGTTTTGGTGAGGCCCCCTTGGGAGTTGGAGACAACTCTCTTCTAATATCCTGACGTGGCAGAAAGAGAACGAGAGCGCTTTCTCAGTCCCACTTTTATAAACCCCATTCATGAGGGCTCCAGCCTCAAGACATGACCACCTGCCAAAGGCCCCACCTCCTAATATCATCACACTCACAGGCTGGGATCTCAACATATGAATTCGAGGGTCCACAAACATCCCGTTCATAACACCCCGTAAACGTTCGTCTCTTCTCCGGTTTTTCTTTTCTCCGCTCTTGCTCTCTTTTTATTAAACCCAAAGCATCTTAAAACAGTGGCCACTGGAGTGTAACATTAAGTAATAAAAGTCCAGGGAAACCTAAGTGTTTTTCCTACTCTCTCACTCACTACTGCGTACAATTCTTTTTTTTGTTTGTTTGTTTTTTCTGTAGAGACAGAGTCTAACTATGTTGCCCTAGGTAGAGTGCCGTGGCATCACAGCTCACAACAACCTCCAACTCCTGGGCTTAGACAATTCTCTTGCCTCAGACTCCTGAGTAGCGGGCACTACATGCACCCGCCACAGCACCCAGCTATTTTTTGTTGCAGTTTGGCCGGGGCTGGGTTTGAACCCACCACCTTCAGTATATGGGACCAGTGCTCTACTCTGAGCCACAGGTGCCTCCGGACTCCGTACAATTCTGACACTAGCTGTGTGGAGTTTTTTCTCCATACAACTAGCAAGCTATTCTCAGTGGACATCAGCAAGGTGTCCTCTAATCCCATTTCAGTTCTGACACTATCTACCCAGAGATAATGTCCAGTCCCGCGGGTTAACAGCTAGGACTTCCCCTACTTCACATGCCAGGTCACAGCCTGTGCTTCTGATTGACCATCTATACTCCCTCTTTGGGTTCAGTTAATTTGCTAGAGCAGCTCACAGAACTCAGAATAACACTTGACTTACGTTTACCTCTTTGTTATAAAGGATGATTCAAAGGCTGCAGGTGGACAGCCAGATGGAGGAGGTGCACAGGGCAAGGCATGTGGGAAGGGACTTGGAGCTTCCCTGTCCCCTCCGGGTCTGCCACCCTCCAAGAGCCTCCATATCTTTAGCTGGCTGGAAGCTCCCTGAACTCCATCCTTTTTGGGATTTGAACGCAGGCTCTATCACTTAGTCAAGATTGATTACAACACCGGCCACTGGGGAGCAACTCAGTCTTCAGCCCCTCTCCACTCCCTTGAAGGTTGAGGAGTAGAGCGAAAGCCCCAACCTTCTAGGTATGCCAAGGTCTTTCTGGTGACCAGCTCTGCTCTTGAGGGCGCCTGGGTGTTCCCAGCCACCAGTCATCTCACTGGCAAACAAAAGACACTCTTTGAAATGAGACTATGCCTCGAAAAAAAAAAAGAAAGAAAGAAAGAAAAGAAGTGTATTGAAGTATAACTTAGGCTGGACATGGTGGATCATGCCTATAATATCAGCACTCTGGGACACTGAGGTGGGTAGATGGTGTGAGCTCAGGAGCTGGAGACCAGCCTGAGCAAGAGCAAGACCCAATCTCTACTAGAAATCAAAAACAAACTAGCCAGGTGTTGTGAATACCTGTAGTCCCAGCTACTTGGGAGGCTGAGGCAAGAGGAACTCTGGAGCTCAAGAGTTTGAGTTTGCTGTGAGCTTTGACACCACAGTATTCTACCCAACGCGACAGAATAAGACTCTATCTCAAAAAAAAAAAAAAAAAAAAAAAAAAAGAAAGAAAAGAAAAAAAGACACCCTTATTACTTTAAAGATTCTGAGGGTTTTAAGAGCTGTGTGTCAGGAAATGGGCATGAAGACCAAATATATATTTCACAATTTTACAGGTGCCCTCCATGTCCCAAGGCTCCAGCCAGTGGGGCTGTCACCAGGTGGATGTTGGGCCTCCCTGCAAAGAGGTCTGAGCTACTCCAGGCTATTGGACAGTGTCCATTTGCCCTCCAAGGGCTCCCGACCTGGTGCTGTTCATCAACACATAGTCTGAAAAGAAGGGAATTGTGCATAAATGTGTGTTGGGTGTCCTGAGAGCCACACGCGCCGGGTTTAGTTATCACTCTGTCATTAATCAACTGGGTCACTCTGGGAGGGTCCCCATCCCTGAAGGCCCTTCCTTATTTGTAAAATAGGGGCCTGAATTATGTAACCAGGTGTATCCTATGAATTTGAAACTGATTCCACCATTTGCTAAATATATGACTTTGAGCATATTTAACTTCCTATAGCTTCTATTTTTCTTTTCTTTCTTTCTTTCTTCTATTTTTGAGACAGAGTCCCACTATGTCGCCGTTGGTAGAGTGCCACAGTGTCACAGCTCACAGCAACCTCCAACTCTTGGGCTTAAGCAATTCTCTTGCCTCACCCTCCCAAGTAGCTGGGACTACAGGTGCCTACTACAGCGCCCAGCTATTTTTTGTTGCAGTTGTCTTTGTTGTTTTCACTGGTTTGGAGTGGATTTGAACCTGCCAACTTTGGTGCATGTGACTGGCGCTGTAACCACTGTGCTACGGGTACCGAGTCAAAGCTTCTATTTTTCTTATGAGTAAGATGGGCATGATCACAATCCTGACTTCATAAGGTTTAGAAATAGCATATGTGATATAAGATACTTCACACTAGGCCAGCCATGCAACAGGTACTCAACTAGCAGAAGTTCTCATCACTTCCAGTTGTAGCATCTTAGCAGTTTTGTGAGAAAACCATTAATCAGACCACCACCATCACTTCTTACACTCAAGGAGCACAGAGGCCTTGCCCAACGGGGCTGGCAAAGCAAATCAGTGATCAATTTTGTGCAGAGTTTGTGCAGCAAGAGCCAGCCCCTGTGCTGCCATCCAAACCAACTTCTTCCTGATTAAGTGAGTTTTAAAAAGACATCTAGGTAGGAGCCATAATTAGAAATGACTGAAGGCTTTGAGTGAAAACAGCACGCTTTTGCTGATCAATAGCAGCCATTCATTTCCAAGAGGAAGGCATATGTTAAAAGGTATTGAAATGAGAAAGACACCCAGAGTCCTCATCCTCTCCCTAAGCGCTGAGCTGGTGCTGAATTGCAGCCGATGCTCAGAGCAGGAGGCCCTCCCTCCCCACCAAGGGGTCACCACAGCAAAATCCCTCCAACTCCGCATGCCCCCCACATTGGGCACTCTCAGACTCTGCCCAGACACCCTGGGACCAGCTTTTGCAAATACATTTCCAGCATCTCAATAGCAAACTGTCTTCCACTTTTCTGCTCTGTAAACCTAGCAGGGCTGACATGACATGGAGCTTTTTTACCTTATTACTAATAGAAATCCACTTTGCAACCAAACAAACCTTCACTTACTACCTTCACAGCCTACATTAAGCCCCCCTGGGATAAAGAAAGTCGTCAGATGCTCAGAAATTTGGGCTTTGAGGGAGACCCCCTAATACCAAACCCATGTACACACCAGCCCAACCCTGTGTGGACCTACAATGTCCCAAAGTGGTCTGGGCACCGTCCAAGTGCCTATATACCTGCATGAATCTTTCATTTCTTTTTTGCATTTATGCTCAGCTTTGGTTTTCAGTGAACCAGTAGCTTTCAGTTCACAGATCTCCATTTTGGTCCTCCAAAGGCGGAATAAGAGAACTGTTTCATGTTCAGGAAATTTACTGTGGGGGGAAAAAAAAGAGAGAGAGTTGCTTCATTTGGTGAGATGCATAGTTTTCAGACTTCTACTGTGAAAACTCTGATTTTTGTTTTCAAGGCTACTTTTAATGAGATTTCCATTGTGAGTATTTTTGCATCCACAAAATGTACTCATCTGGCCAGCTGCTGTTCAGTAAAACTGGAAGAGATGACACTCAAAATCCGTCACATCTTGTCACCTGCTCCCCCAAGTTAGTGGGCCACATGCCTCACACTGGCCAGGGAAACGTCAGCAGTAGCCGCTGAGGTCACGTCCAGACTGAGGTACATAAGAGGTGGCTTCTCCATCTCTCTCTTTGCCCTGCCCTGAGGCTTGATCTCTCTCATCCTCTGCAGAGGAGTGGCGATAAGAAGGCGAAGGGCCACCTAGCCACATAGGACTAAACCTGATACTTGAAGTTTTGTCTACCGTGGTCACTGCCATTAGTACTCAAACCATCACAGGATCAGCGTCAGAGAGCTCCTTTCACCTTTAAAGAAGTGCTTTGCTGGTGCAATTTACTGTCCCACACTCGTTTCTCAAGCTTGCACGGAGTCTCCACTGTGAGCCTGGGATTAGGAAGGTGAGTAATACCCTCCTGCACCTTCCTTAGAGGATCATACAGTCTTAGGGCAAGACAAACATGCAATCAGCTAGCACTCCTGAATGGATCTGATGTGGGCAAAATACTTATGTCTGAGGAATTGTCTCAAAGCTCTTGTTTCAGCAAATCCAGAGCAATCATAGGTGCTAGCAGGAAATATTACTATTAAAGAGTAATAGTAATATTTCCTTTGATCAGATGTAATTCGACACCTGTTTCGCCAAATCACATTCACATAACCAGGCTATTAACTGATTTATAATTCTTCGTTTAACAACCTTAGGCACATCCTGAGTGGCAGAAAGATGCCCAGCCCACCCCAGGAAATGTGCAGTCAAGTAAACGTAGGATAAGCAAAGTCACTCACAGGAGAGTTGGTGATGTCTCCAATTAATAAAATAAAAAACAAAGCAGGCTCAAGGAGTCATTTTATACCCACTATGTTGTAAAAAAAAAAAAAAAAAAAAGTGATTTTTTAAAATACTAGGCTCTGTCTTAATTTGCGAGGGCTACCATGACAGATACCACAAACTGAATGGCTTAATCAACAGAAATGTATCGTACTGGAGGCCAGAAGTTCGAGACCAAGGTGCAAGCAAGGTTGCTTTATTATGAGAATAGTGAAGAAGAATTTGTTCCAGGCCTCCATCTCCCAGCTTCTGGCAATCTTTGGCACCTTGGGGTTGTATAATCCTTCACCCCAATCTCTGCCTTCATCTACACATGGCATTCTCCATGCATGTGCCCTGTCTCCATGGCCAAATTTCCCCTCTCTTACAAGGACAACAATTATATTGAATTTGGATCTGCCCAAAGGACCTCATCTTAACTTGGTCACTATAAAATCCCTATTTCCAAGGAAGGTCATGTTCAAAGGTCCTGGTAGTTAAGGCTTCTACATCTTTTGGAAGACACAATTCAACCCATAAAAATACCCAGCTCCAGCAAGGTTAAGGTGAAACTGGTCTGCTTACATGATGATGTGGATAACAGTAAAAATAGCTAAAAAATGTTAGGGAAGCAATATGGTAATATGCTACAGTAACTATCAAGATGAATAATCTTTGCCCACAAACCCCACTCTTTAGGGATGTATCTCAAACCTGCTGTGCAAGTCAAATCAGGATGTTAGTTTCCCCCAGGGATATACAGAGTCAATAAAGGACTCAACACTATAGGTTAAAAATGGTTTCCTGAACCCAAGCCATTCTAATCTTTATTTACTTATTTATTTATTTATTTTACTCTGTCACCCAGCAGGCTGGAGGGTAGTGGCATGATCATAGCTCACTGCAGCCTCAACCTCTGAGCTCTAGCAATCTCTTGCCTCAGCCTCCCGAGTAGTTGGGAATACAGGTGCCTACCACCATACCTTGCTAGTTTTCCTCATTTATTTTTTCTTGTAGAGACAGGGTCTCACTGTGTTGCCCATGCTGGTCTTAAACTCCTGGACTCAAGCTATCCTCTCACTGTGGCCCCCCAAAATGCTGGAATTACAGGCATGAGCCTGGCCATTTTAATTATATTTGAATATATGTATACATGCACATTTTAGTCACCATTAATAGCCCTAGAGTCTCCAAATGTTCTCTCTCTCTCTCTTTCTATTAGGACAACTTTGGTGGGAAAGTTTGATAAAATCAGTCTTCAGGAAATAATTCAACAGAAGCTGAAACCTCTAGGTATAGAGATGATTATTTGCAGTATTATTGCTATTCCCAAACCAGAAACAAAGACTTCTTTCAGTTAATATTTAGGGAGCCCCTTCTATCTGTCAGGTATTGTCCTAGGGGCTGGGAATGCAGTGGTGAAAAAAATCATTCCTACTCCCTATTTGCAAAGAGCCTGTGGGTCCCCCTTGGTGAGTGTTTTAATAAATTATATTCTTAATACATTAGCATAACATGCAGATATTAAATGGTAATTAAGAAAAATGTAAATAACATTTAAAATTCATGAAGAATTTAAAGTAGCATATTATACTGTTAACTGTTTGAAATATGCATGCTTGTTGACTTTTGTCTGTTCTGTTCAATTCTGTGTCCCCGGTGCTGAGAACAATGCCTGACACACAGTAAGTGCGTAATAAGAATTTGGTGAACTGAATTAATATATGGGGGTCCGGGAGGTTATATGCAAATTAAAAATCAAAAAAGAAAGACCAGTGTTGTGCTTGGATAATGAGATCATAAATATGTTTTCCTCCTTTTTTTCCCCCAAATGTCTTTTATGCAGTTGTTACTATTGTTTGCCGAAAAATAAGTTAATGAATTGGAAAACAAAAGTCCCTATGCCAAGTTTTTTTTTTTTTTTTAGGACATAAAAGTCTTTAAAAAATTAAAAATAAAAGAGCTATGACTCTACAATGGCCCCTGGGCTGAGATGCTGTCGCACCTTGACTTCTCTTGGCACTGGAGAGGAGGACCGTTGCAAAGGTCCACTCGAGAAGCGACAGCCCAAACTAAGAAGGTGCCAGAGTGTCAAGGAGGGATTGAGCCTCCAGACTTTTGACAGAGCTCAGAAAACAGTCCTCCAAAGTGAAGGCCTCAGAAGCAAAAATTTTCTCTGACCTTCTCCTGCCCTTCTGTCTCTCAGTCCGATTCACTCCCACGGTTAGCTGTAGAAACTAGAACTCCTCTTCCCCAAAGCAAGTCACAAAAACCAGAACCCATTTTCTCAAAAAGTCATAAAACCTATAACTATTCCGTGTGAAAACCGGCCATAAAGAAATTATCTGACCTACCTTGTTTGAAATTATGTGACCTACGTTATTTGAGAGGGCCCTGCCCACACCTGGAAGGACGCTGCTCAGAGGGGCCGAGAAGACTAGACAGGCCTTTCTGGGGCTCCCCACTCAGTCTGCTAGGACTGGACATTCCCTTTGTGGCCAGTCGTATTTCTACATGCTGTCCGTACTTTGTTAAACCAAAACATGAAAATGGACAATTTCCCCTCGTCTTTGAGTTTTTATTCTGAAGGCCCCCGGGTATACGTGCCTTTTCTGCAGTTAATCAACCTGCCGCATGTCACTGATTTTCCAGCCAATCTTTAGGGGCCGGGGACCTTTGCTCCTTACACTTTCTCATCTTCTATGCCCACTTTCTCTGCTCCAGCGTCCCTGATGCTGCATCTGCTTCTGTCGCCCTTTCTTTTCCTGCTCTTCCAAAAGAGGAGTGGGTCTTGCTATCCCACATTTGGGTGCCTGCTAGACACGTTTAGAAAAGCCTCTCTTGAATGAGGGTCTGGTGTGGTCACTCCGTTGAGACAGGAAGTTCACATTTCTAGTGTCCTGGCAAAATGATACGTCCACACAAGTAAAACCCAAGATGGACTCGCCATGTCCTGCTGTCCCTCCCCAACCAGTCAAGTGGCTCAAGTCAGAAAGCTGGCATTTCTTCCCAACTGCTCCCTCGCTCCCTCCTGCCAACACCCACACAATCAATCTTTCCCTGAGCCTTATGATTTCTCCCTAAAAACACAAATCTCAAAGCCTCCCACTCTCTCTACCCTGTACCACTATTTGAGTCCAAGGTCCCAAAAACTCTTGCCTGGATTACCTCTTAACTGGTCTTACTGTTTCTGCCATTGATTGTCCTCTCTGATCCATTCTTTACATAACAGAGAAAGAGATCTTACCAAAAACACAACCCAGATTATGTTACTTTCCTGGGCCATGTTACTACCTTCAGTGGTGCCCATTTCGCTTGGGATAAAGTACAGGACCTGTCACATGGACTGCCAGGTACCCATGTCCTGTCTCTCTAACCCCTAACCCTGCAGTGTCTGCCCTCATGTACTTTAATGGCCACCCCAGCCTTTTGCAGTCTCTCGAGTGAGTCAAGCTTTTGCATACCACTGGGCCTTTGCACAAGCTATTCTTCCTGCCTGAAAGGCTCTTATCCCCATTCTGCCTAATTAACAGCTATTCATTCTTCAACTCTCAGCTTAAAGTCATCTCCTTAGAAGGGTCTTTTATAACCTTTTCGTATGGGTCGGAACTCCTGCTACTCTCTCTAAGAGAACTCAGTACTTTTCTAAAATATACATTTCTTGTTTATCTGTGTGGTTACTGCTCATTGGCTTTAATGCCTGTTTCTCCCATTAGCCTATAACTTCTATGAGAGCAGAAAACATGGTTCATTCACCATTATACACCCACCCAGGGCCGAGCAAGGTACCCAGCTCATAGTAAGCCCTCAACTCATACTTGCCAAATGAATGATTAAATGAACTAACCCAGATATCACTTCCATCATAAGAAATATTTCCCAGTTATGCCCTTAATCTGTTGAATCCAAATTTATTCGAGAATTACATGATGAAGAGTATCCAAAACTCATAATTCCTTCGCTAACATGGAGGATGTGTTCCAAGGACATACTTCGTGGTTTGACAGTTCATTTCTAGAGCTAGAAATACTGCAGGCAATCAGACACAGCCCAGGGTGCCAGACAAGGGTTTATCTGGCAAACACCATTAAATACTTTATAAATTAGGCAATTGTAGTCTGCAAGGAATCAAGACGTCCTCAGCTTGTCTCAGTAATGGACATCTATCAGTTAGGACTCTTAACACTGCACGTGACAAAGGATCTAACTCAAGCTGCCTTAAACAACAATGAGGATTTATCAGCTTTATAACTGAAAAGGCTGGAGACAGGACTGTCCTTTGGGCAAGGTAGGATTCTGGGGCCCAATGAAGAAAGCGGGGTCCCAGTTCCTCCCAGCTACTGACAGGCCATCCACGTGTTGCTTTGTCCTTTGCGCTCGGTCACTGGGCACTCAGGTTCTCTTTTCACAGAAGCAAGAGGGCTGTGGCCACCCAGACCGCATGTCCTCACAGCCCCTGAGCTAGAGATGAGATTGCCTTTGTTCTAGAATGGCCTGCAGTGATTCTTAAACCTGGCTGATGAACAGAATCACACTACAAGTGGACCCCGATGTCTCAGCGCCTCCACCCCCAAATGCAGTACACCTGGTATACAGCCTGGACATCTGCAATTCTTGAAGTTTTTTACAGAAAACTATAAAGGACAAACCAAAATTGTCCCATAATCCCACCAGTCAGATGACACTGAAGTTTTCCAGTAAAAGAAGTCAATGCACAAAAAAACTGAAACCGCATGGAATAAAATGTAAGAACTTCTTTTCCCCTCCCTTTTCCCGAAGGCATCACTGGTATCAGCTTCTTCTATGTTTCCCATTAAAAATAAAGTTGTGCATTTACCAACATATTCGATGTATCATTTAAAAGAATTTGTTGAAAATGGATGACCCCATGTACACTGTTCCCCTTTGGGCTTCTTTCACACAACATAACTCAGACATGGCCCTATGTCAGCAAAAAGAGTTCATCTTAAATCTCTTTCAAAGATGTCTGGGTGCACCATAGTTGATTTACCCCAATTTCTGTCACTGGGTATTCAGATTGTTTGCTGCCCAAACAGTGCTGCAGTGGGCATTCATCTTCATCAACCCTGACATTCTTTTGGGGGGGGATTCCAGAGTCAGCTCCTAGCAATGGAATTGCTGGGTCAAAGGTTACTTACATTTAAAAACTGTTGATGTATGTTTCCAAAATCCCTTTGGTTGAGGTTCACTAGTTCAGCCTCTATTACCGTTTGAAACGTCACATCATGTCACAATTGCCACCTTTAATTACTTGTGGGTGTCTTGTGGCAGTATGGGGTGGGAGGTGCGGGGAATCTATGTTTTTAAAAGTTCATTGTGGATTCTGAGCCTCATATAGGTTTGAGAGCCATTGCCCCCCTTGCCACTCAGGTGCCCAAATCACCAAGGTTGCATTCATTGCCACACTGCAGCTGCCCCCATGCTCTGGCCAGGGAGGGGCATCATGAAACTTTATAATTTTTGCCAAATCAGATTCATGAAATGGTCTATATTATTGTTCTGATTTGCTTTTCCCTCTCTTCCTGTGTTTGTTAGTCTCTGGTGTTTCTTTTTCTTGCTCTGCCATTTCAGGTTCTCCACCCAACATTTACTGACTTTTTGTATTTTTCTTATTTTTAGGCACTCTTTACAAATTAAAGAAATTAGCACATGTTCACCTGTGTTCCAAATATTTTTCCCCTTGATGTAATTTCTTCTGACGCATTAATAATTTGTTTGTTTAGCTATATAGAAGGTTTTGTCCTGTTTGTTTTGTCTTGTTTCAATACAGGGAAATTTTAAAATCTTTTGCCTTTATGATTTCTGAAGGAATTTAGTTTTTAAAACTCCCCAGGTGACTTTGCCGAGTTTGGGAGTTGTATCTTATAAGACAGGATATAAAAAAGGAACAGAATATAGCCCTTGCCCTCCGGGGGCCTACAGCTGTGTGGGAGAGAAAAAAGTTTATACATAAAAGAGGAGGAGGATAAAGGGCACTATCTGAGAAGTTTGGAATGGGAGATGAAGACTGGCCAGGCCTCTCCTTGCCCCGTCCCTCCAGACCCCTGTGGAGGGAGTGGGAGATGCCAGTGGGCAGTGGAGGGCCCAGGAAAGCCAGCTGCCCAGCGGAGGGGAGTGGGCAGCAGCGCAGAGCCGTGACAGGGAGCCCATCGAGCTGCATCCTCGCAGCCTTGCAGCACAGACTCCTGGTCTCAGAGTGCTCTTAGCCTCCAGTCCATCCCCATCCTGTCTAGCCATGGATCCCTGGCTGCGGGGCTGGCCCTATCTTCCTCTCGACAAGCCATGTGGCAGAGCGTCCCTTCCTCCTCTCTCTCATCCAACCAGGGACAATCAAGGAGACATCTAAAGTGAACACTTGAGTCAGTTTTTGCTTCTTGCCAGTGAAAGACCCTGGTTAATGTAGAAATATTGAGCTGGGGAATTCTGAGAAAGGCTGCATTTTCACGGGCACCAGTAGGGAGAAGGCAGAATAAAGCCAAAGCGTGTCTAGCACGAGGCCTCTGGAGGGGAAGCCGGGGCTGCTCCTCAACTCTGTACCCCTCACAGCTTCTAGGGCCGGGTCCTAGATGATGCTGCATTCTGAATGAATGAGTCAATCAATGAATCAATCAGTCAAGCAGTGTGAAAGGATTGGAGTGGGGGCTGGACAGACTAAGGTTGAGGACCATTTCTTTGTTTTCCCAGTGAAAAAGAATGCTCGACATGTCATAATTGCTCAAGAGAGTTGTCAGATGCGGCTAGGGTGATGATGTGAACAAAAGTGCAGAGGTAAGAATGAAAAATGGTATTCCCGGGACAGTGAGAGCGGCCTTCCTTTCCCTGGAAGTGAATATGGGTCTCCATCTGTCCCCATGCGGAGTCACTGATGGCTCCATTTGAGCCAAGACACAGTTAAAATCAGTGTCTTAGGAAGGCTTGCTTGGTGACAGTAGCAGGATGGATTAGAAGTTAAGAGGAAATCTAAGTACGCCCAGTCCAGAGGGAGTTAGTATCTGGGGTAAGGTCAGGACAATGAAATCGGAAAAGAAGGAATGGATTTAAGGCACTTGGGAAAGCAAGACCCGAAGGCACCTGGCAGGAGCAGGGCAAGAGGGGGCGAGGGAGGGGGAGGCACAGACAGGCTGGCTGGCTGGGGACTTACCCCAAATGGCTCCCTCACCTGCTGTCCCATGATACTCAGTCCTTGTTATACTTTCCTAGTCCCTGGAATCTTCTAGTATTTTCTTCTTAACCGGCCTCTAGGCTCACATGTTGCCTTCTTTGAACATTTCAGATGCCAAAAGGGAAAGGGCAAGAAGACATAAGAGAACAGACAGTTGTGCCGGCAGCAGTCAGGCTCTGGGGCTCCATCAGCAGGAGACAGGGCCAGCTCGGCAGACGAACACACTGCCCGTCCATCTCCACCAGGCACAGAGGGGGTTGGAGTCCCCTGATGAAAGGCCTCCAATACTTGCTGAGGCGTTTTTCTGTAGGAAATGAGGAAAACCTGGAGTATTCTGGGCAGCAGATAAAACTGATTTGCCACCTCTGGATATTGTGGATATTCCGGAGAACCAGAGCCCAGAGTCACAGAGATCACACAGGAAGCTGTTTCACTAGTTGGGGTGGGGACTGAGGAGGACTGGCATGAGAGTGGTGGCCATGGGAAGAAGGAGGAGACACGGCAAGGGAAGAAGGGACAGAATTCAGTGCCTGAACAAGAAGGATGAAGGAGAATGTGGGCTGAGCTGGCTCAGAGGCCCCCGTCCCTCCTCCCGTTGCTGAGCCCCAGAACCCGAGCTGCAGCTCCCCCTACAGTGCAGGAGCCCAGGGCGGGCAGGTCCCTGAGGACATCAGGGACAAGGGGCCCCTGCTTGCTCATCCTGCTTCCACCTTGGATCTCTGCACACCTCACAGGGCTGATGTGAGAATCCACAGGCCTCAACCTTAGGAATTCAGGCTCATTAGAAGGTTCAAAAGTTATGTTTTCAACTATTGAAGTCCCAGGCAACAGTATAACTATGATGGCTCGAATTCCAGGGCCTGCTGCCCAGGAGGGAGCCTCAGTGTGGGTGAGTGTGTGTCACTTGACGTCCACAAAGGCTGGTGGGACGACTCTGCTGCTTTCATCACGATATTTTCAGAGTCACCAGAGCTGACCTTTCTCCAGGAGCCCCACAGAAAAGGTGTTCAAGGATCACCTTTTACTTTCCATGTACCGAAAAGTTAACTCTAGAACTCTGTAATCTCATGAAAATTGGGCTCTTTATTATGAAGAAAAATCAAGGACTCGTCCAAGTTTGTTCTAATTAAAACAGATGGATTTCATAGCACAAGGCTATGCTATGCCCTTAATATCTCCCTCTGAACTATGGCTGTTTCCATCTGTATTTATTCTTGTTTAATCCTATTAGCTTCTTCTTCAAAAAAGGAATGATATTCAGTACATTAAAAATACAATAATATTCATAGTTTATACAATTATGTATGAATCCAATAATATTATTTGATTGTGAGTCATAATAACAAACCCATACTCAACCTGATGCCTAGAGTCTCATCTGGAGTCTTCTTTTGGTTTGGGTATAATTTCAACATGTATCCAAGAATGTCTGAATTACTTCCTGGCATTCAATTCTCATGTTCCTGAGGTCCGGGAATGCCTCAAACTCCCGCTCCAATGTACCCAGGGTCCCCCCACCCCAGCATTCAGAACATAATTTTAAAAGCATGATGACAGCAAGTATGTAATGATGAATAACAGATCACTCAGGATTTTGAAACCAGCCAGCAACATTATTTTATACTGTTTTAGTTGTGGCGACTCAAGCAATTTTGGTATAATTAGCCTTTTATTCTAACTCATATTTTAATTATGAAACAAATATGCAAATGTATGCTAATAGTATAGCCAAATAAATTATCCTTTGCAGCTGAGGAAGCACTCAGGCAAATTTTAAAATGGGATCATAGATCTGACAGATAGTTTCAGAAATGGACTTAAAAACAATGGGCATAGGTCCCTAAATGCACAGTGAACTTGGCCCTAGAGATGCACTTTTTGGAGCTTTCATGAACATGTGTGGAGAGGTTCCAAGGGAAGTGAACACTTTCCCCTCAGTTCCTGCTGAGAGTTGCACATTCTGACTGGAGCCCGTATCTCCAGGTCTGCTTGTGTGATGAAGCTCCCACGGACAGAGACTAAGCCAGAAGACCTTCATTCCCAGGCCCTCCAGAAAGACAAGGAAGGCTGTGGCCGCTGTCCAACTGTTAGTCTCGGTCTGCTTCTGTGCAGTTATGTGTATCCCACAATCCTATTGAAGGATCCATGTGGTCCTGTCTCAGACCAAAGATCATATCTAGAAATAGCACCCAGCAACCTCAGTCTCATCCCTCTAAAGTGGAAATTCTTCATATGCATTTCTGAAAGAAAGACTGTAAGAGAGACACACGGGCCACCTTCCTTTTCCATCTGCTTTTCCTCCACTCCAGCCCTTTTTTCCTCAAAACCACCTGAGGAACTCTTCCCAGCCACAGTCTGGTCAGCAGAGACACATTCTGGCCGTGGTCACCCCCTTCCCAGAGGACAGGGGCAGGGGATGGAGAGTCAACTTAGACACCACACTGTCTCTGATTGGAGGGAGGCCTGGGGGTGCTCAGGGACCACTCACCATCCTTCCCTCTCACGGTCAGCTGGTGTGAAGCCTCGAGAGCCACATCTGCAGAGCAGACCCGAGCCACAGACAGACCGGCACGGCCTTGCAGTGCAATACCAAGTGCAAAAGGGGCTCCCTGCACTCAGCACCAGTGGTGAAATCTTTCTGTCACCAGAGGTGTAAACTAAGATCATCAGATCTGAGTGAATGTCAAGGTCATAGACCCAAGCATCTCCAGCAGATATTGTTGTTAATAAATCTGAGAAATACCTCCTCCTTCCCTGGCATGGAGCCATACCCAGGTTTTCTTTAGCCTATGGTGATGACCCCAACTACCCCATCTCCTACTCTGTGCCCCCTCTCTCCCCACTGTGCCCTATTAAAACAATTTCTATAGAGCCACTGAGGGCTAGGACGAAACCTTGGCTGTGTCCTTTTACAGGCACAGGCTGGCCTTCCTCCCTTCCCTGGGCCTTTCCTGTTACTCTGCCCTCTCTAGAGCTCCTACCCTCTGCCTGTGCTTTCCCGGTTCATTTTCAGAGCTGGGGCAGAAGAGCACAGCTTCAGTGAGGTGAGAAAGTGAGGGGGGTGTGGAAAAGAACCCCCCCTTCACACCAGAGGGGCTGATCATATCCGGGTTGTTTTCTCCCCAAGGACAAACTGCTCTGGCCCAGCATCTAATCAGCAGTCCAAACACAATTCTGAAACCGTCAAAACAAGACCGGAAGACCTGACACAGACAATTAACATAAGACAAGGCAACCCACCCGCCACCTCCTGTTTCTCCCTGATGTCAAGATTCTAGCAAGAGCCAGTCCCCCTGTTCCCGGCTGTGATATCACCAGGAGCAGGTTGTCGAGCTGGGGACTCCTGACATTAGGCTGGAAGCTATAATTACCCGGTGTATAATTTGGTTGCTAAATGGATTGTTTACAAAGGTGTGCATGATGAAATCACAGGCGGGGCAGGGCCGAGAGACAGGCAGGCTGAGGCAGTCATTAACGTCCCCACCTCCCTCCAGGCTCCCAGCTGCCAACTGGGGCTGCGCCCCGCAGACTCTGACCTCACTGAGTCACCTGGGCCTCTTGTTCCATGACGTCTGGGAAATACCTGGCCTTCCTCCCTCTGGTTTCATCCGGTAATAACTCCCGGTGGAAGCAGACTCACCTCAGCACAGGACTGGGGATGGAGTTCTGTTGTCGCAGGCTCCCAGGGTTAGCTTGAAAGGAAAATGAGCCCAGCGGAAGTCCCCCTGGCCCAACAGGCCAAGGTGGGGGTGGGAGGATCACATTCATTCCAGGCGGGTGCCCCACAGGGATGCCTAGAAAGGGATCAGAGCTGGAGCATAAGCCACCTCACACTTCCACCTACACCTGAAGTATTGAAACTGAGGGCCACCCCATGACATCTGCAGGCGGATGGGAGAATGGACATCGGCTTCTCTGCACAGAAGCTGAAATGCCAAAAGGCTTTTCTGAGATTAGAGAAATGACTTGTCAGAAACAAGGTGATATACATTAGGGATAAGGAGAGGTGGCTCATTTAGGAATCTGCAAAAAGCTAGAGACACAAACTATGAATAATGAGCTAAATGTTAAAAGGCCTGGAAGGTCAGATCGCATCTCAGATCAAATGTGCCTTCGTACTCAAACGCTAACCTAAAAAGCAGAGAAAAAACTCTGCCACAATCCATGTGTGTTTATGTCAAAAGACTGTAAGAACAATAGGATTTTAAAAATTGAAAATAAAAGAATTTACCAAGAAATAATCCCTCTAGTGTTAAGAACTAAAATTTTGGAAAGGCAGGAAAAAGTAGGCAGGGTCTGTGAACAGGAGTCAAAATAACTAAAAGGATGGGAAATTCCTTGAATGAAAAAAGGGCAGACCATTCAAAAGTATTCACTCCACACAAAGGTGGTGTGAGGTGATCCAATCCCTACGGCACACGCAATGTTCTCAGCAATTCTAGGCACAGTGAAGATGTCTGTCTGACATGGATCTTTCTGGACCTTATCTTAGGAGATTTAATTAATAAAGCACTGAGATGTGAGTACAGTGCTGGCCCCACATACCAAGGGTGGCGAGTATGAACCCGGACCCGGCCAAACTGCAACAAAAAGATAGCGTTGTGGCAGGTACCTATAGTTCCAGCTACCCGGGAGGCTGAGGCAAAAGAATTGCCTAAGCCCAAGAGCTGGAGGTTGCTGTGAGCTGTGATGCCACTGCACTCTACTGAGGGCGATAAAGTGAGACTCTGTCTCTTAAAATAAATAAATAAATAAAAATAACAAAAAATAAGGCACTGAGATAATACTATAGGAGTTTCTCCTGGAAAGTGGTCCCTGCCAGAAACCCACAAAGGAGCAGGCAGCTGGGTAGTCAGAAGCAACTCTTTTTTTTTTTTTTTAAAGACAGAGTGTCACTTTGTCACCCTTGGTAGAGTGCCATGGTGTCACAGGTCTCAGCAACCTCAAACTCTTGGGCTTAAGTAATTCTCTTGCCTTAGCCTCCCAAGTAGCTGGGACTACAGGCACCCATCACAAGGCCCAGCTATTTTTAGAGATGAGGTCTTACTCTGGCTCAGGCTGGTCTCAAACCTGTGAGCTCAAGCAATCCACCTACCTCGGCCTCCCAGAGTGCTGGGATTCAGGCGTGAGCCACCTCGCTCGGCCCTCAGGAAGCAACTCTTCTCTACAACAACAACAGTTAGCATATATTCATCCAGCAAGGAGGAAAAGACAACTTTATGTTTTGGCAAGAAAGCAAGATATGACTAGCAAGTCCCTTGCCCTCCAGTGCATGAGGAGCTGGGCTTACTTAGAAGCCCAGAAGCTGCTCAGCTCAGAGGCCCATCCCTCACCCTCCAGGGTGGAACAAATCACCCAGAGACCATCTAGTCCTACTGACTATCCGCTTGTTCCATCTGGCCTATCTGCTGACTCTGAGTGTGAGGTCCAGAATCTTCCAGCCTGCCCCCACGAGGTAAATGGTTTGTGTCTAATCCCTTCACGCCATCGAACCTACATGGCCTCTAAATCACTGGCACAGAGTGACAAGGCCCAGTTTCAAGCTACCAGTTTCACTGGGAGAGTTGGCACAGTCTTGCTCCTTTCCGGTGGGCACTGCCACAGTCTCTCAGAACTGTGCTGGGCCCACATCCTTGCAAGTGGCAGCTGGACTTTGGCAGCTTCCATTGTGCAGGGAAGAGTTACAAAGAGGGAAGAAGGAGAAGCCACTTTGGTTCAGTATATTCCAGAAATAATCAAAACCACACACATCACTTCACATAATCTCTCCAACTACATGAGGAGGGCTCCTATCCCCAGCCACACTTAAGACATGAGGAGACTGAGGCACAGGCCAGTCATACGGAGATTCCAAGGGGCTCTCCTGCAGGCGCTTTGGCCCCAGAGTCTGTGCTCTGATCCACACCACAGGCCACTGTTAGAGACGTCTTGGCGCTGGCTGACTTACAGTCCAAACCTTCTAAGATGCTCTCACAAATTCATTCATCAATCTATCCAATCATTAAAAAGTCAAAATAAATGAGTAACAACTTCCATCAAAAAAAAAAAATGCATCAAGTACCTAACCTCTGCCATTCATTCTGTGAGTAACTAGAATTTTTTATATGAAATGAATGCTTTTTGAAAGTTCCTTGTTTTAATCCTCACGATCAATAAGGTAGGCACTAATTTTCCCATTTTAGAAAGAAGGAAATGGAGGGTCAAAGGGTTAAGCTACGAACCTCAGTATGTTTGACAGTATTTCAAACAAAGGCTTGCAGGAAAGGGCCAGCCCTTCTCTTAAGGGCTAACTGGAGAGAGTTTAATGCAGAGGCTCTTTACAGAGGCCTGGATAGGCATAAACAAATCAGCCAGGGGTGACCCCAAAGCCTAAAGGAGTGAGGGCAGAAATTGGTGGTCTAGAAACTAGGGAGAGGTTCTGGCAGGAGACAGGGGGCTCACACAGCTGGGCTATAGCAGATCTACTGCTGCCAGCATGGAGGGAATAGAGGGGTAGACACCTTCACTTCTCTCCCCTCCATTCAATGGCCAACCTCAGCTGGAAATGAGAGGAGAAGAGAGGGGAACAGGGACTGCGCCCACCCCTGGGGTCCCAGGCAGGGCAGAGAAGGACCAAGAATTAATGAGGGGGGTCAATTAGTGATCATCCAGTATGGATAGTAAAATGTGGAGCCAGGATTACTGCAGTATCCAGCTTGTCCTAGTGAACACCTGACCCTAGACTACAGGGCACTAGGTATTAAAACATAAACTTGGATGTGACTCTAGACCCAGCAGGCTAAGGTCAGTCCAGCAGAACATTCTGCAGCAATGCATAAACTATCCATTGTCCTGCCCTTTCCCTCACCCACCAAGGTAGAGGAGATATGGCGGTAAACTGGGGTACCCCCTCAACACTGCAATAGTCTAGGAGAACAAATGAATGAGAAGCCATGGGAATCATTTCTGCAACAATATCCTAAGGTCATACAGCTGCAAGCCAGAGCTTAAATTGAGGTGTGGCTCAGCAGTTCATGGCCTGAGGAATTTGACATAATATGCAGTCCAGTTCACAAACACCTTTCCCTCTCCTGCTATAGAGGTCCCCCCCCCTTTTCTAACTTTATGCTATCAGACTCAGCATGGTCCTCTGAACACAGATAAGCCAGTATATTTACAGAAATGTGAGACTTTGCTCAGTAACTTTGGAGGCAGAGGCTGCACCTGGGAGGCAGGGAGCCTTGCAGGAATGAGAGGAGGAAGAGATGTGGGAGCATGTGCAATCCCAAAGAGAATCGCCACCAAAGATGCCTAACATTTAGCAAGATGCCTAATAACCATTCAGCATCATTCAGTTATGATTACTAGATTACATAATGCTCATTGCTT
>NW_003852515.1:2596753-2601975 GCF_000181295.1 Otolemur garnettii | reverse complement strand
AAAAAAAAAATGCCTCTATGATAGACATTTTTCAAAAGTGGTTGAGCAATAAAGACTTCCATTTATTGGATTTCACACATGATTTTGCTTGAGCCAACCCAAAGGCTCATGACTTAAAAACATGAATAGGCAGAATACAGTGCTTGGGTAATTTTCTCATGGCTGTTTTTTGGAAAGATGTTTATGTGCAAATCAGAACTTGACTGTATATGGAATAGAAATACACATTTTGCGAGGTGTAGGAACACACAGTTGAAACTTATTCAGGCTTCTGTTATGGGCTAAATAGTGTCCCTGTCCCCTCCCGCAAAATTCATATGTTGAAGTCCTAAACCCTAGTACTTGAGACAGTAACTGTATTTGGAGATAAGATATTTAAAGTTATTAATTTGAAAATGTGATATTTAGGGTGGCGTCTTAATCCAGACTGACTGGTGTCCTTATAAGAGAGAAAATTTGAACGTAGACATGTGCCTGCCTGCACAAAGAGAAGACCTCATGAAGACTCAACAAAAAAGGCAGCAGTCTGCAAGCCAGAAAGGTCTCAGAAGCCAAAACTGCCAATACCTTGATCTTGAACTTTCAGCCTCCAGAGATGTGAGAAAATAAATTTCTATAGTTTAAGCCACCAGTTTGTGGTATTTCACTATGGCGGCCCTAGCAAACTTAGACTCCCTTAAACTCCACCCCACCTCCCAAGCTGGGCAAATGTTAGGAGACTGGAAGGGAACATCTGTCACATTGATGCTGAGTTCCCCGAGCAAGCTCTGCATTCCCTCATTTTATACACGAGCAATCTTGGACCTGGGAGTGTCCCGCAATGGCTTTGGGACCCTGCTTTGTTCCACTTCTCCATCAGTCTGGGAGCTATTTTCCCTTAAATTTACACCCCGATTGGTTTCCTGGGTGGAGGCTTAGGGGAATCAGTGGGGGATTACATACTTTGGCAGAGCCGAGGTATGTAAGGTTTGGCAAATGACCACGACTCGCTGAGCCCTGATTTTGTCCTCTGATTGCTGGGAAAACGAAATGTGCTCATTTGGTATGGGGGACTTAGCACAGCATCTGGCATATAACTGCTCGGAACACTTCCAATAGTCGCTCCTTAGTGAGCATGTGGACATCCGAATTCCCAAACTCCCTCAAGTGAAAGCACTCAGAACCTTGACTTCTCTTTATCTTCAAGGGAGAGCAGAGAGGACCGGGTTACAGCAGTGCAGAAGTTTAAGTACTTCTGCTCGCCCTTGGCCGCAGACCCTCGTGAGCTCCCTGGCTCAATTCCAGTAACACGTGGTTCCAAGAACCCCAGTCAAAGACAGATCTGCGTACTAAGGATAGGCCTCCGGCTAGAAATTGAGAAATGCACACATTGCTCATGCGGAGAAACACCAGGGCTGCAGGGCAGGCACACGGAAGGACACCGCTGCGAGGCGGCCAGACTCCTCGGAACCGCAGCGCCGACTCAGCCATTTCCCAGGGAGATCAATCTCCGGCAGCGCCATTTCCTCCGCCGGCCGGGCCCTCCGGGACCATTAGTGACTCTGTGACCCGGTTCACCGAGCGCGTCGCTGCCCGAGCGCTCGCTGCCGGGCGCCGCGCCGTCCACTCCTAGCCGGCACAAGCCGCGGAGCCCGAGCTGGCCCCAGCCCCTGTCGCCTGGTCCTTTCCAGGCCCCGGGCCTCTGGCTGCGTTCCAGCGCCCGAGCCGCAGAGAGAGGCAGGCCAGAGCCCGCGTGGCCCTGCAAGCCTGGGAAACCCGCGCAGTGCGTCCCCGCGCGGTTGTCGCATCCCGGCGCTGGTGGCCCGGAGCGCGGCGTCCCCCAGACAGAAACCACGGCTCCCCCTGGTGGACACCACATCCCTACCGCTTCCCAGGCAAACTGCCGGCCTCATCGCAGATACAAGGGTGGGTGTTTTCCGCTAAAGGAGAAGGTAGAGGGATTTTCCCGTTGGGTGCCTCAGGGGTGATGAGGACAAGACTCACGCAGGCTAGGGAGTCAAAGATGCAATAAAAAAGAAGAGTGGTAAGGCTTGGAAAGTGCAGACAGGATGCTATACAGTTGCCTGCTGTGAACCGAAGAGAAACGAAGACTCACTATCGGACTTGTACTTATTTTCAGGGCAGACGACTTTCTGGCCTGGAATCACATATACTTTGGCAAGGAATGAACAAGTTAGAAATGCAACTTGCTTCCTAACATATACTGAACATGTAACGCTTTCACAAAGGTTTTCTTCTAAAACAAGGAATGAATACTTAAAGTAGTGAATGAAAGAGTGCAATTAAGAAACCATAGAACAAGGTTTGAATAACTTTAAAAGGTTTTTGTTTAGGGCACCGCCTGTGGCTCAGTGGGTAGGGCACCGGCCCCATATACCAAGGGTGGCGGGTTCGAACCCGGCCCCAGCCAAAGTGCCACAAAAAATAGCCAGGCGTTGTGGCGGACGCCTGTCGTCCCAGCTACTCAGGAGGCTGAGGCAAGAGAATTGCCTAAACCCAGGAGTTGGAGGTTGCTGTGAGCTGTGACGCCAAGGCACTCTACCGAGGGCAATAAAGTGAAACTATCTTAAAAAAAAAAAAAGTTTTTTGTTTAGTTGGTTTGATGGAAACAAATATAAGTAAAATGTGTCTATACAAACATCTTGAAAAAACGTATAACTAAATGGCAACACTAATCCAGCTGTTAGTTTGGGCCGCTAAGGCAAGATACCATAGATTGGGTGGCTTATAAACAAGAATTTGGGCGGAGCCTGTGGCTCAAAGGAGTAGGGCGCTGGCCCCATATGCAGGAGGTGGTGGGTTCAAACCCAGCCCTGGCCAAACAAACAAACAAACAAGAATTTATTTCTCACAGTTGTGGAAACTGAGACGTCCAAGGTCAAGTCACTGGCAGATTCAGTATCTGCTGAGGGTCTGCCTCCTCCCTGGGTCCTGACCTGGTGGAAGAGATGTGAGAATTTTGGGAACCTCCTCTGTAAGTTCACTAATCCCATTCAGGAGGGCTCTGCCCCTATAACCTAATCGCCTCCCAATTGCTTCCCAAAGACCCCACATCCTAATTCCATCACCTCAGTGATGAAGCTTTAACGTGAATTTGGGGGAGAACATAAACATTCAGACCTTGGCATCAGCCTTGGGTTCCGTTCCCTCAATAAAATATGTAAATGTGGGAACTGCCTGGGAATTTCGGCCATCTAAGTCAGGCAATTAGCCTTTGAAATGTGCACTCTTTCCTGTAATGACAGGGACCTTCTCCTATAAATTTAGCCTGGTGTGCACATCTGTGCTGTCAACTGTGCACAGAAGCTGAAGAAACAGTGAGCATGCACATGCTTCTGACTGCTACTGATAAAGGAAGAGGAAGAAATAAATATCTATTACTTACTTTGCAAAGTGAATTGACAGGTCCTTTTTAGACCAAATCAGCAAGGTTGGGTTGTGTCCCTCTGGGCCTGGAGTCCTCAACCCTTGGAAAACCAGAAGAGGCAGAGAAGCTAAGACAGCTGCTGGGTCTCCCAGGAGGGCCAGGGCCGAGCCGCCGAGGAACTCCCATGGTCAGCACTTGGCAAGATGCAGACTACCTCCCACCGTTCCTTACCAGCTTGGGCAGTCCAGGCTTACAGTAAGGGCTTCTGCCTGGGGACAGCCATCCCTGGCCCTGCCATTGGGCTTACCTCGGGGAATGGCAGTTCTGGGGGCAGGAGTCAGTTAAGAGAAACTCTCTCAGTTGGAATGGATCTAAGGCGCAGAGGTGCCTCAGAAGTGCAGATGCAGAGTGAGCTTAAATCTACATAATTTGGGTGAAAAATAGCACACATAATGCTTTGGTCTTTGTTTTAAGCCTTTTAATTCAAGTCATCAAGTGTTTATAGATGCTTTCAAGTTTAGAAGATGTGGAATAATTGGAAGACAAAGAATTAAGAAAAGAAGGTAGCCTGCTACCCGTGTGTTGGTGAAAGAAGAACTTTTCTTGTCTAACATAGACTACCAAAGAAAGCCAGCGGTGTCTCCATTATTAGTTAGCAAGTATCCAGCACCTGCTGCGGCCAAACATTCTTAAAGGAAGCAACAAAGTCCTGATGCCTTTGTGAAGACAACACGGAACCTTGCAAGTGTGGTTCTCAGAGCAGCAGCAGCATCCCCTGGAACTTATTAGAAATGCAAATTCTCTCTCTCTCTCTTTTTTTTTTTTTTTGAGACAAAGTCTCATTATGTTGCCCTCAATAGAGTGCTGTGATGTCGCAGCTCACAGCCTCAAATTCTTGGGCTTAAGCAATTCTCTTGCTTCACCTTCCCAAGTAGCTGGGACTACAGGGGTCCTCCACAATGTCTGGCTATTTTTTTGTTGTAGTTGTCCTTGTTGTTTAGCAGGCCCAGGCTGGGCTCAAACCTGCCAGCCTTGGTGTATGTGGCTGGCACCCTACTCACTGAGCTACGGGCACCACGCCAGAAATGCAAATTCTCAGTTCTCCCTCTAGAGGTCCTGACTCAGAAACTCTGAAGATGGAGCCCAGCAACTTGTGTTTCCACAAGCCCTCCAGGAGATACTGATGCACCCTACAGTTTGAGAACCACTCCCCGACAGCATATCTTCCTTGTGCTGTCAGGATTTTAACTAGGTTAAAAGTGAGAGGAGGTCCAAAAGTAATGGATTTAAAATTGGACCTGGAATATGGGAACTCTTGATAATTATGAAGTTATCACTCCCAGCTCCTACCCAGTGCAAGACACCCTACATCAATCTCTCTCTTTTTTTATTTTCTCTGTACTTGTACATGTATTCATTTGGTTTCCACTTTTTGCCTTCACAAAATTAAAGAGGCTTAAAATTTAATAACAATGTTTAAGGTAAGGACTAGAAACAAAAACCTCGCCAAGAATGAACAAAGATAAATACATTTGGAAAAGAAATCAGATGATTGCTACAACGAAATATTGAGTAATAATAATAATAATGCAAAAAAGTAACATTCACTTTATTAGATAAAAGTATGTCTATCATAGAATGCTTTGACTCTGAGGTTCAATATGGAGTCATCAGTTAACTTTTTTCCCCAAAGTCTCAAAAAATAGAGAAAATTTATTTTTATAAATAAAAATAGAAAATAATTTCAAAAAACAGATCATGCCAAATCAAGAAATACTTCAGAATCATTCTACTTCATCTGGATATACCTGACATTAAAATTGGAAAAAATATATTATTATTATTTTTTTTTTTT
>NW_003852515.1:2585390-2596470 GCF_000181295.1 Otolemur garnettii | reverse complement strand
AAACAAATTTCACTTATAAATGAGGATGCAATATCCTAAACAACATATTAACAAGTTGAATTAAAAATTATTGTTCAAATAATGTACTTTGGTCAAAATTAAATCCAATTTATGTGAGAATTAGTCACTACTTTCCTTTCCTCATGAATCTCCATAGGGTGCCCATGAGAAGAGCCAGACAGGATGATAGGGGAAGGGAGCAGGCTCAGGGGAACCTGGAGAGAGGTTTGTGGTGATGTGCCATAGGGCTCTGCTCTCAGCCAGGCCCACTCAGCAGCTCCATCACTGATAAGACTAAGCAGTGCTTACCGAATTTAAAATTTACAGTTTTAATTAAGTCAGCAGCAGTACCAAATGTGTTATTGCCAAACTAAGAAGATACTGAAAGAATTGCAACAGTGGGGCCAGAAACAGTGGCTCACAACTGTTATCCCAGCACTTTGGGAAGCCAAGGCCAGAAGATAGTTTGAGGCCAGGAGTTTGAGACCAGCCTGGGTGATATAGCAAGATCTCTTCTCTACAGAAAATAAGCCAGGTATGGTGGCACATGCCTATGGTCCAAAATACTCAGGAAGCTGAGGGAGGAAGTTCCCTTGAGTATAGGAATTCCAGGTTACAGTGAGCTATGATGGGGCCCCTGCATTCCAGCCTGGTTGACAATGAGACTCTGTCTCTAAAATAAATAAATGAATTGTAACAGTAGTTTAAAGGCAACAGTATATCATTCATTTGGGCTAACATATCATATTCAGGACCAAGCAAAGCACAGAAGATAATATGTGCTCAGTATAAAATTAATAATATGATAATATCATATGACCACCAGAAAAGCTAGTATGATTCTAGACTCCCTTAAAGGAAGTGTTATCTTTTAAAGGGTGTGTGGAAGACTGAAAAATGCCTCCCCCCCCACCCCCCCGTGAAAGGTATCTACATCTCAACCCCTGGAGCTGATGAATGTTACCTTACATGGAAAAAATGGAGGGGTTATTTGTGGATGTGACTCAATAAGGGAGACGAGGAGGGTATCTGGATCAGCCAGTAGGGTCCTCAGTGTAATCACATGCACTCTTATAAAGAACAAGGGTGATCTGAGCACATGCAAAAGAGAAAGTGACAAAAACACAGAACAGAGAGAGATTGAAAATGTTGGTCTTGCAGATGGGAGCAGTACAGCCACAAGCTAACAAACGCCAGCAGCCGCCAGAGGCCAGGAATTGATTCTCCCTAGAGTCTTCGGAGGGAGCACAGTCCTGATGACACCTTGGTTTGGGTTCAGGGATACTGATTTTGGAATTCTGGTCTCTAGAACTGTGAGAGAATAAATATCTGCTCATTTAAGCCACCAAATTTGCAGTAAATTGTTACAGTAATCCTAGGAAGCGTCGACTGGGAAAGGGGAGCGGTCCATCTCATTCCTCTTGTGCCCCTTGGGTTCTGAGTGCCGCACTTGGGGAGACACATTTGCCAGTAGAGGCGGTAAGATTTTTTCTGAATGGTCCCAAAAAGAAAACGTAGTTTTATAGTTGTTGCAAGGTGACAAGTTTCAGCTTAAAATAAGGAAGCACACCTTGGACAAAGAGAAAATGAATAGCCGTGGAAGGTAGTGACTCCCCAGGACTGCAGGTACGTGAGCACACACTGAACAGACCTTTGTTATGAACAAGAATGTTGTGAAGGGGTCCAAGCCCCATAGGCAGGGTGCATTAGATGCTGTGTGGGGTCCCTTGGAACCCAGAGCTTCTGAGCCTGGGGGAGTTTACAGGAGTTTTCTGTTCTCACCGGAGCTGAGGAAGCCAGGAAGAAAGAAGGTATGAAAGGTTGTAAAAGTCTGAGTGTGCAATGATTAAACCCAGGCACGGATGTGGCTTTGGAGATGGAGAGGAAGAGATGCATTTTTAAAAAGGTTTTGGAGGCTTAAGTAACCAGTCTTTGGCAGCAGCTCCAGTTTGGAGAGAGAAGCGTATTTCTTAGGTGCCTACTAAGAGAAATGCCCCAGGCGCTACAAGCAAAATAAATATAAAATAGACCAACTATTCCCAGAGAGAGAGCATAGCACACATGCAATAATTAGAGAATGAGGTTGTAATCTTTTTTTTAAAAAAAAATATGGGTAAAATGGTAGAAAAAGCAGGATCAAAAAAGGCTGGATTCATCAAAGCTTTGGTTTTGCTTTTGAGAAAGAGGGCTTTGAAAGATGGCCACATCTAGTTAAGAGAAGAGAAATGGACACTCTGGAAAGAGGAGAAAGTGTGGTTGCAGCCGGAGGGGATCGGGGAGCAAATGTTCTGGGTTGGGGTGACATAACAAACGCCGGGCAGGGCTGTGTGGACAACTGTAGGAAAGGGTTTAGACCCTGTGGGTGAGCAGCCCAGACTCAGGCTGCCGGTCCGGCAGTGGCCAAGATGCTGTGCAAATGTGTAATGCACAACTGGCTGTTGTCACACTCAATTTCAATGTGGTTGCAAAGTCTCCAGAGAGGATCTTGGTGGCCTAGAGGTAGGGAAGCACTTCTGAAAGAAAACCTTAGCTGTGCACAACACACGGTAAAAGCAAAATGGATTTGAATACATGCCAATTAAAGGGCTCTGTTAGAAGGAGGACAAGGCTGTGAGACAGGTGACAGACTGGGGGGAGACACTCGCAATGTCTAAACTGACTAGGGAATGGCATCTACAATATGCAAGAACCTGCAAACCCACAAAGAGCTCAGAAACATTCTCTCCTCAACAAAGAATCACAGGAGGCAGTTTGCAGGAGTAGAAATCCCCTAATTGCAGGCGTCTGAAGTCAGACTCATTAGTAATTAGGGAAATACAAATGAAATAACAACAAGGTAGCACTTATTTATGCCCATCCGATCGGCAAAAACCAAGGGGCTGGATAATGCCTGTTGATGGCGAGGATATGGGAATACTGGAAGGCAGGGGCTTTGCTGGAGGTTTGCAGAAGGGTATCACCAATACAACAGACGGCAGCACGTCACCAAATTAAAAGGGCCTATCTTCCGTGTACTAACAATGCCGCCCAGGGCACGTATCCCAGAGAGATCCTGCTCTGCACCCTAAGTGACCTCAGAATCACCTAAAAACCTCTCGTGAAAAAAAAAATGGTTCCCAGGCCTCATTGCCAAGCATGTCTACTGTATTCTGGCTCAGGGATTTTGCTGAGGTTGACACAGGGGTGGGACCTAAGCTGGGCCAATCACAGCCCTCCCTGGGGTGTAGCGATGCAATCAACCCCACTGGTGCCCGCCCGGATCCTTTGACCGGCTGCTGTCTAAGTCTCACTCCTGTGACCTCTAGAACTTTCTTTAGTTGATGGCAACCACTTGACCAAAGATTTCTCAGGGGATCCACGCCCTGGCCCTCTGGGCGAAGACTTTGAACGAGGCAGCCTGAGTCTGTGTCCTGAAGCTGTCATTTACCAGCTCTGTGACCTCAGGCAGGCTGCCTAGCTTCTCTGTGCTTAAGCATCCTTGTATGCGACTTTAAGTTAAGGGCAACTAACTTAGAGGGCAGAATTCAGTAAACTAAAGCGTGCAAAATATGCATGACAGAGCCTAGCACAATAAATAGGAGTAATTATTATTGTAGTTATATTTTATTTTTATTATTATAAGATAATGTTCAGTGATATAACAAATCAGAGGTCTTTGGGGTAAAAATTACAAGCCTTCAAGGGAAGGTAATAGCCATCTTCACATTATTGAAGACATCATGAATGAAAGAGGAATTGGACATGGTTAGAGAATCACCAGAAGCAAACCTAACCTGAGAATTATGAGGAGTTGGGGTGCCCAGAAATACGCTCCGTAATGGAACAGGCCATCTCAAGAGGCAGGGAGCTCCCAGTCCACCTTTGCTAACCAGAGCGTGTTGGCAATTGGTTGGGAATAAGACTAGATGTCTCTTCTAGTTTAAATACGATGAGGTTGCCAGCTCTAGAACATTAGGTTGCTTGGAGTTAACTCTATATAGGCACACATCTTGTTTTTGTGTTCAGTGTTTGTTCATTAGAAGAAAATTTGTAGAGAAAATGCAGTGATTGGGTAAGCATACAAAGATATATAAGTAAACGTGCAACCATATCTCAGCATTATTTGAGAGCAACCTAAACACCCATCAGTAAGCCATCAGCTAAGTAAATTATGGCACATTCATACAACAACCATCCAGGGCCACGAAACATGATAATGATAAACATTAACAATGACAGTGTGAACCCAGAGGTGACGTCTAAAATGTTTAACAACTGGGAGGGGAAAAACACTGACCAAGCAGAATAGACCCAGTCACAGCCAGCGGCTCTGCCAGAATGTTCCAGAAGAATATTAGTCCCATGTAGATCTATGTCCACTGACATACAGAATTGTGCCACTTATGTAAAATCATGTACAAATTCTATATATACATAAAAGGCATCTGAAAGAAGGTTCACCAGAAATCAACACTGGTTATTATTGTCCATGGATGTGACCCCTGGGATGATTTTTTAAAACATTCTTCTTCAGATTTTCTGTATTGTTTGAATGTTTTAAATGATGCTATGTTTGGGTTTTGCTTTGTTTTGATAGAAAAATTAAATGTTAATTTATAGAATGAAGGTACAGTCAATTAGCAGACTTCCAGCAGAGCGTTTCGCTGCTTCTGCATTAGTAGAAAGACCCTTTTTCAGAATTTTATCAGGGGCCCTGCCCTTTTCCTAGCTTCCAGCTCTGGATAAACCACTTTTGTGATTCCTCTTCTTTTGAGTAGCCCCCAGCTTGGGGTGGGAGGTAGGATGACGTGGAGCATTCTGTGGGGCAGGCCACAGAAAACAACGGTGCTAGAGCTGACTGTCTCAGTAAATAGCGGTGTGACCCCCAGGAATTCACTTAAGTTTTCTGGCCTGAGTTTTCTCATCTCTAAAATCAGGTGATTTGGACTAAATGGTCTCTCAGATTTATGATGTATAAAATATCCTTAAACTTTTAATAAATCATAGGCTCAATTCAAAAAACTTTTTTTTTTTTTTTTGTTCTTAGATCATTTGAGAAATGAGACTCTGAGGTACTGAGAGGTACTAATGCATCAGCATTAACTGTGTTGTGGTGACTTGAGTGAATGTCCTTGTAGGAAGTCTGCATGAAAAGGCTTCTGGGGGCTGGGGCATCGGTCAGCTGTGGCTACTTATTCTCAAGAACCAAATGCTGGTCACAGTGAGCTTGAGCCTTTTGGGGTTCACATCTTCCCATGACAAAGCTTACTGATAGCCCCCTAAAATCTGTTCTCCACGGCCAGGCACAGTGGCACACACTTATAATCCTAGTACCCTGGGAGGCCGTGGTGGGTAGATGGCTTGAACTCATGAGTTCAAGACCAACCTGAACAAGAACAAAATCCTCCCTCTACTAAAAACAGAAAAACTAGCCAGGTGTTGTCATGGGCACCTGCCGTCCCAGCTGTTCAGGAGACTGAGACAGGAGGAACTCTAGAGCCCCAAAGTTTGAAGTTCCTGTGAGCTATGATGCCATGAAATTTTACCCAGGGTGACAGAGTGAAAGTCTGTCTCTAATAAATGGTGGGTGGGCGCGGTGGCTCACGCCTATAATCCCAGAACTCTGGGAGGCCAAGGTGGGTAGATTGCCTGAGCTCAGGAGTTCAAGACCAGCCTGAGCAAGAGAAAGACCCATCTCTAAAAATAGCTGGGCATTATGGTGGACGCCTGTAGTACTTGGGAGACTGAGGCAAGAGGATCGCTTGAGCACAGAGTTTAAGTTTGCTATGAGCTATGATGCCATAGCACTTTACCAACAGTGACAAAGTGAGGCTCTGGTCTCAAAGGAAAAAAAAATACTCTAGGGCAGCACCTGTGGCTCAAAGGAGTAGGGCCCCGGCCCCATATGCCAGAGGTGGCAGATTTAAACCCAGCCCCGGCCAATAACTCCAAAAAAAGAAACTCTATTTTCCATGGTAGCCATAAGTAATGGTTTGAAAAAAATAAATCCTACCCTCGCAATCTCCCCAAACACTGCACCTGCAGGGGCTCCCACAGCTCTAGTGGCAATAAGCAAAACCCCCTCCACCACCAGCCCAACCCTCCTCCTGCCTCTTTTAGCTCCTGGTGCTCCAGGGCACACTCTGCCCAGTCATCCCTGGCACTGGCTCTTCCCTTTACCTGAAGTGAGCTCCTCTCCCCTCCTCCAAAAAGCTCTGCTTGCAATTTAGACTTCAGGGTAAATGGCACTCCCCAGGAGGTGACCCTTATGCCACCTGCTCAGGAGCACAGAGGGTCACTGCACGGGTCTCTTTAAAGGAGGCGCAGAGCACACGCACATATCACCGATGCCTTCACGGCTTGCTAGAGTTCCCTGCTTACTGTCTCCTCCTCTCACTCAGTGAGCTCAGGGACCTGATCTGTCTGCCCTGCTACTCACAGGTCCCTGGCCCTGTGCTGAGAAGGAGCTTGCACACACCCACCTAATGGATGAAGGAACAGCGCATAGTCAGGTTGTTAAAAGCAGTAACATTCTTTTCCTGGACAAGATACAGGGGTGGCCTTTAAAGGAGAGACCAGCAGGAGGAAAGTTTGGAGACAGGTAGGAATGAGGAATGCCAGGCTGTTGCAGGGGGAGCCTGGGAGGGGCCCCAAGTGCTGCCAAAGGGTAACTCTGAGATGTCACCTGCAGTGCCCATTTGTCTGGGTTACGATTTTCTTCTTGTGGAAAGTGGAGTGGTTTGGGGACAATCTCTAAAGCCCTGTGGTTTGCAATGCCGAGTGAGTTCTGCACCCCAGACAACCATCTTTTGAAACAGACTCAAAGCAGAGTTTGCTGAGGAGCTGGCTGACGGCCCTGAGGTGCTGGGCTTCCTTTCCCCACACAGAGAGGACCACAAGCCCCTCAAGAGCTGGCAAGTGCTGAGAGGCTGAAGTTGGTCTGTTCACTCCTGGGGTATTGAGGACCCTCCTGGGCGCTGCAGGCAGAGAACTTCCCCGGAAGTGAGAATGCGGGGACTGAGGTCCCTCCCTGGTGGGGTCATCTGGGCAAGAAATGCACTTCTCTGAACTTAGATTTCGTTTTTTGAACCAGAGTCTTACCCTGTCACTGTGGGAAGAGTGTCACAGCTCACAGTAGCCACAAACTCTTGAGCTGAAGACATCCTCCTGCCTTAGCCTCCCAAGTAGCTGGGACTACAGGTGGGCACCACAACACCCAGCTAGTTTTCCTATTATCAGTAGAGACGAGATCTCACTCTTGCTCAGGCTAGTCTCAAACTCCTGAACCTGGGTGATCCACCCACCTTGGCCTCTCAGAGTGCTAAGATTACAGGAGTGAGCCACTACGCCCGGCCCCCCATTTCTTTATTTATAAAAAAGAGCTAACATTGCTAATTTCACAGGGATTTCATGAAGATAAAATAACATAAAAGTAAGAGTGAATGTGTACTGAGGGATTAGTATGAGCCTGGCACTGTGCTAAGTTATTTACACGCATTATTGAATTCTCAGTACAATCCTATAATGTTGGGGCTCCTGTTATCTCTACTTCTAGATGAGGAAACGGGGTCATGGAGAGGTGAGGCAACCCTCCGAGGGCCCTGCATTCAGCGACCCGTGATCCACACGACTCCTGCCACTCATTCCACCTAAGTAGGAAACTTGCCTGCTCTCTGGTCACATTGTGACCATTCCAGTGCCTGGCACGGCATGAACTTTCCATAAATAATTCATTACTTACTTCTTATCCAGTTTTCAGCAGTGCATTAACTTGGTCCTCTGGAGAAATGTTTTTCCACTTTCCATAAATTAATGCTGGGACCCAACTGCTTTGGAGAGTTATTTTGCCTTGAGCCCTGGGTGTATGTATGTATGTGTGTGTGTGTTGAACTTCCAAGGCCGTCTTTTGCCAGGCATTTCCACTGCCCCTCGGATTTGTATAAGGACGGTGAAGTTTTCCTTCCTACACAGCTTGGAAAAGCACTGAAGATGGTGAAGATGGATAAAGGTGCTGGCTGGTGTGAGTCATTCTCACAGGCTTGGCAAGGACATGTGGGAGCAAAGGGAGGCCCTGAACAAACAGTAAAAACATCTTCGGAAAGCACACAGAACTGCATCTTGCTCTTCAGTCCGCAGGCCGCCTGGTACAGAATGTTCCCAGAGTCCGGGAATTGGAAGGCTCTGATACACAAAACAATTCTAATTGTCTGTTTGTAAAAGTAAGGTTGGGAAAATGAAAGATGGGAACAAGATGCAAAGAATTTAGCTGAAAGATTTTACTGGGTATTCCAAAAATTCATTCTCCATTTTTTCCCCATTTTTGAAAAATTTTTTGATAAATAAAAGCTCTTAGGGGAAAAAGAATTTTTTCCTATTGTTTTTCTTCCCAGATATTCACACATCATCATGAGATTTGGGAATGGGAAGGAACTGCAGAAGTCATCCAATTCAATCCCTGGCCTGTTACAGTGAGAGACACGAGGCCTGGAGTCGTCATGCCTTGGCCGCCGGCCCACAGCAAGCTAACAGGAATCCAGTCTCTCGATGTCGCCAATCAGGGCCTCTCAGAGTTTGAAGAGTTTTAAAGACCAAATTAGTCTAACTCTCCTAAAATGCAGTCCTTTTACAACCTGGTCCCCCTCTGTGCTTGAATCCATCCAGTCCAGAATGGTCATTAGCCCCAGGGGGGGTCTGTCCATCTCCCGGAGTACTGGGTGTGAACAGAAGTCTCCTTTCTGTGGGTCAGAATTTGGGCTGGTGTGGCTTTTACCAATGTCACTTTGCTTGCCTGCTGCTAGAACCTCAAGAATTCAGAATCTAGTGTTTTTGTGAGTCCTATCCTACCTCTGGACTGAATGCCTGGTCTAGAAGAGGCAAGGAAAAGCAACCAATTTAATTAACTCCAAGCCCTGCTTCCAAACACAATACCATCACCTGAGCTTATCCTTAGTTTCTGATATGGATGACATTTTCTTAAACCCTGGCAGAGCATACTACACCAGAGAATTCTCTCTAGTCTCCTGTCCTGCTTTCCAGGCAGCATTGTCAGTCACCACTGCTAATGATGCTTCCGTAACAGGGCTCCCCGAAGATCTCTCCCTGCATGGCCACGTGCTGGAAATCTACCCAACCCACAAAGCCCAGCCAGCCAAAGGCTGACAATGTACTTGAGAGTCTCCATGCTGCAGCCAAGCTCCAGAGCTCCCTGGCCAGGTCTTGACAGTTTCTGCTTTAGAGTCTAGACCAGCATCCTGTGGGGGACTGAAGCCCTGCTGATCCTTGAGGGTGAGTAGCCAGAGTTCCTGCAGGGGTGGTAGCCAGCTACCAGGCACACGGAGAAGCAAAGACAGGAGGAAAGGCATGAATTACAGGTGGGAAGAAGAGATCACGTCTTAAAGTAACAGCTACTTCTTCTTAATTACTGGGAGCCAGTCTCTGTGCTAAGTGTTTTGTGTATGTTATGTTATTACATTGCAATTAATCCACACTAGAACCTAATAGGAAAGCTTATTTCCATTCCATTTTACGGAAGGGAAACTGAGGCACTGGGTAGATGAATCATTCATAAGGTCACAACATTAGTAAGTGGCTGAGATAGAATTCAAACCTGGATTCGCCCAGCTCTAGTTGGAGACACTTCTCAGTCACTCTCCCACATGGCTCCTTCTGTGCTGATCCCCTGAAGCCGAGGGAGGGAGCCTTTCCCCCTTCCCCCACTTTGGGGCCACTGTGGCTTGGGAGCGCCCAAATGTCTTCAGTTTCTGGCCGTCTTTCCCCTCTAGCCTGAGTGTCAGATGCTGCTGCAGGCTGGGCCTTGGTTCGTGGCTGCAAGACACCAAGGCAGATGGCAGACCCAGCCCCACTTCTCTCTCAACACGGGACTTCCCCGAGACCAGGCGTACAGTCACTGAGCAAAGGGACCATTTCCTTCAGCAGAGCAACAGATCTGATTGAGGACTCAATGCACATCTGGAACCTCTAGGAGCTTTAAAAGCTTCCAGTACAAATGTTTCATGGTTTCCAAGCAAACCGTGAAGTGCTAGGAATCATGTCAGGGCTGCCCCAGCAGAAACCACACTGTGCTTTAGAGGAGCTTCCTGAAGACAGATGGCCAGAGACGGGCCCAGCGTGACTCGGGTTTACCCAGGGCAGCTTCTTCGGCAGCCCTGCCAGTGCACGTGGCAGTGCCGCTGTGGCTGGCTTCAACATCTTCCATGCAGCTCTTTATTGTCAACACAGCAGTGTCAGGGTGCCTGAGCCCGGCTCACACGCACCTCTCCCAACTTGCTCCATTTTCTATCTGACTCACACACTCTCCTTTCTCTCCATCCACACTGATCCCTCACTCCCCAGTACCTCCCCGGTTCTTCCATGAAGTAGCTGCTGGCACATGCCGTTCACCTACCCAAAGTGCACTTCTTTTCCTTACCTCACCAACTCCTACTTAGTCTTCAAGGCCCAGCTCAGATGTCCCCTCTCCTCCAGAACCTTCCCTGATCCCCAGGTGTTATTTCTTCTCATGTATCACATAGTCAATCATTCAAACATCTATCATTTTAATTAGAGCACAGGACGCTTCCCTTGTAGACCCTGCGCTGCTCAAGCTCGCGATTGTAGTAGTAATGACAATAACTAGCTGTTTCTGCAGTGACAGGTCATTTGGTAGAACATCTTAATTATTGCTAAGGCACCATTGTATTTATGCCACAGGTAGAAGATTCTTTCCGATGTCTCACTTTGCTTATGATACTTGTACCCACATTTCCTGTCTTGGAGCCTCTAAGTCTAAACCACTGGTTGACACTTCCCCTCTGGTTCTTCAGGGATTAATCCTGCATTTTTCACTTGTCCCCTTTCTGGCCATTCTCCTTTTTTCTCTCTGCTTTTGGTCTGTCTTCATGAAGTTTCGTTTGGCTCTCATGGTCTCTTTGCTCTCTCTTCCACCGTTCGATTTCTATGTCTACACCTCTCAGACGTCTCATACATAATTCAGCCATTTTTAATTGCTTAGAGCTTTTAAGCTTTTGAGAATAAAAAAAATCTAGAAATACATATGGGTCTTTCAAAGAATCACTGAAAGTTGTTATATTTGAATATCAAA
>NW_003852515.1:2577569-2585240 GCF_000181295.1 Otolemur garnettii | reverse complement strand
GGTGCTCACCCTCCCAGAGTCCTTGCCACTGAGCAGTGCTGCCACTCTCCTCTACCCTGGGAGCTTTATTTGCATGACAGCAGTTGGGCCTCCCAATGACCAGGAAGGGAGAGAGGCCCTCTGAGCACCTTTCTGCTCCCCTCCCTGCACCCAGAGCCCAGCGTGGTATTTCTTCAATGGGATGTTTTCTATAATGTTTGCAGAACTAACGATTGAGTCAATGAGTGGCTGGCAGTCCCTCTCGTTCACCTCATCAAGACATGGCCACCTTGGGAACTGATGGAGATGCAGCTTCCGTGGACATTGGTAATGTTGGGGATGAGAGGGGTCATAGGGTCTACAGGTCTGGATAATTCGACCTTTCCCAGACCCCGAAGCAGTGTGGTCTCTAAACCTAAAGTAGGTGTCTGACCAAATCTATAAATAATTATTTTGTTTAAGAACAAAAACTTGAGGCCAGGTGCAGTGGTTCATGCCTGTAATCCTAGCACTCTGGGAGGCCAAAGCAGGTAGATCACTTGAGCTCAGGAGTTTGAGACCAGCCTGAGCAAGAGCAAGACCCAATCTCTTCTAAACACATAAAAAAAACTAGCCAGGTGACATGGCAGGTGCTCCCAGCTACTTGGGAGGCTGAGGCAAGAGGATCTCTTGAGCCCAAGAGTTTGAGGTTGCTGTGAGCTATGACGCCACAACATTCTACCCAGGGCAACAGAGTGAGATTCTGTCTCAAAAAGAAAAGAGGAAAAGAATAAAAAGTTGAGTTATGTATAGGGTGACCAGCCGTCCCGATTTTGGCGGGACAGTCCTGCTTTTCAGCAATTTGTCCCGCGTCCCATGGCATTTAAAAAAGTCCCAATTTTTGGAAAGAATGCACGAAGGGGCTGGAGAACAAGAAGGGAATATACAGTTTTCCGCCGCCAGTATATGAGTTTTATATTATTTTTGTATATTTTTTGTATATTAGTTTTGTATTATTGTATTTTTGTATATTATATTGTATTGCATATATTGTATTGTATTATATTGTATTGTATTTTGTATTATTGTATTTTTGTATATTATATTTTTTGTATATTATTTTTGTATTTTTTTATATTTTAAAAAAGTCCCGATTTTTGGAAAGAATGCACGAAGGGGCTGGAGAACAAGAAGGGAATATACGGTTTTCCGCCGCCAGTATATGAGTTTTATATTATTTTTGTTAATTTTATAATGTTAAACTGTAATAAATAATTGCTGAGAAGTGATTATCGAGAACTGCTTATCTAAGTTTGCCTTGTTGTCAGGCCCTGCCCTGTGCCATCCCCTGCCCCGCGCCCCCGCTCCGCCCCCCGGCCATGTTGTCCCCCCTTACAGACGTTAGAACCTGGTCACCCTAGTTATGTACATACTTGATATAAAGATTGACAGTAGAATGTCTGTATGCAACTGTGTAATTTAAAATGAACACATCTGTATTGGGAGTAAACATGCTCAAATATTTTTAATTATGGAGGAGCACATTCAGAATAGTTTAGAGACCACTCACTAAGGCAGGGGCAGCCCATCCAGTTTATGTGGGGGAGGTTGGAAGGTACAGGCCTGAAGGAAGGTCCCCGTCACCCTGAAACGGTCACACACTGCTTAGTAGCACAGTGGGGTAAAAGTATCACTCCAGAATAGAGGAAAGTGTCCTTCTGAGGACCCAAATTGCATATTGTGATTGCAAAACTATTCCAGATTTTTCAATCCAATTTCCTTGTGCCACAGTAATCTTTGACACACAGAACTGGTAGTCATGAGCCAGCTGGTTATTAACAATGATCAGTCACCATTTACTGAGATGATCATTGCCTTTTCAAATGCCACACTGGATTCTCACAACCACCTGGTGTTGGGTATAACACTGCCTCGATTTTAGAGACGAGGATTCAGGTCAGAGAAGCTAAAGACGTGGCCTCAGGGCCAGCTAGCACCTAGCACACAAGGCTCAGACAATGATGCCTGACCCCCAAACTCAGGCCCTTCCCATCCTGCTACCCTTACACTCTCTGAGCTGACGGGGAAGGAGAGCTCTTTCCAAATGGGACACCCTCGGGGTCAGGTCACTCAGTTGCAGAATTGACTTTGCAGGGACAAGCCGAGTCCACATTCAACCCAGCTCAGCACAGTTTCTGAGCCCTCTCTGTGATGGCCATTATTTAACACGGGAGAAAAGCAAGGCATTAAAAACCTTTCTCTGAATTCTGAAACCAGGTGTAAGAATTCCCCCAGACCTCACAGCCCTGTGGCCGCACCAGCATATGGACCCTGACCTGAAGAGCAGGCTATCATCCAAAGGCTTGGTGTTTACCAAACACACCCACAAAGAGGAATGCCAGTTACTAATAAGCTGATCCCGCTCTTGTGTTAGAGAAGAAATATCTTCCCCTCAAAGGATAATGGTTTCTCTGTTACATGGAAATAGATGATCATTTCTAAAAATTCATCACCCTGGTGGTCAGTTGGGAGTTTTGAGTCCTTTCCCACAGCTGTTTACTATTTTCTTATCTTCTGAGATGAAATTATATCCAACACTCATGGTTAATTCTCACCGGCCTTCACAGGGACATGGCTGGAACTGGCAGGAGTGGGGATGGGGTGGGAAGGGGAGGCGCGCCTGGGGCCCTAGGGAAGAAACAGAAGCAAAATAGTAAAACAGAAGACAGGGAAGGAAAAGCACAGCTTTTTACAAGTTTATGTTTTAAATTCGTTTTTAAATTGGTAAGTAAAAATTGTATATATTTATCACGTACAACATGATGTTTTGAAACATGTATACATTGAGGACTGGACGACTCCAGCTAAGGAGCATAAGCATTACCCGACGAACTTGATGCTGGGTGGGAGGACGACTCCAGCTAAGGAGCATAAGCATTACCCAACGAACTTGACGCTGGGTGGGAACACTACAGCTGTCAGCGGTTCTCAGGATACCCCGTTACGCTACAGTCACCAGGTTGTACTGTTGTATGCCCATCTCGTGAACTTATCTTCTCTATCTAGCTGACATTTTGTACTCTTTGAGCAGTCCCTGGTCACCACTGTTCCCTTCTGGGAACATGTGCAGACTCGCCAGCGACCCTCCCCAGCCCCTGCTCACCACCTTTCACTTCTGGCAACACGCGCTGACTCTCCCGCGACCCTCCCCAGCCGCTCTGGCCGCTGAGCCTTGGCCGGCGGCACTACCAGCTGCGGCCGGCAGAGGGCGGCCTCCCCTTGCAGGAGCGAGTGGCGTCCTCGCAGGCGCTGGGGACGCGTCGCCCAAGTACGCACCCTCCCCCACCCACTGCCAGCGGGTCTCCTTAGCCTCTGCACCACCCAGAGGACAAGAAAGGGCTGGTGAAGAAACGAGCCCTCCCCGCGTCCTCAGCACACGTGGGGACCTCTCCCTGAGGCCAGGGTTGAGGACAGCGGAGGTGAATGAGACCAGTTCCTGCTCTTCAAGGGGCTGGGCCTTTGGGCGGAGGCGGAGTCCACAGACCCAGCAAGGGAAGCGGGACTCACGACGAGCCCCCAGGAGTCAGGTGGAGTCGGGTGTTCGTTCCCTCCTGGGGTGAATCGTGCTCAGGGAAGACCCTGTGGTCTGGGCCCCTCAGTTTACCTTTCTTCTCTCCTCCCGTTCTGCACTGGGCCCCTCCTCCCCTGGGAGCAGGTTTTCCAAACTTCCACGTCTGTGTGTGCCTGTCAGCCATCCAGGCCACTCACCTGTCATGGGTGTCCCTGAGGGGGCCAGCCTCTGACGGCTGCCTGAGCTGAGGGTGTCACTTAATTTCATTTTACTTTTTGGACCCGTGTCAAGGGTCCTGGTGAAGGTACAAGGCTCCAAAGTTCTGGCCACACACTATTACCCTGGAAGAAGTGGCTGCCCAGGTCTTCCTTCCCTCCAAAGCAGAAAGAGCTTGCGCACTGTCCAAGGGGGATCATTAGTGACGCAGGCCTCAGGACAGCACACCTGGGGCCTACCTTCCTCTCCACCCTACAGATAAGGCTAGGGCCAAATGCAACCCAGCTGGAAATGCAGCCAGTGCCTGCTGAGGAGGTGCTGGCCTGGCCTGCCCCTTCCACAGGACTGGGAACCGCCTGGGTGAGGCTTGTGTCCTGAGGGTGTCTGGAGACAGGAGTGGTTCTTTAGATCACCTAGTGACAGATGACGTGTGTGTTGGCTCCAGCTCTGGGCTTGTCTCATCATACTGTGCTGTCTCTGGAGGGTTATTTATTCATGCTTTAGGCTTACTCGTTGGGGGGTGGGGGGGAGAAACAGAGTGGGAGAAAATAGGAAATTCCAGAATTGTTATATTGCCAGAATCTAAAAATAGCTTCTGTAAAGAGTCTGTTGTGGTTCTTCTTTATCTTGAAAAAGCAAGAGTTAATGACCTAAACAGGCCAGCTTTATCCTTCCTGGTGACAAGCTGCAGAGGGTGACTGAACAGTACCAAGGCCTCCTAGGGCACAGTGCTCCTGCTGGACAGGGAGGCTAATGCAGCGACTCCTTTGACCAGAAAGGATGAGGGGGCAGCATCTTGGGTCCTGCCAGCTTTGCAACATCCAGGGCTGCTCTGGTCAGTGTCAGCAGAGACAGACACAGGCAAAAGGTCAACCACAGAGTGTATCTTAAAGCCATGACCACAGAGATACCCAGTGATCACCCAGGAAGCGAGGCATGGCCCCTCCACCACTTTTGGATCTTATAACAATAGGGAAATATTCCACGGGCCCTGCTAAGGCACACGAGCTGTGCTAGGTGCCTTACTTACATCATTTGATGGAATTGCCACAACTCTGCAAGATTCCCATGTTCTTCAAAGCCAAGGAAGCAGGTTTAAGAGGTTAAGTAAGTTCCTGAGATTTGCAAAGCCTGCAAGTTGCAGAACCTGGATTTCAACCCAGATTTCACTGTCATCCAAACCCCAGCTCTAGTCTTAACCACTGTGTTCAGCTGCTTCAGCTGTAAAATCATGATGTAGTGAAAACAAACATGAGCCTGGCCAAGCAGAAATGTCCTAATTTGGCGGCTTGTGAAGGCTTCCAGCAGCTCCTGAGGAATACACATGGCTGTGTCTGAAGAGCTCTTTGGATCCTCTGGAAAAGAAGGGGCTTGGGCAGCATGCCAGCAGCTCCATACCCAACCGGTATTTAACTGAGCACCTACTATGTGCTGGGAGCTTCAGGGAACAAGATCACACCTCACTCTGATGAACCTGAGCTGCAAGCCCAGCAGAGGCAAGTCAGTGAGTAAACGGGTGGAAGAAGAGCAGCCAGTGAGAGGGGCCCTCAGAACAGGATGGGGGAGAGCAGAAGCTGATATGGGGGGGGTGGGGGGAAGCTTCAGTCTGGGCATTGCAAGGTGGTCTTTCTGGGGAAGCCAGTCTGGATTCCTTGTTCAGGGTGCCCCCTGGGAAAGAGCAGCTCTCCAACCATCTGGAGGCAGCTCCTTCTAGTTCAGGGCCCAGCAAAGGTCTTGTGTGGGAATAGGCTTGCAGCTGCCAAGCAGTGCAATACAGTGAGTGTTCTGAGGTCACACAGGCTGCTGGCCATAGAATGGGCCAGAGAGGGGCAGGAATGAAACTGCAACAAGCAGGCCAGTGGACATCAGTGGTACGGGCAAGAGAGGACGAGGGCCTGGGAAGAGATGCTCTCCCCCAGAGACAGGGGACTTCTAACCACTCCACTCCAGGGGACAGAACCCCAGGGGAGGTCCACTTCCTTCCCATGGAGAGGTGGATGCCCTACACTGCTTTCCTCTCCCTTCTGTCCTCAGGTAAGGTGGGTCCCGCTAACTTCCTCTCTCCCAGGGCTCTCTTGGGGCCAGCCAGGGGTGTCTCCCTGGCCCAGGAGAGGGGCTGGAACCCACTCCACCCTCTTCCACCATCCAGCAGGTGGCTGGCCTCCATCTGCCTGATGCCTGCATTGGAGGGAAGGAGGGGCCGGGCTGTCATTCACCAGCCTGAAACCTCAACAGAAGACCACATATCTGGGAAGGTCCTGGGAGGAAGAGCGAGACTGTGGGCTTATGGGTGCCTTTGAGGCTAAATAAGCAGACAACTTGATGGCCATTTACAGGGAAATTCAAGAGGTCTGCTTACTTACATCTGCATTGACTATTGGCCTCCAAGTGGGGGAGGCAGTAAGGACTCCTGCTGTCTCTATAGTCCCCCAGCAACCACACTTCCGGCCCCTCTCTCTCCACCTCAGCCCCATCTCCCCCTCCCACTGAGACACCAACAACTCACACAGGGCCAGGAGGCAGCTCCCCAACTGTTTTCTCTCTTGAACTTAATTAAAAAGTAATTAATTTCTTTAAAAAGCCAGTTACAGAGGACGGACCTAGGGAGGGGGAAGCAATCCTGGTACCAGCCCGCTGTGCTCCGCTGGGGGCTCCTGCCTGGGGCCTCCCCCCTGGGCACAGTGGGGACAAAGCCAGCTGACGTGAATCCAGGCATCCACAGCAGATGAGGCCCTGCGTCCAGCTCTTCAGGTGTGTAGCATATCCTCCCAAGGCCCCGGGAGGTAGGGAACACTGTTATCCCCCTTCTCAGACAGGTGACCAAGACTCGGAGATTTCAGTGAGTAACTTACCTCCCAGATAACAAGTGGCAGAGGTGAGACTCGTATCCACATCTGTGCTCCGGCCCCATGACCCACCAAGTGCCCATCCTCCCCACTCAGACCTGAATGCCTCAGGCTTCCCGGGCAGCCCCACACAGGGCAGCCTTGGACATCTGCTCTCTCGTCTGTCCTTTTCAGCTGAGGCAGTGCCCCCACTACCACCAGCAGAAAAACCAGAAGTCCCACCTGGGAACAAGGAGAGGTGCCCGCACTGGCTGCTCAATGCCCAACCACGTGGTCCTTGCTCTCGCCCCGTCTCAGCCCCACCCATGCTTCCAGGAGGTGGGGAGAAGCTGAAAGGCAGTGAGTGAGTGGACGCCAGATGGACTTGGGTGCTGCCCCAGAAACGTCTTTCCTGACATTGTCCCACCCCAGAGTCCCAGTGGGACACAACTCAAGGACCATGGGTGGGACAGCCTGAATCCATGCAGGCTTCACTAGCTGATGCCCCAAGCAGAGCACCCACCATCTGTGAACCTCAGGTTTTCCTGTCTGTATAATGGGAACTTCTATCTTTGTAGCATTATTGTGAGATTAGTGACCATAGTCACTAAGGTTGCTAAGGCAACCAGGTTCAGTGTCCCATGCCTATAATCCTAGTGACTTGGGAGGCCGAGTTGGAAAGATCACCTAAGGCCAGAAGTTCAAGACCAGCCTTAGCAATAGTAAGACCCTCATCTCTATAAAAAAAAAAATGTTTAAAAATTAGCTGGGTGTGGTGGTGGACACTTATAGTCCCAGTGTGTTGGGAGGCTGAGAAAAAAACGGCTTGAGCCCAGGAGTTTGAGGCTGCAGTGAGCTGTGATCATTCCACTGCTCTCTAACCTGAGTGACAGAGTGAGACCCTATCTCTAAAAAATATATTTAAAAAAAATAAAAAGACTGTTAAGGCAGTGTCAGGCAGATTGCAAGCATTCGAGATATAACTTATGGATAGAAGAGTGAATTTTGGATTCTGATTCCAGTACTTTTTTTTTTTTTTTAGAGAGATAGATTCTCACTTTGTCACCCTCAGTAGACTACTGTGGCATCACAGCTCACAAC
>NW_003852515.1:2564572-2576562 GCF_000181295.1 Otolemur garnettii | reverse complement strand
CCTCCCAAGTAGCTGGGACCACAGGCGCCCGCCACAACGCCTGGCTATTTTTTGGTTGCAGCCGTCATTGTTGTTTGGCGGGTCCGGGCTGGGGAAACACATTGAATCTTAAAAGAAAAAAACATAAATCCACAGTGATACTCAAAACAAAGCAATGGGATTGAATTTTGCAACCACCAGCATCATAAGTGACTCAGGCAAGGCCCATCTGTTGATGCTAAAACCAATGCCGAAGGTTGCTGGAGGACAGGATGTCCACGTGACCTTAAAGTAACACTCCACAAATTTCTCATTAATTATAAACTGCAGACCATTGCCTTTCCCGTGGGAAGATTTAGCTGCCCTTGCTTGCTATCGAAGTTAACTTTTTTTTTTTTTTTTTTGAGACAGAGTCTTACTCTGTTGCTCTGGGTAAAGTACTCTGGCATCAGAGCTCACAGCAACCTCAAACTCTTGGATTCAAGTGATCCTCTTGCCTCAGCCTCCCAAGTAGCTGGTGTGTGCCACCATGCCCTACTAGTTTTTCTGTTTTAGTAGAGACGGGATCTCACTCTTGCTCAGGCTGGCCTCGAACTCCTGAGCTCAAGCAATCTACTGCCTCAGCCTTTCTGAGTGTTAGGATTACAGGTGTGAGCCACCCCAACTGCCTACCAAAGTTAACATTACCCATAATGGGGCAAGGTGTCGTGTGAACCTCCCGGGGTGTTTCTGCAGAAGGAGAAGAGGAGGAAGAGGGCGAGAGAGAGAACAAATGCAGTGGAATGTTAATCAATCAATGACTCTGGTGATAGATGTCCTCACTGCTAGTCTTTCAACTTTTCAGTAAGTTTAAATTTTTTCAAAATAAAGTGTGTGTGAATATGCAGAGGTGGGGTGTCACTGGGGTGGGGTTAGACTTAGGGCTGGGCTGTATTGGCCTGTTGTAGGCACAGAGCTCAGCCCCAGGCCAGCTTGAAGCTTGGTGCTCCAGGGGTGACTTGAGACTTTGAAAGAGGCAAGAACCTTGAAAGAGCAAGCTTGCATCTGAGTACAGAGGGGGAAATTTTTGGCAACATTACTGAGAACAGATTCCTAGAAGTGGGGGAGCTGGTGAGGATAAAGGACAGTGGCATTCGAGCTTGGACACGCCGAGAGCCCACACAGGTGGGACAGGGCTGGTGTGGAACACCTGGCGTCTGCTCTGCTTTCTCGGGGACAGGACACTCCCACTGAGTGATCACCGTATTGAAGGGGAGTCCACACCCTCTCCTCTCTCTCCTCCCCTCAGAGACCCTCTCCTACCCAAGGGGGTATTGAATGGTCTCAGCTCATTGCTTGACTCTGCTACTTCTGCCGAATCCTCCAGGGGCACGTGACGCCCTGACCACCTTCCCGCTCTTCTCCCGGGTTTCAGGTGGGTCTGGCTCGCCTTCCTCTGCTAGCTGCATTTTCCTGGTCTCTTTTGCTAACTACTTCTATTCAAACCGCTCCCCAAATCTTTTCTATTGATATATAATATTTGCACATATTCATGGGGTACACCTGACTTTTTGTTATATGCACAGAACATGTATTAAGGGAGCCTGGGTATTGAGGACCCATCACTTTGAGTCTCCCCAAATCTTGACATTTCTGAGAAGTGGGCCTGACCTTCATCTCCCTCCACCTGCCCTCCTCAGCCAGTTTCATCTTTATGCAGCCTCCTCGGTGCTGTCAACCCTGAGCCTGTGCCTTTGGTCCCCACCTGTTTCCCAGTGTACACACACGTGTCCTGGGCTCTCTGGTGGACACCTCCATGTACAGCCCCATGGGCCCCAAATTCATAGGCACATTACCCACATCTGTACCCTGATCCTGCCCTGCTGCTCTGTTTCTTTTCCAGAAATAGCCAATGACCACTTCATCCAGCCTGTTGCCTAAAATCCAGGTATCATCTGCCTCCTGCCCTTTATCCATCCATCCCCTCTCAGATCCCATTGGCCACCGAAGGCCTGATGACCTCTCCTTCTCCCCAACACCCACAGTCCCCTCCCAACCCTCCTTTCTGTGGGTTTTAGCAGCACTTTGCTCTCTGGTCTCCAGGCTTTCAGTCTTGCTTCCTCCAAAATAGCCTCCACACTACCTAGGCTGTGATATGACAACACAGATCTGATCGTCCCACTTTGCTGTGGAGCACTCTGCTCAGCCTCAGGCCCTGGAATTTCCTAGTTCCTCCTTCACAAACTAAATGCAGAACCCTAAATGTTCTCCCCATCTCCTGTCAGTACCTGTGGCCTCCCCTCCAGCCTCTGTGAGATGTGATGCCCTGACCTCACCGCGCTCAGCTGGACACCCTCTTTATGGTGTTACCACAATGACTCATATGTGAATCTGGTGTATCCTTTAACCTCAGTGTATTCTAAAGTTTGACTTCCATGTGTCCCCCACTGAGCTTGGAAAAAAAGACAACATTTTATTCACCATGTATCTGCCAGTGCCTGTCACTGTTCAGGACTTGGTAGATGTTTGACCGTCTCGAGAAATCAATCTGAGAAAAATCTTGGCATCGTGTAACATTGAAAACCCACAAAACACCTAATCAAACACCCTTGTTTTCACCTGCAGAAACTGAGAACCAGAGCAGTAAGGTGGTTTGCCTGGGATGAAACTTGTTGCTAGAACTGAGATGGTCTTTTGCCTGTGGTCTGTGTAAAGCCAAATGTGTAAATTAAAGAAAGTGGGGGCCAGGCTCAGCAGCTCACGCCTGTGATCCCACCACTTCAGGAGGCCAAGGCAGGAGGATTACTTCAGCCCCAGAAATCGAGACCAGCTTGGGCAATAGCGAGACCCCATCTCTACAAAAAATTAAAAAATTAGGCGGGTGTGGTGTGGCACACCTATAGTCTCAGCTCTGATGATGCCACAGCACTCTAGCCTGGGTGACAGAGTGAGACCCTATCTCAAAAATTTAAAAACGTATGTGGAGTACAGGGGCCTCAGGTGTGTATGAGCCCCATACACCTGAACATTTCCCAGTCTCAGAGACCCTTGGATTCACAAAGAATAGTGCAGGTGCAGTGGTCCCACAGGTCTCCTCTTTGTATTAGGATCCAGATTTGCCCACAGTCTGATTTCTCTGGCCTGGCCCGATTCCATTCACACCCTAGCTTTTAGAGGATGGCAGGTGAGATGATTCATTTGCTCAAAGGTGAAATCTTCTGCCAGGCTCAGAGGACGTGTCGAGGGCGGATGTCCCTTTTGATCATCATTTTATAGTCTCTCGGCCTCATCAGGTTATTAAGCCACTTGGTCTCCCAGGCAACCAGAAAGCAGCTCACAGATGTCTTTGTCCAAAAAAGACAGTTCCGAGGGAAGGAGAGAGCGATTGTCACTAGGTGCTACTGGGCGGTCTCTATGTGTGATGAGAGTGTGGGGGTGGGAGGGATGGGCTCAGGAGGACACTACCCAGCTACATAAGAACAGATCCTTTTTTAACCACGAAAATAGACGAGTATGGTCAGAAACCCCAGCTGAGTGGGAGCGGAATCCACAAGTGTCTCTGTTAGCCCAAACGCAGGTGAATCTTGATGAAGACACACAGCCAAAGAGCCATGAGGTCCCAGTGGGTGGATTCCTAAAATTTTCAGGGACTCCCCCCACCCTCAACCTCCCTCCCAGTGGGCATCACCCAACCTCCCTGCCCTTGCCACAAAAGTGTCCCGGGCCAGCCTGCTCACCACGCCCCAGCATTTCTGCAGCCTTCATTTGAAACCCTGGTCTCAAGTTCAGCTTCAGGATTCCTGTAAGTCCGTAGATGGGGAACATCAGAACTTGTGACTATACAGGGCCTCCATTTGTAAACTCGGGGCCGTTCCATGGGTGTCTTGTTCCTCCCATGAAAAGAAACAAAGGAAGCTGCCAAGTCTGTGTCTCCATGAGTCATTAAACCCTTTCCTCCAGAGGATCATGGGGCTCTGCTCCCCACCAGACGTGTGTACACACACACAGGGAGAAGGATGTTCTGAACCTTCAGGGCAAGCAGAGCCTTTGATAAACAGACGCGTCCTTCAGACTAGACAGCAGCCTGGCAACCCTGCAGTGGACAGGGAGGGGTGGGCACGCAGCTGTCCCATGCAGCTGGAACAGAGCCTAGCATTGTGCCCTCTGCAGGTGCTGCCCAGAGGTGGTTTGCCTTGACAGATGGGCTTGCACCAGGATCCCTGCAAGGTTTCCTGTGTGGCCCACATTCCCCAGGCCATGACTCTGGGGCTCAGGTGTCTCTCCTGCTCTGGTTCTACCTGATAGTTTGCAGAGTCTAGAATGGCTTCCCTCGGCAGACTTCTCAGGGTCGCTAAGGCTGTGTGAGGCAGCTCAGCTGAACCCCCACGCCGCCTAGAGTCCACCTGAGCCCTCTGCTCCTGTTGTTACTGCTGCTACAAAGCCTGCATACTCCTACTCATGAAGCACTGTTGTCCTGAGACAATTATGACCATGTGTCCAAAGGCCCTCTTTAACTCTGGGAAGGATACTGTCCCCCACCAGCACAGGAAGCTTGGGCCCTGCTGATGCATCTAAGTGTCACCACATCCTGAGCTGATTGGGGACGCTTCATTCACCCTCCCCTTTCCTTCTGCCTGGTTTGCTTAAATAGACTCCCAGGGCTCTGATTCAAGGTGTATAAGGGGTGGGAAAGGCAGGGACAGAGTGAAAGTGTGGACAGGGAACTCAAAGGCCACACACACTCTTCCTCACTGGGACACTGGGGGATGGGCTGGGGGCTGTACTCTCTCTTCCTTTAAGAAAAGTCATTGCCTAGAAGGACCTCAGACCTGGGCCGTTATCCCTACAAGGCTAAATCCTAGGTTGAGGGCCAGGTTAATCTTAAATTGAGACTCTATATTAGCAAACATCAGGCTAGACCATGAGTAACTGGAAAAAAAAAATAATAGCAGTGACCTAAACAAGACAGAAGTCTGTGTGTCTCTTATATTCCCATCAAGGCTGGAGTTGGTCAGTCCCAGGCAGTTAATGGGGACCACGGAGCCAGGGACCCAGGATCTACTGTGTATGTCTTCTGGTCCTCAGGTCTCCCTATTCTAGCAAGCACTAAAGAGAAAGGGAGAGAAAGGTCACAGCCGCTCTTTTTAAGGGCCCTTCCTGGAAGTCATGGCCACCTCTGGGGCTGCTTCTATTCCATTAGCCAGACTTCAGTCACACAGGCATGCCTTGCTGAAAGCATGGGCAATATAGTCTTTAATCCAAGCATTCTGTGCCCCGCCAAAAGGTTGGGGTAAGTTCTAAATGGAGCAAGAATGGATAGAAATCTCTGCCACAGATCTCCACCCCCACATCTACATGTATGTTAATGTCCCAGACCCTAAGTGGATATTTTATTCCTAAATGGAATTGGGAATTCTTAATTATCAGAGTGTGCCCCTCACCACCCTATTTTGATAAAAATCTGCATCACAAACACACCCATCGCCCAAACCAAGCAGTATTTCTCAAAGCTCAGTCTTGAGCTGCCAATGAAAAAATTCGGATTCCTGAGCCCAACACTCAGTTCCCCAGATGGTAACCTCTGGGGATGAGGCCTAAGAATCTGAAATTCAGACATACTCTCCAGGTCCTTCTCAGACACACTGAACTTTCACATCCACTATTTACTCCATCTTGGAGAAATTAGAGAAATAACTCTTCTGAGATTGCTAGATCTAAGAATATAAGAACTAACAGTAATGAGTGAATTGGAGGGAGAAGGTGTTGAGAAGACCATTGGTTGGGACTTTGGTAGAGCCACATGCAAATCAGCTGACCCAGGCTTGGGGCATCTTTAAGGCAAAGCCTGCTATCTTCCCGTCATCAAATACAAATTAGGGGGCACTGGTAGGGAAAACAGCCTTTTCCACTGCAGCAGGGGCCAGGGACCCAGCCCTGATGTGAGGCCAGGGCAGAAAGATGAGGACACCAACCTCAGGAAGGGCCAGCCACCCCCTGGGGAGCCAGCCCGCTGCTGGGAGCCTCCCAGAAATGAAGAAAAGGAAGAAGAAAAGGAGAGATGAAGGTCACACCCCCAGGACCTGCAGAGCCGACTGAAAGCAGCCAGCCGGGCTGGCCTGAGTCTTTGTAGACCAGAGGAGCCACGGCGGCACCAGGAGCACTCAGGGATTGTGGGCGGTTTAGGAAGCAAAGACTCCATACCCAGTAACAGTGATTTCCAGAGCTACCATTTGGGGAAAAGGCACACCGTTAGCAGTCACAGTGACTGAGGGATGTGACGGGACTGAGAAACCCTTGATACTAGACACCCTGAAGTGTGAAGGACAGTCCCGCCCAGTGAAGAGTTTTCTTGAGTCCTTGGGATACTGATGTTTATAATTATCTAAGCTTAGAAACAGACTCCATTGCGCATAAGAACACAGAGCCTTTTCTGAACTGTCTAAATATTACATGAAATGTTCAGAAATGCAACTAACAAGGTTTTTTCCAAAATTCTCCCAAGAGTTGTTCACAGTTCCAGAAATACATGTTAAGGGCCACGGCGGCTTTATTCATGGTACTCGGCTTGCCCGTGAGAAAAGTGGCATTTGTTGTCACTCTCGTGGTGATTTCACATGTCCAGGCTTCTGAGTCCCATGGTAGGTCGTCTAGGACAGACTTGCTTGAGCATTTACATTCAAGTGTAATATTTTATTTTAAACTATTTCCCCTTAATTTATATTAAGTTTTTTTCTTCAATTCTATGAATTTCATTTCAGGAAAATAAAGGGAAAGTTACAACATAGTTGTCGTACGCTGCTATATGGAGAACCTCTGCCCAGATGTCGCCCGGGGTTTTCCTTGGTGTACGTGGAGGCTGCCCACAGTCCCCCTGTGCTTCTGGCACAGCCTTGGCTCATCTGGTTTACAAAGACTCAGGCCAGCCCAGCTGGCTGCTTTCAGTTGGCTCTGCAGGTCCTTGGCATAGCCCCAGCTCTCACAACGTCCCCCTGCTCAACAGGGACTGTGTGGTTTCCCTTGCTATGGGCGTCGACTCCAGCGTAAACAGGAGGGTCCCAGAGAACAAACTTGGCCTGAGCACCTGCAGCAGGGCTTAGATTTGAGGGGCCACCTGCAGAATCTTGCTTCTGGTTGGGGCCCCTGGTTGTCCCATAGGCCCCTCTCAGAAGGGTCCTTGTAAATTTGACACAGTCATTTTGTTACCAGGGACATTCCGACACACCCGTTTTACTCTTGTTTTGACCTAGGGACATTTTGATACAGACAGAAACCATTAAGCTTTCCACTGTTTTATTTCCTGATCACAAATGGAACAGCATTCCTTACCCATACCTGGGCCCCCCACCCTATGTCTGCTACCAGGCCAACCTCCCTGCCCCTCACAAACACTGGGGATGGGGTGTTTAAGGCCTAGGAAGATCTACTGTGCCAATTCTTGGCAATACTTATCTGTTTTTACATTTTGCATGAGTATTTCCATACATGATGGCCACTCAAAATGACCTCATCAAATGGCTTTCTCACGCCCAAGAAATGGAACATGCCAAGAAGAAGCTCCCTTGGCTGACCCCCCCCCAAAACAAAAAGCTCATGAGGGTGGCAGGTGAAGTGAGAGGTGTTCTTACCCCCCTCTGATTCCATGGGCTGAGTCCATGGCTCATCTGGACCACTTGCTACACAGTAGAACCACCTAGGGAGCTTGAGAAAAGCAGAGGCCTGATTCTGATTCTGATGGTCTGGGCAGCAACGTGGGCACCAATATTTTTCAAATCCCCCCAGGTGAGTCTGACAGGCATCCTCATCAAGACCCTCTGCTAAAGTTACTGTCATATCCCTTCAGAGAGAAGGCTTTAGTGATGAACTGCCGAGCAAAACTATAATTACTTCTTAATAAGAGGAATTGGTGTCACCAGTGCTAACCTGCCCTGTCTCTGCCTCCCTCCCACTCCTGGGAAATCTCTGGTATTGCCCCTTCCTTCTCACACAGCTGTTCTGATGAAGGCCGCCTCTGGCGTTCAGAGGTCACTGGTTTGGGGTTATTTTGTGTGTGTGGTAATGGTGGTGATAGGGGGTCCCTGGGGAGAGAGCAGATGGCCAGCACATCAATTGTAACCCTAGGAGATGTGGCATCCCTGGGAGGTGAGAGGCACTTTGGAAAGCGCTGGGTCCAGTCCTCACTCTGGGCATGGTGCCTTAGAGGGCTGCAGGCAGACGGCTAGTGGAGGGTGTGGGGAAAGTCCAGGGAAGGGGCTGCCTCATCTCTTTTAAGAAATGACCCTTTGCAATTGGGCCACTGTCATGCCTTTTCCTTAGGGTTGCATTACATTTATCTTGCTGTAAGTCAGTTATTTCCTTCTTGTTTTATGGTCAATGTAGATTTAACACAACGATAACATCTGTGACGGAGTCATTTGTGTTCCCTAAAATAGATACATTACAGTCCTAACTCCCAGCACCGCAGAATGTGACCTTATTTGGAAGTAGGATCATCACAGGTGTAGTTAGTTCAGTCAGAATACCACCATACTGGAGTGGGGTGGGCCCTTCACCCAATGTGACTCTCGTCCTCGTTATAAGAAGATGGCCTTGTTAAGGAGAACACCAACAGGGAAAACGCCATGGGAAGATGGAAGGTTGGGGTTCCCAGCTGCAAGCCAAGGCACGCCAGGAATGGCTGACAACACAGATGCGGACAGGGAAGTGGGGTGCAGATCCTCCCCCAGAGCCTTCCAGAGAATAGAGCCCTGCAACCTCTTCATCTCAGACTTCAGCCTCCAGAACTGTGAGACAATAAATATCTGTTGTTTTAAGCCACCCAGTGTGTGATACTTTGTTACAGGAAATAATACAACACCCACTCTTATTTGTTTAAAAAGAGGCAGGAAATTGTGGTCGTTGAGAGCACAGGCTTTGGAGTCCAGCGGACCTGGGCTGCATTCTCCTGCTCTGGGCAACTAGCTATGTGACTTGGGTAAATAATGTAACACCTCTGAGCCTCAGTTTTCTCATCTGTGAAACGGGCATGATAAGACCTTGCTTTGTAGAGTGGTTATGACACTTGAAATAGGTGACGTCTGAGAAGGACTTACCCAGGGCCTGGCACCTGTGGGAAAAGCACAGGGCAAAGACACCTGGAGCAGGCAATGAGGAGCAGCTCCATCCCCCTGCACAGGTGCACTCTGCCTGAGGCCCAGGCTCCCTCTGTCTGAATAAGGCAAGGCAGAGGCCAGGGAAATCCCCGCCTTCCAGACACGTCAGGGTGAAGGAGATGATGTGTGGGAGCCCTTGGAGTGAGCTGCCACATTAGCATCCAATCGCCATCATTATCATTCCCCCTCTTTGTCACTGACAATTTTATAGTTTCAACAAGACAGTTTTTAGTGCAATGCAGAAATCTGTGTGCTGGGCCTCGGATCACACCCCAGGCAACTGGCTGTCACACAGCAACTGCAAACCCATTCACTTGGTCTTACTGATTAATTATTGCAAAATTGGCACGGCTTTGGGTACCTTGAGAGCCCTTGGACACACACCATACGTTTTGGGCAGGAACCTCTCCTGGCATGGGGATCTGCTTGTCACTCCAATAGTTCCCCTCTGTTAAGTGGTGGATCGTCTCCAAACTTGCAGCCCCAAATGCACTGGAAGCCAGAGCCTGGTGTGTGGAGCTGCCAGGGCCTCATTCACACGGGACCACTCCTCAGCCAGGCCGTCCAGCTTTTGGCACTTAAAAGAGGGGAGGGGATGGGAGCCAGGAAGCCTGTCTCATGTTTCACATTCTGAGAAGCAGAATTTGTACAAAACATATATAATCCAGCAGCCCTCTATGCCCCAGGTCCACATGAAGAGCTCCATCCCTGGCCCATCCTGGTTGGCTTTTGTGTATGGGTACATATCCAAGGAGAGCTTGGCCAGAACCTATATCATTAATTTATTAATTTATTCATTCCTTCAATCAACCAACCGACATTTACTGAGCATCTACTAGGGTCAGGAGCTGTGCTCAGCCCTGGTGACACAGAAATGAAGAAGGAGGGGGGAACTTCAGGGAGCAGCATGTGCTCAGTCAGGGGACAATGAGAACTGGGTCTGGGGTGAAGTCAGCCACTGAGCAGGTGAGGCAGGGGTGGGGCGAGTGTCCCTGAGCCGCATGGGCACAAAGAGGAGCCTTTGGCAGAGCATCTGACAGCAAGTCTGTTAGTAAACTCATTTTAGCAAGATTTCATCAAGCTTCTACCCTGGGCCAGGCACAGTTCAGGGAGCTTGGATTCCATGGATCAATTTTTACACAGTCTCAGCCTCTCTCAAATTTGTATGAAGACCTCAGGGAATCTGAAACTGACAGAGTACATTCTAATCCCTCTTGAACGGAGAATATTCTAGGCAAACTGGGGCTCTGCAAAACCAAGTTTCTGCCTCCCAAATCCATCAAGAGGAAAGAACTCAGGCTGCTGGTGGTTTGGGAAATCTTAACTTCCCTTCTCTGCCAGCAGCACAGGGGTTGGTTAGAAGTAAAAGGAATAAGGCTCAAACGCAGGCCAAGTATTTCCAAATGCTAATGCTGGGACTACCACCAGGAAGAACTAGGAAGACTCAGTCTCTTTTCTAAGAGACTAGGAAGATTGTTTTTTTCTTTTTAAGACAGCTTTGCTCTCTGTCACCAGAGCTAGAGTGCTGTGACATCATCATAGCTTACAGCAACCGCAGACTCCTAGGCTCAAGCCATCCTCCTGCCTCTGCTGCCCAATTAGCCAGGATTCCAGGCACCCACCACAACACCAGGCTAATTTTTCTAATTTTAGTAGAGATGGGGTCTTGTCCTTGTCTAGGCTGGTCTTGAATTCCTGAGTTCAAGTGATCCTCCCACTTCAGCCCCCAGAGTGCTAGGATTACAGGTGTGAGCCACCAAGCCCAACAGAGGAAGATATCGTGACTTCTCACATGTAGCCAAATGTAGTCAAATGTAGCTGAAGGGCAAACATGGTGTCCTCTATCTTTGACATGGCCTGTCACATAAGCTGAAGCCCACACACCATCCTAGAGCTTTTTGCTTCTGTGGGGCCTCCTGTGGGGGCTGCAGGAGTGCTGAGCCGCCTGACACCAGCAAGACCCTCTGTGGGAAGGTGTGCTGGGTAGCTAGGCCAGGGGTGTGAGGACATGGGGACAGCACCCAGAATGAGGGTTGGTGTTTCACATCCCTGTGCAGGTGCATTGGGAATGGGGGTGCATTCTGAGAAAGAGGGGGCAGGTCTTTTATTTGGAGCATGACCAAAAGAATAGTCCTCCTCCAGGAATAGACAGGGAAAGCAAAATGAAGGGGAATTTCAGCAGTGAGCCAGGAACTAAAGACCAAAGCTGAAGTTCAAGATGTCTCACCTGGGTACTGTCAACATTTGGGGCCAGATAATTAATTCTTTGTGTGTGGGGGGGTGACCTACACGTGTGGGATGTGCAGCAGTGTCCCCAGCCTCTTTCCGCCAGATGTCCCGCCATGCTTGTCTCCAAGTTTGACAACCAAAAATCTTTCCAGATATTGCCTAAAGTCCCCCAAGGCCAAAATCACCTGGCTGAGAATCTCTGATCTAGGTGTTTCCTTGGGGAATTTTTCCCTACAGCTGCTAAGCCAATTTCTGGGGTAGCTATCTTGGCCCAGCCAGGAATTTTCCAGGGTTTAGCACCAAAACTCCCACATCCCCTCAGGTCTGGACGAATGGGGCAGCTGGTCACTCTCAGCACTTCTCCTCCTCGTGTGTGAGGCCTCTGCTGACCAACCCACCTGCACTGGGCTCTGTTCCCACCATCTGAATAGCTCAGCCCCACAGTGCTCTCACCTTCTCACACTGCTTAATTCAGCTGATTGCCCATTGTATGTCCCCCAAAGCAAGCAGGGTCTTTGCTTTTCCACCCTGTGCCCCATGTACCTGCAGCTGTGCCTGGTACATAGCGATGTGCAACAAGGATTGTGGGATGAATGACCAGGACTCCAAAACAGTATGGCTCCTGTGACCTTGGTGACTTCTCCAAAGTTGCTC